>NC_060174.1:10865165-10985165 GCF_021184085.1 Oncorhynchus gorbuscha | reverse complement strand
TCTTTATCCTTGTCAGATGGCTACTGTGTATGCTATACAGATATAGGAGGCGGCTAATTTTTAAATTTGAATTAGAATATATATATTTTTTAATGTTACATGGACGGGCCTGTAGTAGAGCGGGTCTGGAGCTTTAAGTTCCTCTGTGTCCACATCACTAAGGATCTACCGTGATTCACACACACCAACACAGTCGTGAAGACGGCACAACAACGCCTCTTCCTGAAACGATTTGGCATGGGCCCTGAGATCCTCAAAAGGTTCTACCGCTGCACCATGACTGGTTGCATCACCGCTTGGCATGGCAACTGCTTGGTGTCCGACCCCATCGAACTTCGACTGCAAGCCAGACCTAATCGCCCAACATCAGTGGTCAAGGCTCCTCTCTCGCTTTCTCAGAGGTCAAGGCTCCTCTCTCGCTTTCTCAGTGGTCAAGGCTCCTCTCTCGCTTTCTCAGAGGTCAAGGCTCCTCTCTCGCTTTCTCAGAGGTCAAGGCTCCTCTCTCGCTTTCTCAGAGGTCAAGGCTCCTCTCTCGCTTTCTCAGAGGTCAAGGCTCCTCTCTCGCTTTCTCAGAGGTCAAGGCTCCTCTCTCGCTTTCTCAGAGGTCAAGGCTCCTCTCTCGCTTTCTCAGAGGTCAAGGCTCCTCTCTCGCTTTCTCAGAGGTCAAGGCTCCTCTCTCGCTTTCTCAGAGGTCAAGGCTCCTCTCTCGCTTTCTCAGAGGTCAAGGCTCCTCTCTCGCTTTCTCAGAGGTCAAGGCTCCTCTCTCGCTTTCTCAGAGGTCAAGGCTCCTCTCTCGCTTTCTCAGAGGTCAAGGCTCCTCTCTCGCTTTCTCTCCCTCTCTTCAGCAGCAGTGTAGCTGGCCAAATTGTCCAGGGCTGCAATTTATTTATTTATCATTTATTTTTGTCGGCCAAAAGCCGGCAATTACCGGCTAATGGAAAGCCTGGTGTGTGTGTGTGTGTATACAGTATGTGTGTATACAGTATGTATGACGCATCTCTCCATTCTCCTGCCTTGTGGCTCATGGGTAATTGTGTCGTGCTGGGTGGGGCAGAGGTCACCACGCCCCAACAACAGACTGAATCAGGAGCCTAATTGGCCAGTTAAAGAGGGCCACAAGTAAAAATGAACCCCTCGATTGGCTGGACAGATTTAAAAATGAGAGTTTCCCATTGACCTCTCAGGAGAGGAGAGGAGAGGTTAGTGGAGTGGGGGAGTGAAGGAGGCATAGGGGAGTGAAGGAGGCATAGAGAGAGTGAAAATATATATTTTGTAACATTATTAATAGTTCCACAGCGAATAACAGAAGTTTGTCTTCTGCTCTCTTCATCTCTCACACACACTGCAGTGCCCCTGAATGGAGAGCATGTTGTGGGGTTCAGGGCCTTGCTCAAGTGCCCAACGGTTGGGTATTGTTGTTTAGGATATGAACCCAGCAGCCCTCCAGTTGCCAGATCAATTTCCACCTTTTTTTGCATGCAGTCTGGCATTCCAACAGGCGACCTTTCAGCTACGAGTACAACTCCTTAGCTGCTGGCGTACGTCCCGCCCCAATCTAGGATCTGAACTTGTGTAGTTGTTATGCCGTGTTATGTCGTTAATTGCTTTAAAAGCTTATTGTTTCAGCGACACTTCATCTAATTTCACTGTCATGCTCATTAACACCTCTGAATCAAATGTGATGGAAAGCATTTCGTAAGTCTAGAGAGGTAGAGAAAGGAGGAGGGAGAAAAACTGAGGAGGGAGAGAAAGGAGGGAGAGAGGTAGAGAAAGGAGGAGGGAGAGAGGTAGAGAAAGGAGGGAGAGAGGTAGAGAAAGGAGGAGGGAGAGAGGTAGAGAAAGGAGGAGGGAGAGAAAGGAGGGAGAGAAAGGAGGAGGGAGAGAGGGAGAGAAAGGAGGGAGAGAGGTAGAGAAAGGAGGAGGGAGAGAGGTAGAGAAAGGAGGAGGGAGAGAGGTAGAGAAAGGAGGAGGGAGAAAAACTGAGGAGGGAGAGAAAGGAGGAGGGAGAGAGGGAGAGAAAGTAGGGAGAGAGGGAGAGAAAGGAGGAGGGAGAGAGGGAGAGAGAGAAAGTTGGGAGAGAGGTAGAGAAAGGAGGAGGGAGAGAGGTAGAGAAACTCAATGATAATAGGAGAGAAAGAAAAAAGAGAGAGAGAGAGGGGTGCTTCTCAATGGAGGCAGCCCCAGTAGATCAGTCCCCAGTAGATCAGCCCCAGTAGATCATCCCCAGTAGATCAGCCCCAGTAGATCAGCCCCAGTAGATCAGCCCCAGTAGATCAGCCCCAGCAGATCAGCCCCAGCAGATCAGCCCCAGTAGATCAGCCCCAGTAGGTCAGCCCCAGTAGATCAGCCCCAGTAGATCAGCCCCAGTAGATCAGCCCCAGTAGATCAGCCCCAGCAGATCAGCCCCAGCAGATCAGCCCCAGTAGATCAGCCCCAGTAGATCAGCCCCAGCAGATCAGCCCCAGTAGATCAGCCCCAGTAGATCAGCCCCAGCAGATCAGCCCCAGTAGATCAGCCCCAGCAGATCAGCCCCAGTAGATCAGCCCCAGTAGATCTCATTGATTAAGGCAGCAGTGATCCAGGATTAACACCCAGCCAGCTGAGTCTGACCTCTGTATTATCTGCAGCCTTCATAAACAAGCCTCTTTCTCTCTCTCTCTCTCTCTCTCTCTCTCTCTCTCTCTCTCTCTCTCTCTCTCTCTCTCTCTGTCTGTCTGTCTGTCTGTCTGTCTGTCTGTCTGTCTGTCTGTCTGTCTGTCTGTCTGTCTGTCTGTCTGTCTGTCTGTCTGTCTGTCTGTCTGTCTGTCTGTCTGTCTGTCTGTCTGTCTGTCTGTCTGTCTGTCTGTCTGTCTGTCTCTCTGTCTCTCTGTCTGTCTGTCTGTCTGTCTGTCTGTCTGTCTCTCTGTCTCTCTGTCTCTCTGTCTGTCTGTCTCTCTGTCTCTCTGTCTCTCTGTCTCTCTGTCTCTCTCTCTGTCTCTCTTTCTCAGCTGCTCCTCTGCTGAATAATACATTTGATTCGCACTGATAAGATCTAGAGTAATCTTCCATGGGGCTTCTCTGCGTGAGGCCATATTTGCACATGCCACTTGCACATTCCACTATCAGCGAAGAGTGTTATCCAAATGGAAAAATGTATTACCCTATGTTTACGTCCCATTTGTGTTGTTGCAGAGCTATATTATTGGATTGGACTTTCTTGTTGTTGTGCATTAGGAGTAGTAATGATGGGATGAATGTGGTTATTTAGCTTGGTCACAATATACCAATATATCTGTCTATTCAATATGCCTATCTATACGTTCAAAGTGTGAATCCTTGGAAGGCAGGTAGCCTAGTGGTTAGAGCGTTAAGCTGAATCCCGAATCCCCGAGCTGACTAGGTAAAAATCTGTCATTCTGCCCCCTGAACAAGGCAGTTACGAACTGCTCGTAGGCCGTCATTGTAAATAAGAATTTGTTCATAACTGACTTGCCTAGTTAAATTTAAAAAAGTGAAACTGACATGTCTATTTGGGATACTACAACATACCTTACCTCCATTTCGTCCACAAAACAAAAACAATAATAGTGGCGCTGTTTCCCCTAATCAGGATTCCATCTTTAATGTTTTGTTGATTTATGAGGTTATTAGTGGCGTTTGAAGGTTGTTTGAAAATATCCCTCTGTCCATCTCACCTCCTCTCCGTCTCACCCAGCCCTTCCTCCCTCTCACCCAGCACACCCTCTCCCTTCCACCCTCTCACCCAGCCCATCTTCTTCCTCTCATTCTCTGAGTGCCTGGGCTAAATTTGTACTCCAGCCCGACTCCCTCCAGTTCCCACTCTCTCCACAGCCCCCCTCAGAAAGTGCTGCCTGGGGGAAATTCTCTGAGATGGGGAGTTTATGGCCTCCCAATCCTTTGATCCTGGGAACCTGGAGAGCCGTAATCAGCTGTGATTGGTGGATAGAAGAGGGGAGAGGGGGGATGGAGCAGGGGAGGGATAAGTGGCTGAAACTTTGAGTCTCCGGGGCACTAGCACGGCTTCCGAACCTGCGCCATCAATTTTGTGTAATGCTTGCTGAAGTAGGGCGACCTTACCTCGGCCTGTCTGTTGAGTAGGGGAAATGGGTAAGGAGAGCGGGAGTTAGTGTGAGGGAGGGAGAATGGGAGAGAGAGTGGGAGAGTGTGAGGGAGAGTTGGTGGGAGGGAGGGAGAGTGGGAGGGAATATCCAAGGCCTGATGTCATCTGCCTTTGGCCTAATGAGCAGGAACCTGGACTTCATCAAAGAAATCGGAATTACAGACATTGTCATCCTACAAGAAACCTGGTATAGAGGAGACAAACCCACTGGTTTCACTCTAGGTTACAGAGAGCTGGTAGTCCCACCCACCAAACTACCATGTGTGAAACAGGGAAGAGACTCAGAGGTTTGCTAATTTGGTATAGAACAGACCTAACCCACTCCATTAAATTAATTAAAGCGGGAATATTTTACATTTGGATAGAAATTCAAAAGGAAATTATCTTAACAGAGAAAAATGTCCTCCTGTGTGCTAACTATATACCCCCAATAGAATCCCCATACTTGAAGACAGCTTCTCCATCCTGGAGGGGGAAATCTTTTATTTCCAGGCCCAGGGACATGTCCTAGTCTGTGGCGACCTAAATGCCAGAACCGGACAGGAACCTGACACCCTCAGCACACAGGGGGACAAATACCTGCCTGGAGGTGGCAGCATTCCCTCCCCCTGATGCCCTCCTCGATACAACTATGACAACATAACCAACAAAAACAGGTCATAACTCCTGCAGCTCTGTCGGACGCAGGGTATGTACATAGTCAATGGTAGGCTTCGAGGAGACTCCTACGGTAGGTACACCTATTGCTCATCTCTTGGCAGTAGTACTGTAGACTACTTTATCACTGACCTCAAACCCAGAGTCTCTCAGAGCGTTCACAGTCAGCCCACTGACACCCCTATCAGACCACAGCAAAATCACAGTCTACTTAAACATAGCAATACTCAATCATGAGGCATCAAAACCAAAGGAACTGAGTAATATTAAGAAACAACAACAACAATTTCAGTCCCTTTTAGACAGCTACCTGGACAAAACGTTCCACTGTAACAGTGAAGGTGTAAACTTGGCAGTAGAACATCTTAACAATATATTTGACCTCTCAACTTCCCTATCAAATCAAAAAATTCAAACAAAAGAACCGAAGAAAATGAACAACAATAACAAATGGTTTGGTGAAGAATGCAAAAATCTAAGAAAGAAATTGAGAAACCTATCCAACCAAAAACATAGAGACCCAGAAACCTCGAGTCTACTCCTTCACTATGGTGAATCACTAAAACAATACAGAAATACACTACGGAAAAAGAAGCAACAGCATGTCAGAAATCAGCACAATGTAATTGAAGAATCCATAGACTTCTGGGATAATTGGAAAACACTAAACAAACAAAACCACAAAGAATGATCTATCCAAAATGGAGATGTATGGGTAAATCACTCTCCAATCTTTTTGGCTCTATACCAAAGAGCAAACAGCAAAAACATATACAATATCAAATACAAAACTTAGAATCTGCTATTAAAGATGATCAGAACCCACTGGATTCTCCAATTACCTTGAATGAACTACAGGACAAAGTAAAAGCCCTTCAACCCAAAAAGGCCTGTGGTGTTGATGGTATCCTCAATGAAATGATCAAATATTCAGACAACAAATTCCAATTGGCAATACTTAAACTCTTTAACATCATCATTAGCTCTGGCATCTTCCCCAATATTTGGAACCAAAGATTTATCACCCCAATCCACAAAAGTGGAGACAAATTTGACCCCAATAACTACTGTGGGATATGTATCAACAGCAACCTTGGGAAAATCCTCTGCATTATCATTAACAGCAGACTCGTACATTTATTCAGTGAAAACAATGTACTGAGCAAATGTAAAATTAGCTTTTTACCAAATTATTGTATGACAGACCACATATTCACCCTGCACACCCTAACTGACAAACAAACAAACCAAAACAAAGGCAAAGTCTTCTCATGCAATGTTGATTTCAAAAAAGCATTCGAATCAATTTGGCACAAGGTTCTGCTATACAAATTGATAGAATGTGGTGTTGGGGGAAAAACATACGATAAAATAAAATCCATGTACTCAAACAACAAGTGTGCATTTAAAATAGGCAAAAAACACACATTTCTTCCCACAGGGCCGTGGGGTGAAACAGGGATGCAGTTTAAGCCCCACACTTTTCAACATATATATCAACGAATTGGCGAGGGCACTAGAACAACCTGCAGCACCCGGCCTCACCCTACTAGAATCTGAAGTTAAATATCTACTGTTTGCTGATGATCTGGTGCTTCTGTCACCAACCAAGGAGGGCCTACAGCAGCATTTAGATATTCTGCACACATTCTGCCAGACCTGGGCCATGACAGTAAATCCCAGTAAGACCAAAATAATGGTGTTCCAAAAAAGGTCCAGTCTCCAGGACCACAAATACAAATTCCATCTCGACACCGTTTCCCTAGAGCACACAACAAATGATACATACCTTGGCTTAAACATCAGTGCCACAGGTAACAAAGCTGTGAATTATCTGAGAGACAAGGCAAGAAGGGCCTTCTATGCCATCAAAAGGAGCATAACATTGTATATACCAATTATTATCTGGCTAAAAACAATTGAATGAGTTATAGAATCCATTGCCCTTTATGGTTGTGAGGTCTGGGGTCTCAACAACCTAAGAATTCACAAAACAAATACCAAATTGAGACTCTGCATCCAGACTCTGCAAAAATATCCTATGTGTACAATGTAAAACACCAAATAATGCATGCAGAGCAGAATTGGGCCGATACCCACTAATTATCAAAATCCAGAAAAGATCAGTTAAATTCTACAACCACCTAAAATGAAGCAATTCCCAAACCTTTCATAACAAAGCCATCACCTACAGAGAGATGAACCTGGAGAAGAGGTTCTGGGGCTCTGTTCACAAACACAAACAGAGCCCACACAACCCCAGGACAGCAACACAATTAGACCCAACGAAATCTTGAGAAAACAAAAGATAATTACTTGACACATTGGAAAGAGCAAACTGGCCTTAAACAGAGAGTACACAGGGGCAGAATACCTGACCCACACTTAAGGAAATCTAAAACTATTGTACAGACTAAGTGAGAATAGCATTGCTATTGAGAAAGGCCGCTGTAGGCAGACCTGGCTCTCAAGAGAAGACAGGCTATGTGTACACAGCCCACAAAATGAGTTGAAAAATGAGCTGCACTTCCTAACCTCCTGCCAAATGTTTAACCATATTAGAGACACATATTTCCCTCAGATTACACAGATCCACAAGGAATTTGAAAAAAGAACCCGATTTTGATAAACTCCCATATCTATTGGGTGAAATACCACAGTGTGCCATCACAGTGTAACGGATGTGAAACGGCTAGCTTAGTTAGCGGTGTGCGCTAAATAGTGTTTCAATCGGTTACGTCACTTGCTCTGAGACCTTGAAGTAGTGTTTCCCCTTGCTCTGCAAGGGCCGTGGCTTTTGTGGAGCGATGGGTAACGATGCTTCGAGGGTGACTGTTGTCGATGTGTGCAGAGGGTCCCTGGTTCGCGCCCGGGTATGGGCGAGGGGACGGTTAAAAAAATTATACTGTTACAACAGCAGAAATATTTGTGAGCTGTTGCCACATGAAAAGGGAAACCTGTGAAGAACACACACCATTGTAAATACAACCGCATTTGTTTATTTATTTTCTCTTTTGTATTTTAACCATTTGCACATTGCTACAACACTGTCATACATAGTATGACATTTGTAATGTCTTTATTCTTTTGTTACTTCTGTGAATATAATGATTACTGTTAATTGTTATTGTTTATTTCACTTTTGTTTATTATCTACTTCACTTGCTTTGGAAATGTTAACATAAGTTTCCCATGCCAATGAAGCCCTTTGGAGGGAGAGTGGGAGGGAGGGAGGGAGGGAGAGTGGGAGAGTGGGAGAGGGAGGGAGAGTGGGAGAGGGAGAGTGGGAGAGTGGGAGAGGGAGGGAGGGAGAGTGGGAGAGGGAGGGAGGGAGAGTGGGAGAGGGAGAGAGGGAGAGTGGGAGAGGGAGGGAGGGAGAGTGGGAGAGGGAGGGAGGGAGAGTGGGAGGGAGGGAGAGTGGGAGACGGAGGGAGGGAGAATGGGGGAAGGAGGGAGAGTGGGAGACGGAGGGAGGGAGAATGGGAGAGGGAGGGAGAGTGGGAGGTAGAGTGGGAGAGGGAGGGAGGGAGAGTGGGAGAGGGAGGGAGAGTGGGAGAGTGGGAGAGGGAGGGAGGGAGAGTGGGAGAGGGAGGGAGGGAGGGAGAATGGGGGAAGGAGGGAGAGTGGGAGACGGAGGGAGGGAGAATGGGAGAGGGAGGGAGAGTGGGAGAGTGGGAGAGGGAGGGAGGGAGAGTGGGAGAGGGAGGGAGGGAGAGTGGGAGAGGGAGGGAGGGAGAGTGGGAGAGGGAGGGAGGGAGAGTGGGAGAGGGAGGGAGGGAGAGTGGGAGAGGGAGGGAGGTTTGGCCAGACTCAGTGAACCTGATTGGTTTATTACTCTGTGGAAAGTTTGGCTAAATGGATCCTGTGTCGGCTGTAACTCGCCTTTCCGGACTAAATTGAAAGATCAGTGTCTCCGGGACGGTTTTACAGGGGAATAAGTGCTCAATTGTTTGATTGCCCCTGTGATTCTCTGAATTGAGATCAGACATTCTGTTTTCTCTCCTCTTGTTCAGCTCTTTCTTTAACCCTTGTAAACCTGAGTATCTCCCTCGCTTTATTCAACCACTGGAGGTGACCAAGCAGATAGATATACTGTTTAACTAAACCAGCTCTAATACACAAAGGAAAGCAGCAGATAAGGGTGGTTCCTGTGGAAACGGGGCTAAATGACGACTTCTCCGAGGGCCCAGCTCATTAATAAAGAGGAGCTGGGGGAGGTGGCCTGGGTCACCGTCCTTATGAATAAACATGAAGCCACTACCCAGGTGACTGAAGGTATTCAATACAGAGGCCACGCCAACTGGCAGATCTGATAGGCCTTTGGTTCCCAAGCGGGAACAATACAATACACAAAACCTACTTTTGATCTGAAATCACAGATAAACCAAGTGAACCAAAGGCCTTACACTTGATATGTGGGGGAGGAACAGATTTCGATATCTCCATGATAATCTCAGTACGTCACCCTCAGTTTACGCCGCTCTGAGAATTCACATAAAGGCTTAAATAACAATTGCATTACAATATAAGCCACAGCTACTGCTTGGTCCTGCCTGCTCTGCCATTAAGTATACTACAGTGGCTTGCAAAAGTATTCACCCCCCTTGGAACTTTTCCTATTTTGTTGCCTTACAACCTGACACAACAACATGCCTACCACTTTGAAGATCAAAACAAACAAACAAGAAATAACACCAAAAAAAACGGAAAACTTGAGCATCCGTAACTGAATGGGTTCTGCTGGTGTACAGCAATCTTTGTCATACCACAGATTCTCAATTGGATTGAGGTCTGGGCATTGAGTAGGCCATTCCAAGACATTCAAATGTTTCCCCTTTAACCACTCGAGTGTTGCTTTAGAAGTATGCTTAGGGTCATTGTCCTGCTGCAAAGGTGAACCTCCGTCCCAGCCTCTAATCTCTTGAAGACTGAAACATCCATCATTCCTTCAATTCTGACCAGTTTCCCAGTCCCTGCTGATGAAAATATACCCACAGCATGATGCTGCCACCACCTTGCTTCACTGTGGGGACGGTGTTCTCGGGGTGATATGAGGTGTTGGGTTTGCTCCAGACATAGCATTTTTCTTGATGGCCAAAAAGTTACATTTTTGTCTCATCTGACCAGAGTACCTTCTTCCATATGTTTGGGGAGTCTCCCACATGCCTTTTTGTGAACACCAAACATGTTTGCTTATTTTTTTCTTTCAGCAATTACATTTTTTTCTTGCCAATCTTCCATATAGTCCAGCTCTGTGGACCAAAGTGGTCTTATGGACAGATAAACCAATCTCCACTGTGGAGCTTTGCTGCTCCTTCAGGGTTATCTTTGGTCTCTTTGTTGCCTCTCTGCTCTTGGCAGGTTTGTTGTGATGCCATATTCTTTATATTTTTTAATAATGGATTTAATGGGATGTTCAAAGTTTCAGATATTTTTTATAACCCAACCCTGATCTGTACTTCTCCACAACTTTGTCCCTGATCTGTTTGGAGAGCTCCTTGGCCTTCATGGTGCCACTTGCTTGGTGGTGCTCCTTGCTTAGTGGTGTTGCAGACTCTGGGGCCTTTCAGAACAGGTGTATATATATACTGAGATCATTTGACAGATCATGTGACACTTAGATTGCACACAGGTGGACTTTATTTAACTAATTATGTAACTTCTGAAGTGGTGAATAAGCAGTACTTTTCTGTTTTTTCATTTTTTAAATTGAATTTCACTTCACCAATTTCGACTATTTTGTGTATGTCCATTACATGAAATCCAAATAAAAATCGATTTAAATGACAGGTTCTAATGCAACAAAATAAGAAAAATGCCAAGGGGGGTGAATAATTTTACAAGGCACTGAATATATGTCCTTCAACCCTCTCTGGAAGAAACATGGAACGAAAGACAAACAGAAAGACAAAAAAGAGAAATAGAGCGAGCATCGTAAAGAGAGGCAGAGCGAGCATCATAAAGAGAGGCAGAGCGCGCATCATAAAGAGAGGCAGAGCGCGCATCATAAAGAGAGGCAGAGCGCGCATCATAAAGAGAGGCAGAACAAGCATCGTAAAGAGAGGGAGAGAAAGCATTGTAAAGAGAGGCAAAACAAGCATTGTAAAGAGAGGTAGAACAAGCATCGTAAAGAGAGGGAGAGAAAGCATTGTAAAGAGAGGCAAAACAAGCATTGTAAAGAGAGGCAGAACGAGCATCGTAAAAGAGAGGCAAAACGAGCATCGTAAAGAGAGGCAGAGCGAGCATCATAAAGAGAGGCAGAGCGAGCATCATAAAGAGAGGCAGAGCGAGCATCGTAATGAGAGGTAGAGCGCGCATCGTAAAGAGAAGGGAGAGCACGCATCATAAAGAGAGGTGGAGCGAGCATCATAGACAGGCAGAGCGTGCATCATAAAAAGAGGCAGAGCGCGCATCGTAAAGAGAGGCAGAACAAGCATTGTAAAGAGAGGCAAAACGAGCATTGTAAAGAGAGGCAGAACGAGCATCGTAAAGAGAGGTAGAGCGAGCATCGTAAAGAGAGGTAGAGCGAGCATCGTAAAGAGAGGTAGAGCGAGCATCATAGAGGTAGAGCGATCATCGTAAAGAGAGGCAGAATGAGCATCGTAAAGAGAGGCAGAGCGAGCATCGTAAAGAGAGGCAGAGCGAGCATCGTAAAGCGAGGCAGCGCGAGCATCGTAAAGCGAGGCAGCGCGAGCATCGTACAGAGAGGCAGAGCGAGCATCGTAAAGAGAGGTAGAGCACGCATCGTAAAGAGAGGTAGAGCGAGCATCATAAAGAGAGGCAGAGCGAGCATCGTAAAGCGAGGCAGAGCGAGCATCATAAAGAGAGGCAGAGCGAGCATCGTAAAGAGAGGTAGAGCGAGCATCGTAAAGAGAGGTAGAGTGGGCCTCATAAAGAGATGCAGAGCGAGCATCGTAAAGAGAGGTAGAGCGAGCATCGTAAAGAGAGGTAGAGTGGGCCTCATAAAGAGATGCAGAGCGAGCATCGTAAAGAGAGTAAAGGAGAAAGGAATGGACATGGTCTCCGGCAGGCTCTTCCTATATATTACAGTGCTTCGGCTCTAGAGCTCTTCCCCAGCCTGACTGGATTCAGGAGGAGCAGCAGTTAATGTTTAAAGAATCCTCAGCTCTAGCCCTGCCCTTCGTCTCTTCTTTCTGGAACCCGCTCGCTCCACCAGGCACTGCAGTTGGCACTGGACCATGCAAAATGAACATCTGTTCCCTGAGCTCGCTGTTTGCCTTTTTTCCCCACTCCCTCTACTCCCTCTCCATCAACTTCTCACTGAGATGCTTGTTTACGTAACCGACGCTCATCAGCATCAGGAGATGATGGGACGGAAAGGAAACAGACACTCCTTTTCTTTCAGAGCCACAGGATGCTAAATTAGCACTGTGTGCTTGGTGGTACTAAGACTCAATGTTGACTTCTGTTGAGTTTTTGGTGGATTCTGAACTCTGTTCTGACCTGAACGGGCGTCATGCTGGGTCATTTAAGGAGTTGAAGTGGGATGGTTTGTTTATATGACAGTGTCCTGTTTTTGTTTTTAAATGTACTTGTTGTTCCTGACATGTGCACTGTTGATCGAGTGAAAGTTAAACCACTGTCGCCAATTCTTCAGTCGTAGACCGGTATTCCCAGAAAATGATGTTGAAAGCGTAGCCTGGCTCCTTCACTTTTAACCCTATCAGTTCCGAGACCCCAGCAAAAATCTGCTTTCTTTTTATCTGACTTTTATGTGTCTGTCTGTCCAGTCCTTATATTTAACCTCATAATGACTTGTTTACCATGTATCTGTCTGTCCAGCCCTTATATTTAACCTCATAATGACTTGTTTACCATGTATCTGTCTGTCCAGTCCTTATATTTAACCTCATAATGACTTGTTTACCATGTATCTGTCTGTCCAGCCCTTATATTTAACCTCATAATGACTTGTTTACCATGTATCTGCCTGATCAGTCCTTATATTTAACCTCATAATGACTTGTTTACCATGTATCTGCCTGATCAGTCCTTATATTTAACCTCATAATGACTTGTTTACCATGTATCTGCCTGATCAGTCCTTATATTTAACCTCATAATGACTTGTTTACCATGTATCTGCCTGATCAGTCCTTATATTTAACCTCATAATGACTTGTTTACCATGTATCTGTCTGTCCAGCCCTTATATTTAACCTCATAATGAAGTGCTTTACCATGTTCTTTTCAGGACAACCTGGGCTACAGGGTAGCCTAGTGGTTAGAGCATTGGACTAGTAACTGAAAAGGTTGCAAGTTCAAATCCCCGAGCTGACAAGGTACAAATCTGTCGTTCTGCCCCTGAACAGGCAGTTAACCCACTGTTCCTAGGCCGTCATTGAAAATAAGAATTTGTTCTTAACTGACTTGCCTAGTTAAATAAAATTTAAAAAACAAGTAGAACACAAAACATAAATGATTTACTCAGTGGAAATTAATATCCAACTACTCAGTGATGACTGTGTGGATTTTATGACAGCAACTATGTGAGCTTATCACAGTATTATAGACACTATGTCCATGGATTAGCTGTGATCTTCTGTGTAGATGAACCCCTTACCTTCTAGCAACTCTTGTCTAGCTTGTGAGCGACATACATGTCACATTTGTTCGTGAGAGTCTCAGCTTTTCATAGAGAGCTAATAGTTTGTAACTCAAACCATTCGGACTCCACAGGTGTTTTTTTGTAGATGGCCCGGACCAGGGCTCCTTCAGGATCCGCCTTTGTCTCACAAACAGCGCTCTAGCTCAGTCTCTAGTAATCTTACAGGCTAATGTTGGATACAATTGAAATATATGAATCCAATGGTACAACCCAGAAGTCTGTAGCTTAAACACACAATGTTTAATACGGGTTAGAAGTCCAAATTGTGCCGGTATCACGCTGGGACTCATTGGGTTAAAAGGGTCGTCCACATGAATATTCCCCTCCTGTGTCCTGTCACTCTCACAAAGGCAATGTCCTCTCTTTCCCTCTGGCCCATTGTCATTCCAAGCACATCCTCTCACGCTTGTCGTGTTTTTAAGCAATTTATTTATTCAACCGTCTCCGATCGTCCTCCCTAGCGAGGGTCCACCCCCCTATGACCCCCCACTATTGCCTGCTTGTTGCCTCCACGGCTCTTAGCAGCAATAAGCAATTACCAAACCATCAGCCATTTGTCCTTTCTCCATTTATCGCAAAACATGTTTTCGTAATTGTTGCTCCCCTCGCAAAAGGTGCCTCCCACCCTGTTATTAGAGGCTTAATTGCGCCAAGCTAATGGCCCTAGAGGACAATGTGGACAATTCCCCCTCCCCAATCGCTCACAATTATCTCCTTCATTTTGAAACCATTCAGATGTTTGCGCTGTGTTAGCTTGGGTTGATCAGGGATCCAGGCTACTGCAAGACGGTGGTTCCATTTCCTTTTGCTTTCTTTGTCGAGGTTCAGTGGGGAGCTCAGAGCCGTAAGCTCAAATCATTGTTGTTTTGGCTCTGGCTGCAAAATGGGCTTAGAGAAGACTCTCTGGAAAGGCCTCTCTGTTTCAGGTGAATAAAGTCTTCTCACGCAGCTTCGCTGTCCATGTGCTTCCACCTCAACTTTGCATAGTTGCACACAGATTAAATAGGCAGTATTTGGAATTTATTTTGTGCGTTTCATATCATTTTAAGCATTTCTTGTTGACTGGAGGGTTGTCAACATTTGAACAGAAATTCTACCCCTTGAAACAAAGATATAAGTAATAAGGCCAATTTTGCATGAAGTACTTCTGTGTATTTGGCCTGCTATCGAAGGGAAGTTGTTTAATTGGCAGCATTGCGTGATTACGGAAAATGAAAGCCCCAGGCCGTGAGGTGCCCCCTGCCGAATGTGACTTGACTGTTCGACATCATCTCTCAAATGATAGACACATCCTCTAATGGCCCGGCCTCATCTCCTCATCTCCTGTCTCCCTTGGAGTTTGTCTGTCTACCTCGGGCCACTCAGGAGCCCAAGCGAGCTGGCGCGCTGGGGGAAAACTTCACTGGCTGAAATATATGAACAGTAGAGTAGAGTTTTTTTTCTCTTTATTTTTTTTACTGCCTCTCCTGGCAGGCATGAGATGGTTTGGCACTGTCCAGAGAAATTACTTCTCTCTTGTCTGTTGCTGTGTCTATGGCGGTAGACCGGTGGAGACACTGTTCTGTACTGCATGTGTGGTAGCTCCAGTTGTCCACCAACAAGTACTTAAATAAGAAGAGAAAGAGGTGGCGTGTGTTAGCCTGCGTTGAACTCAGCTGTGAAATTCTGAAGCTGAGGAACGAAGGTCTGACCAGCTGCTGTGAGAACCCCCTGGGGAACACTACCCCTGGCCCATAGAGCCTTTGACATGAAGGCTGTAGGCTGTCATTGCTGATAAAGTTTGATTGAATGGAGGTTGGTGAGAGAAAAGGAGTGGGATTATGGAAACATGATGAGAGGTCAAAGTAGGGAAATGTGGAGACCTTTGGCACTCTAGGATCACCCTGTTTTCCTGGAGCCTCACACTATATAAGTGTTTACTGAAAGCCTGTACTCCTCAGGAAATTACACAAGGCCACATTTAGGCTTCAGCCAGAGACGTGCTGCCCAAGAGGCTATAACTGTGGTTGTTATAGAGAGTGGCTCTCAAAAACACTGCTGCTACTGGCTGCTTTTACAGTGCTGGGAACACACTGCTGCTGGCTACCGTTACAGTGCTGGGAACACACCGCTGCCGTTACAATGCTGGGAACACACCGCTGCCGTTACAATGCTGGGAACACACCGCTGCAGGCTGCCGTTACAATGCTGGGAACACACCGCTGCAGGCTGCCGTTACGGTGCTGGGAACACGCCGCTGCCGTTACAATGCTGGGAACACACCGCTGCCGTTACAATGCTGGGAACACACCGCTGCCGTTACAATGCTGGGAACACACCGCTGTCGTTACAATGCTGGGAACACACCGCTGCCGTTACAATGCTGGGAACACACCGCTGCTGTTACAATGCTGGTAACACACCGCTGCCGTTACAATGCTGGGAACACACCGCTGCAGGCTGCCGTTACAGTGCTGGGAACACACCGCTGCCGTTACAATGCTGGGAACACACCGCTGCCGTTACAATGCTGGGAACACACCGCTGCCGTTACAGTGCTGGGAACACACCGCTACCGTTACAATGCTGGGAACACACCGCTGCCATTACAATGCTGGGAACACACCGCTGCCATTACAATGCTGGGAACACACCGCTGCCGTTACACACCGTTGCTGGCTGACATTTCAGGGCTGGGAACACACCGTTGCTGACTGACTTTACAATGCTGGGAACACACTGTTGCTGGCTGACTTTACAGTGCTGGGAACACACCGTTGCTGGCTGACTTTACAGTGCTGGGAACACACCGCTGCTGGCTGACATTTCAGTGCTGGGAACACACCGTTGCTGGCTGCCATTACAGTGCTGGGAACACATTTCTACAGTGCGATGAACACACCGCTGCTGGCTGACATTTCAGTGCTGGGAACACACCGTTGCTGGCTGACTTTACAGTGCTGGGAACACACCGTTGCTGGCTGACTTTACAGTGCTGGGAACACACCGCTGCTGGCTGACATTTCAGTGCTGGGAACACACCGTTGCTGGCTGACATTACAGTGCTGGGAACACACTGCTGCTGGCTGACATTACAGTGCTGGGAACACATTTCTACAGTGCGATGAACACACCGCCTGTTGCAAATCATTACACGTGTGGCCTAACAAAGGTGTAGACTGGGTTTACAGGGATCATTCTGTGTGGAAAACTCAGAGCACCGCTTCATATGCCAGAGGAAAGTCATTTTCCCAGTGAGGGAACTATTTTATTGACTAGCCCAATAGTTGTAATGCTCCTGAGGCCACAGACAGTCGATCAGAATGGATGCGTGAACCGCTCTTCTCAAACACATACACTGTGGCAACCCTGCAGTCGGTATGTTAAAAAGAACTGACCCACAAACCCGTTCAATTGCAATATGGTGCGGTTTTGAACTTTTTTTCTCCATTTTGAGATTTGGATGTAAATTCCGCCCTTGGTCCTGCAATAAGCATGAAGAATACCAATAGGTACCAATAACCTCTCGTACAGCACACCGACTGTGAAAGTGCAGTGAGCGGGGAGGGAGAGGTTGAGCCCATTATCTACCTGAGATTGGAGTACGAAGGAGAGCAAAACGAAGGCGAAGAGTCCGTGATTAGTTTTCCTACCCCGCTACTTCTGCCACCACCTATCTTTCCCCCACATACCCTCTTCAGCCTCTCACAAGCCCACCCCCTCTCTCTCTCTCTCGCTCACTTTCTCTCTGTCTGTCTCTCTTTCTTTCTCTTTCTTTCTGTCTCTCTGTCTCTCTCTCTTTCTCACACACACCGCCCGGCCTGCCTGCCTGCCGATTATGTGACTTCAGCTGCCTGGACTGGGAGGGCAGCAAATTAAATTGACCATCTCCAGAGTCTTAACAGCTGGGGATGCAGATTAGTTAAATGTCTATTTATTTTAAGGTTATGGTAATGCTGAGTCTTCTCTTCTATTCCTCGCTCCCTCCCTCACTCTCTCTTTCTGCTTCCGCAGCCCCAGCACTCATCCCCATCCCTCCCTCACTCTCTCTTTCTGTCTCCGCAGCCCCAGTACTCACCCCCCTCCCTCACTCTCTCTTTCTGTCTCCGCAGCCCCAGCACTCACCCCCATCCCTCACTCTCTCTTTCTGTCTCCGCAGCCCCAGCACTCACCCCCATCCCTCCCTCACTCTCTCTTTCTGTCTCCGCAGCCCCAGCACTCACCCCCATCCCTCCCTCACTCTCTCTTTCTGTCTCCGCAGCCCCAGCACTCACCCCCATCCCTCACTCTCTCTTTCTGTCTCCGCAGCCCCAGCACTCACCCCGCCCCCCACTCTCTCTTTCTGTCTCCGCAGCCCCAGCACTCACCCCCTCCCTCACTCTCTCTTTCTGTCTCCGCAGCCCCAGCACTCACCCCCCTCACTCACTCTCTCTTTCTGTCTCCGCAACCCCAGTACTCACACCCCTCTCTCACTCTCTTTTCTGTCTCCGCAGCCCCAGCACTCACCCCCATCCCTCACTCACTCTCTCTTTCTGTCTCCGCAGCCCCAGCACTCACCCCCATCCCTCCCTCACTCTCTCTTTCTGTCTCCGCAGCCCCAGCACTCACCCCCATCCCTCACTCTCTCTTTCTGTCTCCGCAGCCCCAGCACTCACCCCCATCCCTCCCTCACTCTCTGTAATATAAATACACAGCCTTTTCTAAAGCCCCATCGCTGGCGAGTGGTAATCCGTTAACCTGGTTATTCCACAGATGAAATTAGATCATTTTGGGAAGTGAACATATCAATGTAAGTAGTAAAGTGCACGGAATGGAGGTTCACCAATGGCATTTGCTGCAGTCCCAGGCCGTGATGGGGGGAACTGCTGTTTTTGGTATGGTAATGAATGGTTCAGTCAAAAGAGCTTTGATGCCAGCCTATCAGAAAGGGTGAAATCATTGCACGGACCCAAAATGTCTTTCCCTCTTTCCAATAGCTGCTCTATCAAGTTGTACTTTACACCCGATTCACAGGTCCAGGTCAGGAAAAGGGTGAAACTGGGATTCTGTTAGAAACGGGATTCCTTTGCGCGTAAAAACTCAGAGGAGATGACCAGCGCAAGTAGGTCGTAGCTCTCAGAAACGAGGAAGGGGACATGACATCACCCATGACACGAGTCCACAGACGCGGGTGCTAAGCTAACCGATCAGATTAAAGGCTTTGCATCTGTCGCTTGCGTAATTACATTAAACAGTGCATCACAATTAAAGATAATCACAGATAATGAGCGCCACCAGCATAATTTGCTCCGTCAGCAGCATAGCCAAAGACTATGAGAAACAAAGAGGAAAAAGTCTGCTACTGGAGAAGGAGGGTAACCATTGGATATCTGGGTCCTCAGCCAGCGGTTGGATGGCGTAGATAACGGATGTAAATCCAACTTTGTGATCATCATCGTGACACCATTTTCAGACGCTCAGCATCCTCTGACATGGCCAATGTCAGACCGAGCTGCCCAGATGCCCATTTGCCAACACGTAATTGCATGACGCTGCCAATTTCAAGCATGAAAATGTTTTCTGAAAGCGGCAGGAAACAAAAGCCCTCGATAAATATGGGGGCGACATCCTGGTTTGCATGCTGGGTAATGTACACCTTCAACGTCACCCTTCCCCTGCGAAAGCCAATGTAATTGCTGAGTAATCTGAGATATTTTGATTCTATGGTTTGTTTGAATCCCTCCAATGAAGGATGTTTTTGGAGGGTTGGTGTATTAGCTGTAGCCTTAAAACATGTACAGGCATGCATGGCAGGACAGAGGAGCCGACTCAGGCGGGGGTGTAATTGCTGTCTGTGTAAAAATCCAGTCGCAGCGTGAATGACAAAATGCTCTGCAACGTGATGATGAGCGGCGCGCGTTCGGAGGCCCTTCTGGCAAATGAAACAATGGCTTTTCGACTGACCGATCGGGTCGCAGCATGGCTGATTCGATTTGCGCCGAAGATTTGTCATTGCGGAGAGCACCAGTGTGCATCGTACACACATATAATCACTGGCAGTCCTAGGACACCCTCAGGGTACAATCAGCCCTCGTCATTGGCTTCTCTCCCTCTCTCCTTCTCTCCCTCTCTCCTTCTCTCACTCTTTCCTTCTCTCACTCTCTCTCGCTCTCTTTTCTTCCCCTTTTCTCAGGCTGGCTAACCCTGAACTAAGTTTTTTTTTTTAAACAGTGTTTTATTTATTCTTGCACGGCAGGTTTTATCGACAGTGCTCCCTAAGCTGCAGGGGAGATTGTATCAGACACCATTCCTGGGGATACTAATAGAAGGGGGATTTTTAGTCTGCTGTCTCCGATCAGGAGCAGCGGGTAATGATAGCATAATTACACCGTGATTTGTCCACCCCTGCACTTCTTGTTCCCCCAACTACCCATTCATTTGCCCACTTTCCGCAACTCCAAGCTCCTCTATGCATCTCTTCACTGATCCCTCCATCACTCGCTCGATTTGAATTCAACTCAAAGTAAATTGCTGGTTGTATTGTTCTTGCGGCTTCATTTACTACTGGATGTGGTTAAAGGAGTTGATCTCCCGCGTACAGGGTCATTATTGAGGCAAACGTGACGTGTGGATGTGAAGCGTGGGTAGAAGCTCAACGTCACATCTCAGAGAGCCCCCTGGAGAAGTGGGGAACAGCTTGTCCTGCCTCTTGGGTGGGGGGAGCAGGTGTGTCCTGCCTCTTGTTGGGGGGGGGGGGCAGGCGTGTCCTGCCTCTTGTGTGGGGGGGGAAGCAGGCGTGTCCTGCCTCTTGTGTATGTGTGCGGGGGGGAAAGGCAGGTGTGTCTTGCCTCTTGTGGGGGGAAAAGCAGGTGTGTCCTGCCGTTGTAACCGGAAGAGGACGACAACACTTAACGCGTCTAGCACACATTGATGTCACAGAGGCACAAGGAGAGAAAGAGACTCACACAGTTCTGTACCATCAAGTGTGGAATGGGATACAGGCTCGCTGCAGCTTTCTACCCTCAGGGGAACCGCAGTACAAAGAGATCATACATCAGCATCCGTTAGTAATCGATGGAGAGGATTCTGCAAATGTATAGTCCTCTCTGCTAGTATCAGCCCTCATGCTTGGAAGCCTATGAGTGGGTCTTACTTTAGAGGCTTGTCTCTCATTCTTTTTCTCTCGCTGTCTGCTCTCTTTTCTTCACCTTGTTGTCTCTCTCTCTCTCTCTCTCTCTCTCTCTCTCTCTCTCTCTCTCTCTCTCTCTCTCTCATTCTCCTTGGGCAGCTGCTTATCCCTGCTTGTGCCACTCTTCCCCATGACTCAAACTAAACTGACTGGCCTTATTTCCTCAATCGAGTGGTCTCCAGGCGCCGACATGCCCACCGTGATGTCTGGCGCATGTGAGGTCATTGTCTGTACCCTGAAGATGAGAGATTATTCTGCGGCCCGTCTTTCCCTCACAGCTGGATCTATGGCCAGAGGGGTCAGGGGATAGGCCCAGATTTTCAATCCCCAACCGTGAGTCACAACTTGGCTCTTCTGAGTAGCGGTCAAGCGTGAGGAAAGCTCCAGAACCCTTGTTAGAAGACTCGCAACAGACAGTGGGAGAGTCCCCATGCTAATAACACTTAGCATTGGAAGGGTACTGCTAGTTAGGAAGTGCTAACTAGCCCCTTGTTGCTCCATAGCGCTTAATTCGTTCAGCTTGCATGATCAAGTACAGTAATTGCTAAGTTGCCACAGTGTACAATGACTGAATGGATAATTAGCCTACAAGTGTTGTATGTTACCTTCCCTGATCGAAAGTGTGCTGTGGCTCGTGTTAGGATAGTGTCTTTATGGAAAGACCAGTGGTGATAGACAGAGCACTCCTTTGGGCACTCCTCTAATCATGGCCGTGTGGTGTGGGGTATGGTCTGGGTGGGGGGTTGGATGTGGTGGGGTTGGGTGGAGTCAGGTTGGGTGTGGTGGGATGGGGTGGAGTGTGGTTGGGTGTAGTGGGGTGGGATGGGGTTGGATGGGTGTGGTGGAGTGGGGTTGGGTTGGGTGTGGTGGGATGGGGTTGGGTGTGGTTGGGCGTGGTGGGATGGGGTTGAGTGTGTTTGCGACAGAGCCTGGGCACGAACCCAGAGTCTCTGATGGCACAGCGCCCTTAACCACTGCGCCACCCGGGAGGCCCTGTTTTAGATGTTTTTGAGTACTCACTCACAGGTACTTGAGATTCAGGCGTTGTATTTTGATTGGTCGGCTTTGTTTGTGTGGGCTGCTACGTGTCTCCTCCGATTGGTTTAGCCCAGTAAACCCGTTTAGAACGAGGAAGTCGGAAGCAGGTGTCTCTGGTTTGCTTTTCCCCTCCTTGGGTTCCAACGTCTCCTGCTTGAGGACGGGACTTCTCAGGACTCAGAGGACTGCTGTTTTCTGGCCTCATCAAGATGATCCTCATCTGCTTTATTGGTTTATCCGAGTTGTCTCTGCGCCCAGAGTAATCTCTGGCTCTAGAGGTGTAGCTGTTATCTAAACCCGATTCAGATTAGGATATCTGGTTGGAACTAATGGAGTGTGAATGTAAATAACAGGTTACAGTTAGGACACACAATCATGATATTCAAGGGAGAGAGGATTTCATTTTGACATATCTCTCATGCAATTTTGTTCCCTATGTGTAAGGAGTGGTATTTGGATTGAGCTGTGTTAGAATGGATATAGTGATCCCTCTTGTGACTCTCAGGGAACATTAAAGCAGGACATTCATTCGTGTTTTACCAAGTACCTAAAAGTGTTCTGGTTGATAAACACTTATTTAGACTCGCTATGGAGTAGTGCTACTGCAGTAGCAGAGTAACTAGTGAATTAATTTAACCAACACCAATAACCATGTCTTTTTCCTTTCTCCCTTTTACAGAGGACTTGCTCCCGGGAGGATTCCCCAACATAGACATGGGTCCCCAGCTGAAGGTGGTCGAGCGGACCCGGACGGCCACCATGCTCTGTGCTGCAAGCGGCAACCCCGACCCAGAAATCACCTGGTTTAAGGACTTTCTGCCCATAGACCCCAACGCAAGTAACGGGCGAATCAAACAGCTGCGCTCAGGTAAGGAAATGGTGTAATCTGTTGCTTAGCTACACCTTCAGCTGCCACGGTTGCTTAGGTACACCTTCAGCTGCCACAGTTTGTTTTTGAAATGTAAAAGGGTGAGCAGCCATGAATCTGATTGTGAGTGCTATAGCTTAGCCCTGAAACATTATGATTGATACGCGGTGACTGGGTGGATGATTTGGGCTTGATTCTGCTCAAAAGATCTGATCGAGGAAAGGTCCCAAAAAATATTCAATGGGTCCCAGAAATTTGGAATAGAGAGAAACAGAGCTTGGTCTAGTTTTCTCCCCCTCAGTACTGTAAGTGTAGGTGTGATCTCGTAGCCCTTGATTAAACCTTAATGAGAGAGACCCAGTGCAGCAAAGTCTAACAATATATATAATTAAAGTGGTCCCAGGCAACAGTGGGTAGATCTTTTGGGTTGACAATGTGTCACCATCAGAAAAATGCAATACATCCTATTTTGATTTGCAGCTGCTAACACCAAATAAATAGTCTGTCTCAACTGAGTTCTTGCCCTAGATGTGGTCCTTGCGAAGCGCACACTAAAACACTCGGGTTTGTGATAAATATAGCAAATAGCTGTTTTCTAGGACCTTTGGCTCGTAGGAAGTGAGCAAATTACAGCTAAAAACATCCACTTGAAATTCACCCCAAGAAATTCCATGGTGGCAACAAAATGAAAAAGTGTTCACTCATTTAGATGATGTCGTACAACTGCTCCGTGTCTTGGTGTTACAGAGGGGTTCTCTGTGGGGGTATCAGGAGCTCATGGAGTGCTTTGTAGATGCTGAGGTTGTGTGTAAAATGCTCTTGACTTCCCTCTCTGAGGACCGCAGTCCGCCATGAGGGATTCCTATGAAGCTGAGTTTTTCTTCCACCTATGTTACTACTGTCTAGGGTCTACAGCTGGTTTTAGCACTCGTTCAGCTTCATCCTGTGCTGTGACGGAAGGAGGGCAGACTCATTGGGATTTTATAGGTTGTACGGACAAACATGCATACTGAAACGTGATTAGGCTTTTGACATATCCTGAGATGTGTGTTTTGCTTGTTGCTGCTTTTGTTATTCATCCATGAAGCTCAGAGTTACAGAGAAAGCTGGTTAGGTTGTTACTGGATTTTGTCCTGCTGAGCCGTCTGATATTGTACGTGTCTAACCCCCCAGTTTGCGTCTCTCACCTGTCTCTCTGTTCCACAATGCCTTCATTTTTTTTGCCGTGCGTCTGTTTTTTTTTACACTCAGAGCGGGTTGCCTCGCTGTGTCTATCTGTTGTTTGTCTGTCCGTCGAGATGCTGTTGTCACTGAATGCACGTCATGCAGACATCAACAACCTCTATCTGACCCACAACACAGTTCTCAGGTCATACCAATAACAATAGCAAAATGGAACTAAAACCAAATAACTCATTCTCTAACCTGAAGTTGAACACTATTTAATAATTAAAGTGTTTTTTCCCCAATTTTCTAAACACTTTGGTAAATACTTTGCCCCTGATATGCATCCTAGATGTTTTATCCCTTGGCATTATACACAGAATAAAGCATTTAGCAATGTATGTTTTGACAAGTAGCATCCCCAAGTAATAAAGCCAGTATTTTAAATAAATAAGATGTTTTTTTTTAAACGATTGTAAACTTGCCACAGTTCTACACACAAGTCAAGTGGTACATGTACTTATTGTTAACCTCTTGCTGCCTGAACGCCTGTGTGAAATAGTACATTTTTGTGTGAAAAATGTCATGTTATAATCACATTCTGGGGTCATAAATGTCCCACCTGAACAGTGTTGTTCCAGCACTCTAGGTGGTACTGCAAGCAGCACCTAAACCCTCAAATTAATTGTTCTGTTTTTCCTTTTTTCTATTTGTTTTTCTGTTCCATTATGATTTTCAGAAGCCTTTGGTAAGTGTCTTACTAAGTCCACAAACATCCCCATTGTCCCTGAAGCAGATGGCATTTTAACTACTTTTAAAATGCATGCCCCACATCCTCTCTCCCACGTCCTTCCTCCCTCTCTTCTTCTCTCTGTCCCTTTCCTACCCTTCCTTTTTCACATGTATCCTTTCCCGCCCACAATGTGAACCGTCTTTGGCTCCCAGATTCACGTAGAATGGTGAAACAAGGAGGAGAACCTGAGATGTGTGGTGTGTGTGTTCCACACACCTCTCATCCACTTCTCACGAACAGGACCCAGCCTCCCCAAGCTACTTTCACCACCTTGTAGACAGTTTCACATGCTGTTGTGTAGAGTTGGACAATAAGATGAGTATACTAGTATTAATTAGATGAGGGTACTGGTATTGGATTAGTATACTAGTATTAATCAGATGAGTATACTAGTATTAATTAGATGAGTGTACTGATATTAGATGAGTATACTAGTATTAATCAGATGAGTATACTAGTATTAATTAGATGAGTATACTGGTATTATATTTGTGTACTAGTATTAATTAGACCAGTATACTGGTATTAGATTAGTATACTAGTCGTAATTAGATGAGTATACTAGTATTAATTAGATGAGTATACTAGTATTAATTAGATGAGTATACTAGTATTAATATGATGAGTATACCAGTATTAATATGTTGAGGATACTACAGTTGTGGCCAAAAGTTTTGAGAATGACACAAATATTAAGTTTCACAAAGTTTGCTGCTTCAGTGTCTTTAGATATTTTTGTCAGATGTTACTATGGATACTGAAGTATAATTACAAGCATTTCATAAGTGTCAAAGGCTTTTATTGACAATTACATGAAGTTGATGCAAAGAGTCAATATTTGCACTGTTGACCCTTCTTTTTCAAGACCTCTGCAATCCGCCCTGGCATGCTGTCAATTCACTTCTGGGCCACATCCTGTCTGATGGCAGCCCATTCTTGCATAATCAATGCTGGGAGTTTGTCAGAATTTGTGGGGTTTTGCTTATCCACCGGCCTCCTGAGGATTGACTAAAAGTTCTCAATGGGATTAAGGTCTGGGGAGTTTCCTGGCCATGGACCCAAAATATCAATGTTTTGTTCCCCGAGCCACTTAGTTATCACTTTTGCCTTATGGCAAGGTGCTCCATCATGCTGGAAAATGCATTGTTCGTCACCAAACTGTTCCTGGATGTTTGGGAGAAGTTGCTCTTGGAGGATGTGTTGGTACCATTCTTTATTCATGGCTGTGTTATTAGGCAAAATTGTGAGTGAGCTCACTCCCTTGGCTGAGAAGCAACCCCACACATGAATGGTCTCAGGATGCTTTACTGTTGGCATGACACAGGACTGATGGTAGCGCTCATCTTGTCTTCTCCAGACAAGCTTTTTTCCAGATGCCCCAAACAATCGGAAAGGGGATTCATCAGTGTCACGACTTCCGCCGAAGTTGGTGCCTCTCCTTGTTCGGGCGGCGTTCGGCGGTCGACGTTACCGGCTTTCTAACCTCCACCGATCTACATTTCCTGGTTCCCATTATGTTTTAATTATTTCCCTATTTAACCCTCTGGAGCCACCATGGTTTTATGCGTGTTTATTGTTGTCAGTTGTCTCGTTTATGTGATTCTGGATTTTCGTTCTCCTTGTTGGAAGATTAGTTTTGAGTAAAGTTACTATTATTAATCATCTCTGTGTCCTGCGCCTGACTCCGCCTTACCCACATCACCTAGACTCTGACAATCAGAGAAAATGACTTTACCCCAGTCCTCAGCAGTCCAATCCCTGTACCTTTTGCAGAATATCAGTCTGTCCCTGATGTTTTTCCTGAAGAGAAGTGGCTTCTTTGCTGCCCTTCTTGACACCAGGCCATCCTCCAAAAGTCTTTGCCTCACTGTGCGTGCAGATGCACTCACACCTGCCTGCGCCATTCCTGAGCAAGCTCTGTACTGGTGGTGCCCCGATCCCGCAGCTGAATCAACTTTGTGGAGCTTGCTGGACTTGCTTGGGCGCCCTGAAGCCTTCTTCACAACATTTGAACCACTCTCCTTGAAGTTCTTGATGCTCCGATTAATGGTTGATTTAGGTGCAATCTTTCTGGCAGCAATATCCTTGCCAGTGAATCCCTTTTTTTGTGCAAAGCAATGATGACGGCACGTGTTTCCTTGCAGGTAACCATGGTTGACAGAGGAAGAACAATGATTGCAACCACCACCCGCCTTTTGAAGCTTCCAGTCTGTTATTTGAACTCAATCAGCATGACAGAGTGATCTCCATCCTTGTCCTCGTCAACACTCACACCTGTGTTAACGAGAGAAAGACTGACATGATGTCAGCTGGTCCTTTTCTGACAGGGCTGAAATGCAGTGGAAATGTTTTTTGGGATTCAGATCATTTGCATGGCAAAGAGAGACTTTGCAATTAATTGCAATTCATCACATCACTCTTCATAACATTCTGGAGTATATGCAAATTGCCATCTTCCAAATTGAGGCAGCGGACTTTGTGAAAATTAATATTTGTGTCATTCTCAAAACTTTTGGCCACGACTGTAGTATTAATAAGATGTGTATACCAGGATTAATTAGATGAGTATACTAGTATTAATTAGATGAGTATACTAGTATTAATAAGATGAGTATACTAGTATTAATAAGATGTGTGTACTAGTATTAATTAGATGAGTATACTAGTATTAATAAGATGTGTGTACTAGTATTAATTAGATGAGTATACTAGTATTAATAAGATGTGTGTACTAGTATTAATAAGATGTGTGTACTAGTATTAATAAGATGTGTGTACTAGTATTAATTAGATGAGTGTACTAGTATTAATAAGATGTGTGTACTAGTATTAATTAGATGGTTACCTAGAAATCTTGTAGTTTATGACCAGACAAATATGACTTTGCCACACACACACACACACACACACACACACACACACACACACACACACACACACACACACACACACACACACACACACACACACACACACACACACACACACACACACACACACACACACACACACACACAGTGGACCTCTGATGGCCACACATGAGAAAGCACACAGTCGAGGGCTTCAATGACCTTGAGAATTTGCACAAAAACAAGTCTTCGTTCCATAAAGGCAGGAAGGTGTAGTAGTGACGGGGTGAACTGGAGTTGTTTCCAAACTTTGGGGGGCGCTGCAGGAGAGTTGTGTGGCTGAACCCTCCAGCCCCACACTGTGGCCAGCTCAACCTTCCCTCCTTAGCCAAATGTTTTCTCAAGAAAAACTTTTCCTGCTGTGACGGCCGGCCGCCCAACAACCTGCCCACTCGACCCTATCCCCTCCTCTCTTCTCCAGACCATTTCCGGAGACCTTCTCCCTTACCTCACCTCGCTCATCAACTTATCCCTGACCGCTGGCTACGTCCCTTCCGTCTTCAAGAGAGCGAGAGTTGCACCCCTTCTGAAAAAACCTACACTCGATCCCTCCGATGTCAACAACTACAGACCAGTATCCCTTCTTTCTTTTCTCTCCAAAACTCTTGAACGTGCCGTCCTTGGTCAGCTCTCCCGCTATCTCTCTCAGAATGACCTTCTTGATCCAAATCAGTCAGGTTTCAAGACTAGTCATTCAACTGAGACTGCTCTTCTCTGTATCACGGAGGCGCTCCGCACCGCTAAAGCTAACTCTCTCTCCTCTGCTCTCATCCTTCTAGACCTATCGGCTGCCTTCGATACTGTGAACCATCAGATCCTCCTCTCCACCCTCTCCGAGTTGGGCATCTCCGGCGCGGCCCACGCTTGGATTGCGTCCTACCTGACAGGTCGCTCCTACCAGGTGGCGTGGCGAGAATCTGTCTCCTCACCACGCGCTCTCACCACTGGTGTCCCCCAGGGCTCTGTTCTAGGCCCTCTCCTATTCTCGCTATACACCAAGTCACTTGGCTCTGTCATAACCTCACATGGTCTCTCCTATCATTGCTATGCAGACGACACACAATTAATCTTCTCCTTTCCCCCTTCTGATGACCAGGTGGCGAATCGCATCTCTGCATGTCTGGCAGACATATCAGTGTGGATGACGGATCACCACCTCAAGCTGAACTTCGGCAAGACGGAGCTGCTCTTCCTCCCGGGGAAGGACTGCCCGTTCCATGATCTCGCCATCACGGTTGACAACTCCATTGTGTCCTCCTCCCAGAGCGCTAAGAACCTTGGCGTGATCCTGGACAACAAACTGTCGTTCTCAACTAACATCAAGGCGGTGGCCCGTTCCTGTAGGTTCATGCTCTACAACATCCGCAGAGTACGACCCTGCCTCACACAGGAAGCGGCGCAGGTCCTAATCCAGGCACTTGTCATCTCCCGTCTGGATTACTGCAACTCGCTGTTGGCTGGGCTCCCTGCCTGTGCCATTAAACCCCTACAACTCATCCAGAACGCCGCAGCCCGTCTAGTGTTCAACCTTCCCAAGTTCTCTCACGTCACCCCGCTCCTCCGCTCTCTCCACTGGCTTCCAGTTGAAGCTCGCATCCGCTACAAGACCATGGTGCTTGCCTACGGAGCTGTGAGGGGAACGGCACCTCAGTACCTCCAGGCTCTGATCAGGCCCTACACCCAAATAAGGGCACTGCGTTCATCCACCTCTGGCCTGCTCGCCTCCCTACCACTGAGGAAGTACAGTTCCCGCTCAGCTCAGTCAAAACTGTTCGCTGCTCTGGCTCCCCAATGGTGGAACAAACTCCCTCACGACACCAGGACAGCGGAGTCAATCACCACCTTCCGGAGACACCTGAAACCCCACCTCTTTAAGGAATACCTAGGATAGGATAAAGTAATCCTTCTCACCCCCCCTCCCCCCCCTTAAAATATTTAGATGCACTATTGTAAAGTGGTTGTTCCACTGGATGTCATAAGGTGAATGCACCAATTTGTAAGTCGCTCTGGATAAGAGCGTCTGCTAAATGACTTAAATGTTAATGTTAAATGTTAAATGCCCAATGCTCCCCCCACTGTCTAACAAAACTCCAACTAATGCTTTGTCGCATTATGTGTTATGGATCGGGTCTACATTTTTTACATGTATTTTTTACCACACTTCAGATTTTATCTGAGGCCTGCTTTTTGAGCCTATCTGTTATAATTTGGGGTATTGAAAACATTCAAATTCTTGCCTTTAGTTGTCTGTGAGAGAAACAAGTCTTCTTTTTCTCTTTTGTTTTTAAATATGAAGGTCTATTATAGCGATTTTACCTGTGAAGACGGCTAACTGTTGTTACTGGAGATCCCAGTCGACCAGCAAGCCTCGTTTATGCTGATGAGAAAAAGGCCTGCCGCGCTCAAACCCCCTCAGCTGCCATCATTTCCAGTTGAGCAGCTGAACGCTTATTTTGTTTAATCTCCCCTTTCCAAAAGGAATGGAGCAGACGTGCTCAAGGTTGAATAAATACTTCAAAATTGTTTCTCTCTTTGGTGGGGGGTGGGGGTGTCTTTCTTTAGTTTGGTTGAATTTATTTCCTCTACCTAGTATCCCATGCCTCTCCTCTGTTTGTTTGAAGTCTTCATTAGTTTTGGTATCAGACATCTTTGAGTCAGTCACATGTGGGAACTTACCAAGGTGTGTTACCATCACTCCGGACGCTCCCAGCAGTACCCTTGGAGACTTTAAACGCTGAGGAAAAAATATGGAAAGGTGGTTAAACTTCCTGAGTAGGGGCTCTCTTTTCTTTGTCTTTTTTCCCCCTGTGGTTGGCTGTTGCTGTGGTACTCGATCTAATTGCAGGCAGACTTAAGCCGGGGAGGATTCTGGGATTGATGGGTCCCCTAACGAGGATGGGGGACGGCTTTCTCCAACACCCCTTCCTCACAAACACACACTACCATCCCAGGACCATACACACACGCTGGTGTGTTTACCATGTACACCTCACACCTTAACAATGTGGCTTTTTAGCAACACAAAACATACCAAACACACAAAAAGTCCTTCATTTGGATGCGACTCGTGTACTGTTGAGCCTCTGGAGACAGTGCTGGTGCTGGCTGGATGGATGTGCCAGGTCCATACTGACTGCTGTGCTGATATTTGCGTGTAGAGTCCCCGAGGTGAGCTCCTTTTTGAGGTGTGGAAGAGGACTGACATTTCTCTCCCGTACCCATTGCTCCTGACCCCAGGCCCTCGCTGGTCTTGTCAGCCTGAGCAGATTATCACGAGAGAAGGGAGAGAACAATAAAACATGGTAGAGAGAGAGAAGGTGGGATTCATACATATTCATAAAGAATGAGGTCTTTATTTGGTCTCTTTGTATTATTAGGTTTGGAATATGACCCAAATATTTCTCAAGATACTGGATGGTTTGGCGCTCCACGCGCTCCACGTGAGCTGTGTGCATCTATGTACATGTTTTTTACTGCTCTCTCTCTCCCTCTGGACCTTTCTTGCATGAGTCCCATAGCCTCATACACAGTGTGTATCTCTCACACACACACACACACACACACACACACACACACACACACACACACACACACACACACACACACACACACACACACACACACACACACACACACACACACACACACACACACACACACACACACACACACACACACACTCAGAAACACACTCAGAAACACACACACACACACTCAGAAACACACTCAGAAACACACACACACACACGCTCAGAAACACACACACACTAAGAAACACACACACACACTCAGAAACACACACACACACACACACACACATGCTCAGAAACACATGTGCATACACCCAGCACAGATACACTGAACATCACAGAGGTCATCCATGGGCCAGGAGTAGAGCAGCAGGAGATGGCCTGATTCAGATGGACAGATGTGGTCTAACATCCAGGGAGCCAGCAGCCCAGAGAGGTCTCCATGGAAACGAGAAGGTCATCCAGACATCCGAGGGGGTCAAACCCTGGCACTTGGCCTAACCCCCCCCCCCCCCCCACCACACACACACACACACCTCCCTCCATCTCCAACCCAGATGGACCCGGTCTCTGGCCAGATTGGCATAGCCTCTGGACAGCTAGCCGCATCCACAACCATGTAGGATTTCATACACAAGGTTGGGGGAATTATTCAGCGTCAATGACTCCACACTGCTGGCAGAAGGTCTTTGGCCGTGGAGGTACATTTGGGTCACTCCCATCATAAGCTGATTAAGCCACAGTTCATCGGAGCTTAAAATCAGAGTTTATGACTTGCGCGTGTATACTGTAATAAGGAAGGTGGATCTGAACCGGGGCTGCACTTGGTGATTTTCATCATCCTTAGTGGTTAAGCTTGACCCGAGCCCTTCAGTGTTCAATTTACGAAGAGTGGCATTGTTAGTCAATTGAGCCCTGAATTGAAGGATTTTTCCTCATTTTCAGAGGATAAAAATAACAGGGCATTCCTTTGTTTACGCTCTGATAGAAGGATGAAACCTACAATTATTATTTACCTTCCTGTTCCTTTCCTGTTCCCTTCCTGTTCTCTTCCTGTTCCTTTCCTGTTCACTTCCTGTTCCCTTCCTGTTCTCTTCCTGTTCTCTTCCTGGTCCTTTCCCATTCTCTTCCTGTTCCTTTCCTGTTCCCTTCAGGTACCCTTCCTGTTCCCTTCCTGTTCCTTTCCTGTTCTCTTCCTGGTCCTTTCCTGTTCCCTTCCTGTTCTCTTCCTGGTCCTTTCTCATTCTCTTTCTGTTCCTTTCCTGGTCCCTTCAGGTACCCTTCCTGTTCCTTTCCTGTTCCCTTCCTGTTCTCTTCCTGGTCCTTTCCTGTTCCCTTCCTGTTCCTTTCCTGTTCCTTTCCTGTTCTCTTCCTGTTCCTTTCCTGTTCTCTTCCTGTTCCTTTCCTGTTCCCTTCCTGTTCTCTTCCTGGTCCTTTCCTGTTCCCTTCCTGTTCCTTTCCTGTTCCTTTCCTGTTCTCTTCCTGGTCCTTTCCTGTTCTCTTCCTGGTCCTTTCCTGTTCCCTTCCTGTTCTCTTCCTGGTCCTTTCCTGTTCCCTTCCTGTTCTCTTTCTGTTCCCTTCCTATTTCTTTGCTTTCATTGTTTTCTATAAATGATCATGACGTTTTGATGCTTTCTTTCACTATTCAAAATGTCTTCTTCTCTTCTTCCCTGGAACCAATGGCTTTGAACTTCACAACTCCTCATTTTCCACACACCCATTTATTAAATCTTCCTCCCTATCCCCTCTTTAATACTCAGGATCCACAAACCTGCTTTATTAACCTAACCTTAATCTAACCTAACCTAACCCCACCTAACCAAACCTTAACTAGTAACTCCTTACTCCTAACTAATATTCTGACTTCAGAGAACAAATAAACCCACAAGCTTCTTGCTGTCCTTGAACTCCAACTCTAACAACTTAACAGTCCCACACCCTGATCCCCTTTCTGTGTGATTGGATATGTCTGATATGAGCATTTTAAAAAAGGATGCCATGTGTTGCAGTTTAGCCATGGTATCCATATTTCTAGGGATGTAACATCCATGGAGATTCAAAAAAACAGTCAAAACAGTCAAGCTCAACACTCACACCTCCCCACTGCTGGCAAAACAAAGAAGCACTCGGAACCCAGAGGAGGAAGAGCAACCCTAGAACAGAATCCATTATAAATCACATCTTCAGTTCCAACATGGCTTACACACTTAGGTTCTCTGTACTGCTATGAAAGACAGGGGTTTGTGTCTGTGATTGTAGCTCCCTGTAGTCACACTGGTACACAGGTCAGGGATGTAGAGTCATTCACAACAGGTTGCATTAACCTTTAACCCGTTCTTGCGCTGTGTACCGCGGGCTCGGCACTAAGTAGGGCACCTCCGCTGGGCTGGAGCCTCCCTGGCGGTGCTCTCAGGGGGTAGCCCAGGGCAGAGCACTGTCAGTTTGCTATTCCTCCTCATACAGAGAGGGAGGGAGGGAGGGCAAGAGTGGCACAAAGTAGAGCAAGAGAGGCACAGACAACAGGAGGAGCATCAGAGAGGAACAGACAACAGGAGGAGCATCAGAGAGGCACAGACAACAGGAGGAGCATCAGAGAGGAACAGACAACAGGAGGAGCATCAGAGAGGAACAGACAACAGGAGGAGCATCAGAGGAACAGACAACAGGAGGAGCATCAGAGAGGAACAGACAACAGGAGGAGCATCAGAGAGGAACAGACAACAGGAGGAGCATTAGAGAGGAACAGACAACAGGAGGAGCATCAGAGAGGAACAGACAACAGGAGGAGCATCAGAGAGGAACAGACAACAGGAGGAGCATCAGAGAGGAACAGACAACAGGAGGAGCATCAGAGGAACAGACAACAGGAGGAGCATCAGAGAGGAACAGACAACAGGAGGAGCATCAGAGGCACAGACAACAGGAGGAGCATCAGAGAGGAACAGACAACAGGAGGAGCATCAGAGGAACAGACAACAGGAGGAGCATCAGAGAGGAACAGACAACAGGAAGAGCATCAGAGAGGAACAGACAACAGGAGGAGCATCAGAGAGGAACAGACAACAGAAGGAGCATCAGAGGCACAGACAACAGGAGGAGCATCAGAGAGGAACAGACAACAGGAGGAGCATCAGAGGAACAGACAACAGGAGGAGCATCAGAGGAACAGACAACAGGAGGAGCATAAGAGAGGAACAGACAACAGGAGGAGCATCAGAGGAACAGACAACAGGAGGAGCATCAGAGAGGAACAGACAACAGGAGGAGCATCAGAGAGGAACAGACAACAGGAGGAGCATCAGAGAGGAACAGACAACAGGAGGAGCATCAGAGGAACAGACAACAGGAGGAGCATCAGAGAGGAACAGACAACAGGAGGAGCATCAGAGAGGAACAGACAACAGGAGGAGCATCAAAGGAACAGACAACAGGAGGAGCATCAGAGGAACAGACAACAGGAGGAGCATCAGAGAGGAACAGACAACAGGAGGAGCATCAGAGAGGAACAGACAACAGGAGGAGCATCAGAGGAACAGACAACAGGAGGAGCATCAGAGAGGAACAGACAACAGGAGGAGCATCAGAGAGGAACAGACAACAGGAGGAGCATCAGAGGAACAGACAACAGGAGGAGCATCAGAGAGGAACAGACAACAGGAGGAGCATCAGAGAGGAACAGACAACAGGAGGAGCATCAGAGAGGAACAGACAACAGGAGGAGCATCAGAGGAACAGACAACAGGAGGAGCATCAGAGAGGAACAGACAACAGGAGGAGCATCAGAGAGGAACAGACAACAGGAGGAGCATCAGAGGGACAGACAACAGGAGGAGCATCAGAGGAACAGACAACAGGAGGAGCATCAGAGAGGAACAGACAACAGGAGGAGCATCAGAGAGGAACAGACAACAGGAGGAGCATCAGAGAGGAACAGTCAACAGGAGGAGCATCAGAGAGGAACAGACAACAGGAGGAGCATCAGAGAGAAACAGACAACAGGAGGAGCATCAGAGGAACAGACAACAGGAGGAGCATCAGAGAGGAACACACAACAGGAGGAGCATCAGAGAGGAACAGACAACAGGAGGAGCATCAGAGAGGAACAGACAACAGGAGGAGCATCAGAGAGGAACAGACAACAGGAGGAGCATCAGAGAGGCACAGACAACAGGAGGAGCATCAGAGAGGGCGAGAGTGTGAGAGGAAAAGAAGAGAGTAAAATAACATACAATGGCAGAGACTAAGAGGAATAGTGAGAGAATATGAAAGAAAATGAATAACATACTAGGAGGTTGAGCCTCTTCCCACTCAAGTCCCCATTTCAGGGGGACCTAGGTTTGGTAGCAACTCAGGAGAGCCACACTGCCCCCCAATTAGGTGCCATCCACATGCCTATTATAGTGCCTCTGGCCAGCCTCTCTGCTACAGAGTCCTGGTAGTCTGGTACCAGGGCTGTCAACTGAGCCTCTCTCCAAGCTCAGATGCTGCTTTCTGTTCCCGCCTTAATATGGCTGAGGATGGGAGAGGAGAGAGGGAGAGTAAGAGAGGAGAGGAGGAGGAGGAGGAGAGAGAAAGGAGGTGAGAGGAGAGAGGAGAGGAGGAGGAGGAGGAGGAGGAGAGAGAAAGGAGGTGAGAGGAGAGGAGAGAGGGCGAGGAGGAGAGAGAAAGGAGGTGAGAGGAGAGAGGAGAGGAGGAGGAGGAGAGAGAAAGGAGGTGAGAGGAGAGGAGAAGAGAGGGCGAGGAGGAGAAAGAAAGGAGGTGAGAGGAGAGAGGGAGAGTAAGAGAGGAGAGGAGGAGGAGGAGAGAGAAAGGAGGTGAGAGGAGAGGAGAAGAGAGGGCGAGGAGGAGAGAAGGGGAGAAGAGTGTGCCCACCATACCAACCTTCTGTACCTTTGTGAGACCAGCAGTGGGAGGTCTTTCAAGTCCCAATGAATAAGTTCCGTTGATAAAAAAAACTATAAAACACTTTGATCATGACGGCCAATAAGCAAAGAACTGGTTGATTTATAAAAACAAATAACACCTACTAACGTTAATCTTGAACTAAACTGTTGTTTTGTATCTCTTCTTCCAGAGGGTACCCCCATCCGAGGTAAGACTATAACTAACAACACAACTGAACCTTGACCTCTTATCTAACCAGATTGAATCCGTTCTTATTCAAATGAAGTGACTAAACTGAGCTAGCCTTCTCCAAAACAAATCAAGACTTTGCTATTACCAGTGAACGGTCATCTTTTTGTCCTCTTTGTCTTTGTCTACGTGTGTGTATCAGTTTTTTTTTCCTATTTTGTGTTTCATTCCATCGTTGCCGTGCAATTGTTTGTGTTTGTTTACCTCTTGAATGTGAGAATTACCAGAAAAATTGCAATCTGGTGGAGCGATGGGTGTTTAGCAGGAGGAAAATTGTGGTTGGGGTGTTATTAGGGATGGTATGGGTTTATTAGGGATGGTAGGGGGTTATTAGGGATGGTTGGGGGTTATTAAGGATGGTTGGGGGTTATTAGGGGTGGTTGGGGGTTATTAGGGGTGGTTGGGGGGGAGAAGGATGGTGGTTGGGGGAGAGAAGGATGGTGGTTGGGGGAGAAGGATAGTGGTTGGGGGAGAAGGATGGTGGTTGGGGGTTACTAGGGGTGGTTGGGGGAGAAGGATGGTTGGGGGTTATTAGGGTTGGTTGGGGGGAGAAGGATGGTGGTTGGGGGAGAACGATAGTGGTTGGGGGAGAAGGATGGTTGGGGGTTATTAGGGGTGGTTGGGGGTTATTAGGGGTGGTTGGGGGAGAAGGATGATGGTTGGGGGTTATTAGGGGTGGTTGGGGGAGAAGGATGGTTGGGGGGTTATTAGGGGTGGTTGGGGGAGAAGGATGGTGGTTGGGGGTTATTATGGGTGGTTGGGGGAGAAGGATGGTGGTTGGGGGAGAAGGATGGTGATAGGGGGTTATTAGGGCTGGTTGGGGGAGAAGGATGGTGGTTGGGGGAGAAGGATGGTTTGGGGGTTATTAGGGCAGGTTGGGGGGAAGGATGGTGGTTGGGGGAGAAGGATGGTGATAGGGGTTATTAGGGCTGGTTGGGGGAGAAGGATGGTGGTTGGGGGTTACTAGGGGTGGTTGGGGGAGAAGGATGGTTGGGGGTTATTAGGGGTGGTTGGGGGAGAAGGATGGTGGTTGGGGGTTATCAGGGGTGGTTGGGGGGAGAAGGATGGTTGGGTGGTTATTAGGGGTGGTTGGGGGTTATTAAGGATGGTTGGGGGTTATTAGGGGTGGTTGGGGGTTATTAGGGGTGGTTGGGGGAGAAGGATGGTGGTTGGGGGAGAAGGATAGTGGTTGGGGGAGAAGGATGGTTGGGGGTTATTAGGGGTGGTTGGGGGAGAAGGATGGTGGTTGGGGGTTATCAGGGGTGGTTGGGGGAGAAGGATGGTTGGGTGGTTATTAGGGGTGGTTGGGGGTTACTAGGGGTGGTTGGGGGAGAAGGATGGTTGGGGGTTATTAGGGGTGGTTGGGGGAGAAGGATAGTGGTTGGGGGAGAAGGATGGTGATAGGGGTTATTAAGGCTGGTTGGGGGAGAAGGATGGTGGTTGGGGGAGAAGGATGGTTTGGGGTTATTAGGGCAGGTTGGGGGGAAGGATGGTGGTTGGGGGAGAAGGATGGTGATAGGGGGTTATTAGGGCTGGTTGGGGGAGAAGGATGGTGGTTGGGGGTTACTAGGGGTGGTTGGGGGAGAAGGATGGTTGGGGGTTATTAGGGGTGGTTGGGGGAGAAGGATGGTGGTTGGGGGTTATCAGGGGTGGTTGGGGGAGAAGGATGGTTGGGTGGTTATTAGGGGTGGTTGGGGGTTATTAGGGGTGGTTGGGGGTTATTAGGGGTGGTTGGGGGGGAGAAGGATGGTGGTTGGGGGAGAAGGATAGTGGTTGGGGGAGAAGGATGGTTGGGGGTTATTAGGGGTGGTTGGGGGAGAAGGATGGTGGTTGGGGGTTATCAGGGGTGGTTGGGGGAGAAGGATGGTTGGGTGGTTATTAGGGGTGGTTGGGGGTTACTAGGGGTGGTTGGGGGAGAAGGATGGTTGGGGGTTATTAGGGGTGGTTGGGGGTTACTAGGGGTGGTTGGGGGAGAAGGATGGTTGGGGGTTATTAGGGGTGGTTGGGGGAGAAGGATGGTGGTTGGGGGAGAAGGATAGTGGTTGGGGGAGAAGGATGGTTGGGGGTTATTAGGGGTGGTTGGGGGTTATTAGGGGTGGTTGGGGGAGAAGGATGATGGTTGGGGGTTATTAGGGGTGGTTGGGGGAGAAGGATGGTGGTTGGGGGAGAAAGATGGTTTGGGGGTTATTAGGGCAGGTTGGGGGGAAGGATGGTGGTTGGGGGAGAAGGATGGTGATAGGGGTTATTAGGGCTGGTTGGGGGAGAAGGATGGTGGTTGGGGGTTACTAGGGGTGGTTGGGGGAGAAGGATGGTTGGGGGTTATTAGGGGTGGTTGGGGGAGAAGGATGGTGGTTGGGGGTTATCAGGGGTGGTTGGGGGAGAAGGATGGTTGGGTGGTTATTAGGGGTGGTTGGGGGATATTAAGGATGGTTGGGGGTTATTAGGGGTGGTTGGGGAGTTATTAGGGGTGGTTGGGGGAGAAGGATGGTGGTTGGGGGAGAAGGATAGTGGTTGGGGGAGAAGGATGGTTGGGGGTTATTAGGGGTGGTTGGGGGTTATTAGGGGTGGTTGGGGGAGAAGGATGGTGGTTGGGGGTTATCAGGGGTGGTTGGGGGAGAAGGATGGTTGGGTGGTTATTAGGGGTGGTTGGGGGTTACTAGGGGTGGTTGGGGGAGAAGGATGGTTGGGGGTTATTAGGGGTGGTTGGGGGAGAAGGATGGTGGTTGGGGGAGAAGGATAGTGGTTGGGGGAGAAGGATGGTGATAGGGGTTATTAGGGCTGGTTGGGGGAGAAGGATGGTGGTTGGGGGAGAAGGATGGTTTGGGGGTTATTAGGGCAGGTTGGGGGGAAGGATGGTGGTTGGGGGAGAAGGATGGTGATAGGGGTTATTAGGGCTGGTTGGGGGAGAAGGATGGTGGTTGGGGGTTACTAGGGGTGGTTGGGGGAGAAGGATGGTTGGGGGTTATTAGGGGTGGTTGGGGGAGAAGGATGGTGGTTGGGGGTTATCAGGGGTGGTTGGGGGAGAAGGATGGTTGGGTGGTTATTAGGGGTGGTTGGGGGTTATTAAGGATGGTTAGGGGTTATTAGGGGTGGTTGGGGGTTATTAGGGGTGGTTGGGGGGAGAAGGATGGTGGTTGGGGGAGAAGGATAGTGGTTGGGGGTTATCAGGGGTGGTTGGGGGAGAAGGATGGTTGGGTGGTTATTAGGGGTGGTTGGGGGTTACTAGGGGTGGTTGGGGGAGAAGGATGGTTGGGGGTTATTAGGGGTGGTTGGGGGGAGAAGGATGGTGGTTGGGGGAGAAGGATAGTGGTTGGGGGAGAAGGATGGTTGGGGGTTATTAGGGGTGGTTGGGGGGTTATTAGGGGTGGTTGGGGGAGAAGGATGATGGTTGGGGGTTATTAGGGGTGGTTGGGGGAGAAGGATGGTTGGGGGTTATTAGGGGTGGTTGGGGGAGAGGGATGGTGGTTGGGGGTTATTATGGGTGGTTGGGGGAGAAGGATGGTGGTTGGGGGAGAAGGATGGTGATAGGGGGTATTAGGGCTGGTTGGGGGAGAAGGATGGTGGTTGGGGAGAGAAGAATGGTTTGGGGGTTATTAGGGCAGGTTGGGGGGGGAAGGATGGTGGTTGGGGGAGAAGGATGGTGATAGGGGTTATTAGGGCTGGTTGGGGGAGAAGGATGGTGGTTGGGGGTTACTAGGGGTGGTTGGGGGAGAAGGATGGTTGAGGGGTTATTAGGGGTGGTTGGGGGAGAAGGATGGTGGTTGGGGGTTATCAGGGGTGGTTGGGGGAGAAGGATGGTTGGGTGGTTATTAGGGGTGGTTGGGGGTTATTAAGGATGGTTGGGGGTTATTAGGGGTGGTTGGGGGGAGAAGGATGGTGGTTGGGGGAGAAGGATAGTGATTGGGGGAGAAGGATGGTGGTTGGGGGTTACTAGGGGTGGTTGGGGGAGAAGGATGGTTGGGGGTTATTAGGGGTGGTTGGGGGAGAAGGATGGTGGTTGGGGGGTTATCAGGGGTGGTTGGGGGAGAAGGATGGTTGGGGGTTATTAGGGGTGGTTGGGGGTTATTAGGGGTGGTTGGGGGAGAAGGATGATGGTTGGGGGTTATTAGGGGTGGTTGGGGGAGAAGAAGGATGGTTGGGGGTTATTAGGGGTGGTTGGGGGAGAAGGATGGTGGTTGGGGGTTATTAGGGCTGGTTGGGGGAGAAGGATGGTGGTTGGGGGAGAAGGATGGTTTGGGGGTTATTAGGGCAGGTTGGGGGGAAGGATGGTGGTTGGGGGAGAAGGATGGTGATAGGGGTTATTAGGGCTGGTTGGGGGAGAAGGATGGTGGTTGGGGGAGAAGGATGGTTTGGGGGTTATTAGGGCAGGTTGGGGGAGAAGGATGGTGGTTGGGGGAGAAGGATGGTGGTTGGGGGAGAAGGGTGGTGGTTAGGGGGAGAAGGATGGTGGATGGCGATTATTAGGGTGGTTTAAGGGTGTTTTGGGGTTATTAGGGGTGGTTTAAGGGTGGTTGTGGTTATTAGGGTTGGTCGGGGTTATTAGGGGTGGTTTAAGGGTGGTTTGGGGGTTATTGGGGGTGGTTTGGGGGTTATTCAGGGTGGGTTGGGGGTTATTATCGATAGTTTAAGGGTGGTTGGGGTTATTTGGGTGGTTGGGGGTTATTAGGGGTGATTTGGGGTTATTAGGGGTGGTTGAGGGTTATTAGGGATGGTTTAAGGGTGGTTTGGGGGTTATTGGGGGTGGTTTGGGGGTTATTCAGGGTGGGTTGGGGGTTATTATCGATAGTTTAAGGGTGGTTGGGGTTATTTGGGTGGTTGGGGGTTATTAGGGGTGGTTTGGGGTTATTAGGGGTGGTTGAGGGTTATTAGGGATGGTTTAAGGGTGGTTGGGTTATTGGGGGTGGTGTAAGGGCGTTTAGGGGTTATCAGGGGTGGGTTGGGGGTTATTAAGGGTGGTTGGGGGTATTAGGGGTGGTTTGTTTGCTTTTGACACTAACATTTCAAATGTTTGGAGATGTTGAAGTGAGTTTTACAGGGGTATATGTTCATCTCGCCAGGTTAATGAATGCTGGGTAAACTGTTCAGCCTCACCCCTCCCCCCTCTGTCAGCCCTTATATCCTTTCCCGTTGCTATGACCACATTATGTATGTTAATGTTCAGCCTCTGCTCAACCTCCTAATGAGTCGTGTTGCATGAGACACTCCCAGAATGTCATAAAAAAACGTGCATAGATTACATTTGATTTCCTTCCCCAGTTGCTGCAGTGCAATAGGCAATGGGTGTCTCTAAAATGGCTGTGGCCACTGCATTAAACAGCATACATGATGTATTTTCCAAACCAAATGATAGACTGTAAGGGAGAGGATGTCACAGTTGAATGTAACACAGGAAATGATGGGATATAATTGCTACCACGGCGGAATGTTCATCCCATCCGTCTTCTCGATAATCACGCTTGGGTACAATTGATGCAATTTCTCACCAAGGTTGATATTTTTACTGTATTGTTTTAAAGTAATCTTTACTGTGTTTGTAATAAAATTGCTTTCTTTACAGGGATAAGCAGGTAGGTAAACATCCCATTTCTCTGTCAGTATTTCACCTCATATTTTGGGGGAAGGGCCAATAGTGGTAGGCAGGAATGGGTGGTCGGGATGTTATTATGACCAACTAGTTCATGTTTTTGTTTGTTTCCTTACTTTTTAGCTCTATAATTCTGAGGTGATGCTAGTATTCAGCAGTTAAATATATTCCTCTGCCATATTGACATACATGAGAGAACCAATAGACATTTAACAAAATGCAACTACTCCACATTCCGTGAAGGAGAAATCCTTGAACCACGCAAACAGAGCCTTGCCCGTAAACCAAGAACCATGCTCATAATGTCTGGCATAAAAAGGTCCCCCATAAATCAAATTGCGGTGAACAAAAGTGAGCGTGACTTATGAACTTTTTCATTTACATAATGAGATCAGCAATCCACAACGGAGATTTCCCCTCACTACCTGAGTTCTACTGGCAGCTCCACCACAACTGCCTGAGGTGATTTCTAGGGATACAGGTGGTTTGTGGGGATATCAAAGCAAACGGGTGGAGGGTACTCGGCTGAACCAAAAGGAGTGGGAGGAGGGGTGATGGACTGTACCACCTGTTTTTTAGGTTTAAGAGGTGGTGATCTCTGGATGTCAGCTCGACAGACATGTCCCTCTAAGCCACAACAGATAATGTGGCACATAGAAGTGGCTTGTTTCGTGTGATTTACCTCTTTGTGTATTGAAAGGGTTAAAAAGCTAGAAAAGCTCCAAAACTGTGACCAAACTACTGTTCGCACAACTGTCGCCATGCAAGAGTGCCTGTGAGAACTGGTCTGTATGAAGGCAGTGGCCTCCCTACCTGAGAACTGGCCTGTAGGAAGGTAGTGAACTCTATACCTGATAACTGGTCTGTAGGAAGGTAGTGAACTCTATACCTGAGAACTGGGCTGTATGAAGGCAGTGGACTCCCTACCTGAGAACTGGTCTGTATGAAGGTAGTGGACTCCCTACCTGAGAACTGGCCTGTATGAAGGTAGTGGACTCCCTACCTGAGAACTGGTCTGTATGAAGGTAGTGGACTCCCTACCTGAGAACTGGCCTGTATGAAGGTAGTGAACTCTATACCTGAGAACTGGGCTGTATGAAGGCAGTGGACTCCCTACCTGAGAACTGGCCTGTAATGAAGACAGTGAACTCTATACCTGATAACTGGTCTGTAGGAAGGTAGTGGACTCCCTACCTGAGAACTGGGCTGTATGAAGGCAGTGGACTCCCTACCTGAGAACTGGGCTGTATGAAGGCAGTGGACTCCCTACCTGAGAACTGGCCTGTATGAAGGTAGTGGACTCCCTACCTGAGAACTGGTCTGTATGAAGGTAGTGGACTCCCTACCTGAGAACTGGTCTGTATGAAGGTAGTGGACTCCCTACCTGAGAACTGGTCTGTATGAAGGTAGTGGACTCCCTACCTGAGAACTCGTCTGTATGAAGGTAGTGGACTCCCTACCTGAGAACTGGCCTGTATGAAGGTAGTGAACTCTATACCTGAGAACTGGGCTGTATGAAGGCAGTGGACTCCCTACCTGAGAACTGGCCTGTAATGAAGACAGTGGACTCCCTACCTGAGAACTGGGCTGTATGAAGGCAGTGGACTCCCTACCTGAGAACTGGCCTGTAGGAAGGCAGTGGAATCCCTACCTGAGAACTGGCCTGTAGGAAGGCAGTGAAATCCCTACCTGAGAACTGGCCTGTAGGAAGGCAGTGGACTCCCTACCTGAGAACTGGCCTGTAGGAAGGCAGTGAACTCTGTACCTGCTTCATAACAGGTTTAATGAGAGAGTTACAAGCTGCCAGATGGACGGTGACAACATTGGCATCATGTTTCGGAGTCCCCTGCTGGCGTGCTCACGTCCAACGACCTTGTGGTGGCGGTGGAGCGTGGCCTGCATGACAGCGAGAGAGGAGACACCAGATTTGGACAGACCTGTCACTTGTCCCTGCTCCTGTTATTCAAAGACACTGCTGTCTCTTTCTCTCTCTCTCTCTCTCTCTCTCTCTTTCTCTCTCTTTCTCTCTCTTTCTCTCTCTTTCTCTCTCTTTCTCTCTCTTTCTCTCTCTCTTTCTCTCTCTCTCTCTCTCTCTCTCTCTCTCTCTCTCTCTCTCTCTCTCTCTCTCTCTCGCTCATTCTCACTCTCTCTCATCGCTCTGTCTCTCTCATCTCTCTCTCTCTCTCTCTCTCTCGCTCATTCTCACTCTCTCTCATCCCTCTGTCTCTCTCATCTCTCTCTGGATAGACTCTCACTCTCTCTCTCTCTCTCGAAAGTACACTTGTCACCGTTCGCGTTTTTTTCCCAGTAGTCTGAATTAGTTGTTTAGTATTTAAAGGTGTGGCTTTAAATGAACAGAGATATGTCTATGAGAAAATTAGGTGAGAGAGAGGATGTTGAAAAGAGGACAAATAAGAAGTCCAGAGTACCAGTGAGAAGGATGAGAATTGAACAGAGTTGAAGAGAAAAGGCAGTCTGCAAGACTCTCTCTCCTGTTCCACCACCAGGCCTGGACAAGCCCTCCAAGCAGTGTTAAACTACAGCCAGCCATCTTGTTGATCTCCTAAACAAATCAATCAGGGCCTGCCAGCCCGCAATAATTGAATTACCCAAATGGGACTGGAGGGGTTCACATGGCTAAGCCTGCACATAATCGGCAATAGGGTGTGCAGCCTGTGGCCGCGGGCACTTTCTGGAATTAATCATCTTTCTGTGCCAGACCCCTCCACTCCCTTACCCTCTCTCCCTCCCTCTCTCCCTCTCTCCTTTGTCATCTCCCTCTCTCTTTTGTCCTAATACACTAGCGTGTGTTTGACTGTCTAAAACCCCCATCACTTCCCCCCATTCCTCTAGTGATGATGTTGTGTGGTGGGGGTGAGGTGGTTGTCCGAGGGGAGTTGAGAGAGGCATGTCTTGGAAAGGGATGTATTTTTGGATGAGCCAGGCAATGTGGGTATATTTGGGAGTAGGAGCCTCAGGTTTTGTAGTAGTAACAATACAACAAAGTTGTGTCTAGACCCAGAGCATCTCAACACCACTAGTTTCATCTAGCTGTCTCATTTATAACTAGTTCAGCAGTGACAAACTGTTCAATGGTCGACCAATAGATGCTATGACTGATCAGCTGTGAACATGGCCCTTTAAATGCATGGTATGGCAAGCACGTCCTTTTCCCTAATGAGAGTGAACAAAGTAGACGTGCTCCCCGGAAAACTTTATTACTGTCGTTATTGTTGTGCTTGTGACAAGGCTTCACAGCTGGAGAGGGTTCGTGGCGTGCCGCAAATCCTGCTGGAAGTGAGCTTTAGTGACGAGTTTCAGGGGCGTTTTGCTAGTGTCACTGTAAATTGCTGTTTATCTAAAAAATATATGGCAGGTCTCTATCTGTAAGCACCCTTTGTGTGGCCATGTGGAGCTTTGTGCACATAGCCACTTGCTGGCACGAGATAGTTTTTATTAGCTTTTATTATTTTGTGTTATTTTTTTCTGTCTTAAAACGCCAATGGCCATGCACACACTGCCAACTACAGTCTGCCAGGCGGCTGGCAGGGTTCTAGGAGTGCAATTATACAAAATACACAGAAAATAGTCATTAAAAAGCCAAAGACTAAGGGGAAGGAGGGAAGGGATGGGGTGGTGTGTCAGGGAAGGGGGTGGATAGAAACTGAACATCAAAGACATTTTGTTTGGATTCCAGCATGTTAATAAGAGCTTTAGGCCCTATTGTCTTTAACGACGGTACTCTCAGTTGGCCAGGGACTGCCTGGTCAAAAAGACTGAAATTACCAATGTATTATATTGAAGAAGAGGGGAAAGCATAGAGACGGAGAGTCTTTGTCACAGTGGATTCATGCGAATGGTTTTTGAATAGAAATTATAACCATTGTATACAATAATGACGTTCTTTGGCACAGGCAGACACAATTTGAGCAGACTTACCCAACAGAAAGTGCATGAAATATATAGCACCAATGCAATGAGAAACCTCTGATTATTTTGACAATATATTTCCAGCTCTGTTCCAGGAAGTGAATTTACAATAAAGTGACTGACAGATGGAGGGAGGGAGAAAAGAGACTTGAAATAGAATCAAGTCGGTATTTTGCCTGCTCTTCCCAGCTTAAGGACTCTGTACTCATCAGATGTACTTTGAAATAATGGCTGCAAATATGTAATGAAGTCATTGCAGGCTCTAGAACCTGCTGATGGCACCTCGCAAAGAGTCTTACTTAAAGCAGTGAAGCGCAGATAAAGCACACACCCTCACTCAAAGTCGCTCCTCGAATTAAGTAGACTTTGCTGATTTGTGTAGTCATCTCGATTCTCTCACTTTGAATCAGTGAGGTTTTACACGTACAATCAATAATACTAATTGATTGTTTGTGTGTGCTTGGGAAAGGTTAAGAATTCATGTTTCAGTTGGCATCGGTAGCTATTAGGTAGAAAATAATTTTAGTTCAATTCGTTTTGGTATAGGAACTCTCAGAGAAATATAGAGATAAATACAACTGTCCTGTGTGGCTCAGCTGGTAGAGCATGGTGTGTTCATCAGTAGGGCTGTGGGTTCGATTCCCACGGGGAAACAGTGTGAGAATGTATTCATTCTACTGTAAGTTGCTCTGAATAAGAGTGACTGGAATGTCAAATACATATTTGCTTTTGTTAAAGCACTTCATTAACCAGAGGGGCAGAGATCTATGGTCACAGGAAGACAATGTCTTTCCCTTTGTAATCACCTCATCTGCAGTAGAACCCATAGGATAACCTTTTGATTCCAGGTAGAACCCTTTTGTGTTCCATGTAGAAACCTTTCTTTCCACATAGGGTTCTACATGGAACCCAAAAGAGTTCCACCTACAAACAAAAAGGGTTCTCCTATGGGGACAGCTGCAGAAACCTTTCTCTCCACATAGGGTTCTACATGGAACCCAAAAGAGTTCCACCTACAAACAAAAAGGGTTCTCCTATGGGGACAGCTGCAGAAACCTTTCTCTCCACATAGGGTTCTACATGGAACCCAAAAGAGTTCTACCTACAAACAAAAAGGGTTCTCCTATGGGGACAGCTGCAGAAACCTTTCTCTCCACATAGGGTTCTACATGGAACACAAAAGGGTTCTCCTATGGGGACAGCTGCAGAAACCTTTCTCTCCACATAGGGTTCTACATGGAACCCAAAAGGGTTCTCCTATGGGGACAGCTGCAGAAACCTTTCTCTCCACATAGGGTTCTACATGGAACCCAAAAGGGTTCTCCTATGGGGACAGCTGCAGAAACCTTTGGACCCTTTTTCCCCCCTAAGAGTTTATGGTTTATTTACCCAAGTGCTTTATGGAGCCATCAAATAGCTGAAAGATGCCAGAACTGAGGATGCAGAGCTGCTACTGGCAGACGTTTTTCTGGAAGTGTCTCTTCCCAGAGTTGGACTTCACATGGTTCTTATTCAACAGCCTCCCTGCTGTTCAACCGAGGAGACCTTTGACCACGCTCCAGCCCACCTGCGGCGCGCTGGCACTCGCTGTGCCAAGCGCACATCAAACAGATCCATGTCAGGTCCACCACCTGCGTTCATGCCGGTTAGACGGTTTCAGTTTGCTGGACGTGAGCACCATGCCAGATAGGACTCCCCATTGGGCATGAGATGAGCCAATCTGAGGTGTTGGAGGGAAAGAGAGAGGAGAAGGAAAAATAAAGAAGAGAATTCTAAATGAATCTAGTTTCATAGTCTATTCTTTCTCATTCTCTGAGCTAGAGATCCTAGGTGGACATTGAAGCAGGCTGTCAGAGTAGAGGAAGTATTATAACACATAGCTGATTATAGGGACCTGTTTACACCTGAGTGTTGGGGGCACTTTAACTTGTTAGCTTTCTGCAATGATATGTCTGTGGTGTATATGTCTGTGGTTTCTGGCAAAGGAGCCCAGGCCCAGTGGCGTATTGATGTGCCTTGGCTAAACTCTAACGAGCGCCAGCGCTCTGCTTGCCAGGCAGGGACTGCAATCTGTCAGTGGGCCGAGCCAGGCAGAAACCCTAATGATATCATCGTCACGCGTTAACAAGGAATCATCTGACACCCATAGTTTTACTTCCGATTTCCCATCCACATTATTCTCCAAACGGTTTACTGTGTTAGATTGAGCCAGTCTCACGCTTCAGTTCCCAATTAAGAGTTGAACATGAACCTGAGCTTTGCATGTCATCTTTTACCTGTCGTGTACTAAGGTTCAAGGTATATCTTTAGTGACTGATCTCACTAGTTAGGGTTCCATCCAATTAGCGACACTTTTTCATGTGAATATTTAACAAATGTGCATACAAGAATATGCACTTTATACCACAGGGTGTTTCCATCAAACTGATGGATGAATTGCTGTGCGTGATGACATAGAGCACATCAAAACACTTTTTAGGGGCTTAAGTTTCTATGTACCGAATAAAAAGAAGAAGTTCATCGAATTAACAACTCTACCGATGGTGTAGTGGCATATTTTCTCTATTCCATCCAATAAATATGACCACTGCCCTGGCGAGAGAGGGGCTGTTTCGGACACACGCTCACTGCAGGCTTTACTGTGCGTCCGCAGTGATGATGGCAGTGTGGCACTTCGGAAGTTTACAAACACAAGGATGCTTCTTTCTTCAAGCATAGAAGACTTACAGACTTTCTAATATAAAAGATGAGAAAACAAAAATGTTCCTTATAACTCCTCTAATCCTAATACCTTATAAGTGCAATAAATTAAGCATATTGTGTGCAGGAAATTCAAGATATCATATGAGTAAGTGCGAGCAAGTGCAGTCAAAAAAGTATATACCGCTCCCCCATCTAATCAAGACTCCTCGTAGTCCCGACTTCCTCCCTCAAATAACCTTTCCTCCTCCCGTACCCACCGGCCGCACGGTATTCATCTCCAATAATGGCTTCACCCTAACAACTGATAATGCTCTGGTTATTGTATACAATTACAAATGAGCTTTTTGGCTTTAACATTCCGGACCCTAATTGTAAAATGCATAATCTATTACCTAAATATTTTATCCCAAAAGATGTTTCGGTAAATAATATGGAAAAGAGCAATATCATTTTTATTTGATAATTGCAGCCAAACATCAATCATCACCAGCATTCAAATTAAACCCTCAATATTTATTGGAAATTTGCATTAAGCTCATCAGCGTTCATCATACAACCACCGTGAAGTACATCATAACTTATTTTATCTGCCTGTTCACGACTTCTACCGAAGTCGAAGCCTCTCCTTGTTCGGGCGGTGCTCGGCGGTCGACGTCACCGGTCTTCTAGCCATCATTGATCCATTTTTCATTTTCCATTGGTTTTGTCTTGTCTTCCTACACACCTGGTTTCAATCCCATTTCATTATTTGGTCAGAAGTCGTGTGTATAGGTGGCAGGGAAGTCAGGCGCAGGACAATCAAACTGAGTGTAATGGAGTTATTTAAAAATGATAAACGAAATATCCAAACACTAAATGTAACTATAAACAAAGTGGGTACGAGGACCCGTCACGCACCAATACAAAAAAAAAACACAACACTGAATAACAAACAATCTCTGACAAAGACATGAGGGGAAACAGGGGGTTAAATACACAACAGGTAATGAATGGGATTGAAACAGACAAGACAAAACCAATGGAAAATTAAAAATGGATCAATGAAGGCTAGAAAACCGGTGACGTCGACCGCCAAGCACCGCCCGAACAAGGAGAGGCAACGACTTCGGTAGAAGTCGTGACACTGCCTTAATGTTTTTTCCACATCGTAGTGGTAGTAGCCTACAACATAGCATATCCTGGCATGAAGTTTATTTCGACATGATGGTTTATTATATCAATATTTGTTAAAGGAATTTCCATTGCAATTGTCACATAATTAATTTTACAGACGCAAAAAGATTCCACCACGTCAAACGAACAAATTATCCGTCAACGTTTATCAAAATGTACCCACACTTCCTGTTTCCATCACACCATGCTGTGATTTTTAATTGTTTTAATATGTTGTGACTTTTACTTGCATTAACACTGTGGATGGAAACTCGGTTAATGTTAGCTATTATTTCCGCGGTGGTGCTGCAGCGAGTATAGAGATGCTGTGCTAAGCAGAGCACTTCAGGACATGAACTGATGAACCATTTGTCTGAAGATCTGCTAATGACCCCCTACACTCCTTCAGTGAATTCAATGTGTCGATCCACATTCAATCTTAGCCTCTCAGCAGCCTGTCTATCACACCTCTGGCACACCTGGGTGTTTGAGGAGAACAACATTTCCGAGTATCCTTTCCATCCACATTTAACAGCAAATGTATACTTTTCACAAATGTAATTATTATAATGTTGTTTGTGGGTTAGCGAAGCTAGGGTGTGACGCTGCTTGTCACAGCAGTATGCATTAATATGTATTAGTTGTAGGAGAAACATTTCTATGTATTTAACCCTCTGAGGAATGTATGAGGGATACTTTCCATTAAAAAGGTTTCTGACTCTCCTGCCATTATGGAATTAGTAATACTGTTATTCCCCTCCCTCTTCTTCTCTTTCTCTCTCTCTGTCTCTCTGTCTCCTTGTCTTTGTTGGGTGTTGTCTTTCCCAGGTGCCCTGCAGATTGAGAACAGCGAAGAGACGGACCAGGGGAAGTACGAGTGTGTGGCGTCTAACGTGGAAGGCGTGCGTTACTCATCCCCTGCTAACCTATATGTGCGAGGTAGGGTGCAACAAGGTGCCGGAGGCCAGACAACCTTCTACTCCGTTGACAAAAAAATGGCTGCCAGAGGGAATCTCAGTCTAAGTGCACTACGAAGTCAAATGTTAACAAATGGTGACCTGGGGGGAAATACAAGTCCTTAACTTAAAATAGGGCACTATTGTGTAGAAAAATCTGACTTAATAATATAATTATTGTGGCATTGATACCAGTATTGTTCCCCGTAAATGTTAATTTAACTCGCTGTGTTGAACTGTGTCCCGCCAACTAACCCTCCCCGTTAAAATGTTTAGTTCAAATTGGTATATTTTACTCTTGATATGCTCCCTCTCTGAAAGCCCCATCTACCCTAAATAGCAAATACAACACAGAAAAGGGATGCTTTTATGACCAGCAAGTACGTGGTCAGTCATTTGTCAAGTACGTGTGTGAAAGTTGTAGTAGGCTTTTAAATGTGTTTGCTGTATATCGCCCATGTGATTACATTTTCAGGCACAGGAATATGACGGTAAGTCCGATTTTGATTGGGTCGCAAAGCCTAGTGCAGACCAATCAAAATGTCAACCCCAGTCTTCCTTTCAGATGGAGAAAAACGGTTTTGAACTGCAGTAAGATGCCTACAGCACTGCTATAGTAGAAACAATGACTTGTTCTCTACTTCTTCTTCTTTTATCCATTGATAAAATTCCCACATTACTATTTTGGAATTTTGTCTTAAAAATATGTCATTTAAAGGGCTAAAGGGTTCTGAAATTGTGAAGATATGAAGAACAATGAATCTGACTAAACATTTCAGTTTCTTACAAAACAGGCGATGAAGACAAAAGTTGCACCCTACCACTAACTCTAAAAGACAATGAATCCCTGTCGAGGCAGATGCATCTTTCGACATGTGTTATTTATTTTGTGCATATTAAAAAAGATGGCTTACATATCTGCTCAGTTTGTACCGGCAGTGTACCAGATAACTTTGTTCCCACTAAATAATTCACAAGTCTTACATTATAAAATGGGTCAGGGAGTTGCCTTTTCATTATTGCTGTTACTAATGCCATATTACCACTCCTCTATAAGTATTATTATTTAAACATTATTTAACTAGGCAAGTCAGTTAAGAACAAATTCTTATTTACAATGACGGCGTACACCGGCCAAACCCGGACGACGCCGGGCCAATTGTGCACCGCCCAATGGAACTCCCAATCACAGCCGGTTGTGATACAGCCTGGTTTCTAGCGCTGAGATGCAGTGTCTTAGACCGCTGCACCACTCGGGAGCCCTATTAAAGGTCCATCTTAATGCTTTTGTATAATCTCAGCCAGTAGTTTTGAAAGTAGTGCTCACGAACCAAAATGGCCCCCGAAAAATTGTGCACAATTGTCATTTATTTCACATGATATGTTACGTCCTGTGAAAAAAATACAATATGTTGAGACTTTAGATATCGGACTGCATCTCTAAGTGGCCATGCAGTCTTTGTGATTCTTTGGTACTCGGAGTCAAGCAGCGTATGTCCTCTGTGGCAGAATAAAAGACCCACTGGTGTGATAAACAAACCTGTATTGGGAACATTGTGTAACCTATAATGTATAGAAGAGTTCTATAGTCAAAATGGACATCGTGTCCTCAGACCAAGCTTAGTTCCGGTAACTGAGGCAATTCCCAAAAGAAACAGTACCTTTTTATTTTCCTAAAAGCCCAGGACGGTCAGTACAGAAGACCGAGATGTATCCACACATGTTATTTGTGATTGTATCAACTGTCTCTTTTTGTTTTTAATTTATATATCAATCAATTCTAATATTTGATGTTGACTAGTATGTTTTGTTCACAAATCAAATTGCACTTGAAATTAGCAGCTCCAGTAGGGATCAAACCTCAGGTGAACATTACACAATATCAGTATTTGCAGTAGCTGTTTAGAAGACTGTAGCCACAGACCTGTCCATTGTCAAAACGTCACGTTTTGACTTGTTCATAGCCACCTGGTTGAAGTAAAATATATTTATACTGTAGCTGCTAATTTAAGCACAAATTGTGTCCTATTGGTTATTTAATTTTTTCCTTGGGTTGTTTCATTGGTTTTCTTTATTTTCTCTGTATTTTCTTTCCTTCTCTAATGAAAGCAAATATGCCCACCATGGGTGGCTAAGGAGCTTGTGAATTTTTATAATGATGATACGCTTGATTTGACTCCAGTGGTGGCCCACTTTTCCTAACAGGCAACAGCGCGGCCACTGGGGTGAATCTGATTTGTTTTTGGGTCAAATCTTATTTAAGTGGCCAGGCAAGATTCGTAAAGACGGCTGTCACTGATAGCAGAGACAGAGAGCCGAGGAAAAACCACAGAGAAATGTAGCTGCAGCTAAACGCCTTGAGGTGGCTTTTTTTACTCTCTCTCTGTTTCCCCTATTTTTCTCTTCTCCTCATGTCATTGTGTTCTGCATCAACCCCTTTTCATCCCTCAGAGCTTCGAGAAGGTTGGTGTGTTTTTGCTTTTCCACTTTTTTTACCCACATTTAACAAAACAAAATGTTGAAAATTTGAAATCTATTTATCTATTACAAAGCTCGATTCATTACTAATTTGAAGAAATTCTAAACAAATTCTATCAAAACTGCTAAATATTTCTGATGGACAATTTTCTTTATTCTTATTCGAAAGAAGAAATGATTCAAACAAACCTGTTTAGTTCGGGTTTTGTTTCTTTTAAGTTTGCATTGTGGGGCCTTTTCTCGTTGGTATCCTTTGGTATTGCTTCTGCTCTGAAAGCTTTCTTGCACTTGTTGTCATGGAAACGTACCACTTGGAAATAACAGGGCCTGATGCATGATGGGAGAATGTAACTACGCTTGCATGCCTGAACAGAATTCCTTTGGCCGTTGTCTTTTCTTTGTGATTCTTTCCTGTTTTTTTGTTGTTGTTTTTTTTGCCAATTTGTTTCACTCTCTCTACTTCTTCTGCTGCCCACACACTGTTTACCTAATTGACACCTTAGTTTGCTTGTTCTTTTCATTACTCCTTTTTGTGTGGTGGTGTTGGTGTTGTGTGTGTGTGTTTGTTCCATTGTTTTTTTGTGTTATTTAACTTCCAAAAAATTGTTAGTTGTGGTTATTTTGTTTGTGGTCAGGTTTTTTTTCTTAGTTAAAGTTGTTGCTTCTTGAATCCCTTTATGATGTAATAATACGTGTGAACATAGCCAGTGTTCCTGTCATCTTGCTTATAACAATCCATTATTGAACATGAGACCTGATTGGGCTAGATTGGGTTTCAGTGGAGATTTCCAGATGCCTTTTACAGTATCACGAAGGGTTCTGCATGGGTTTTTTTATTTTCCAATGAAGGCAATCAGACACATGGTTGGTTTGTCGCTTGACTGCTGCCTGTCCTTCAGCATTCGGCAGACTCAATCAAACTCTGCTTTGTTATTCGTTTTGTCGTCTTTTCAGCATGTCTGAATTGATTTTCAGATTGATGCAAGGCATGGCAATTTAAGGTTCTCAAATTGGACATAATCAAATACGGAGCGTTTTTTTGTAATGTGTTTGCATTACAACCCCTGATCTAATAGCGAGGAGAGAATGACAAAATTAATTGCAGACCGATGCAAACCCTGTTTTTTTGCTCGTGTCTAAATTGAGTGTCTTGAATCTAGTTTCCCATCAGCTTTGGAAGGAGTTTTCAACATAAAGTGTAACAGTCGGTGTGAGCTGGTTTTGGAGCAGCAGATTTTTAAAGGAATCAGAGACAGATCTGTATTAAATCTCATGTCACTGACTGCAGTGAACTTGCCTGTAAATTGTACAGCTCCAGAGTGCTTATGAATACATCACATAGATTTGGTGCAAGAGCCGGGTTGTTGGGAGACGGGAGACATGAGGTTCAACAAGTTTGTTCGATCAGGCAGAAATCACTCATTCAGGCAGAAGAGATGGCAGACTTGCTCACAGACTTCCCCTATCTGTCTCCTCTGAGAGCTATGATGTTTTTACATTTTCTGCACGTTAGATGTATATATGTGGATCTCCTGAGGATTAGGCCCAAGAATACGAGCTCTGTCTCTCTGTAAAGTGGCCCTGCTGGGTTTGCGAAAGCAGGTCCAGACCCACGTTGCGTTCCAACTGCAACAATATAGTCCCTTTAATAGTTGCCACAGAGTGGAGGGCTGCACTCTCCCCTGGTCATGTGTAACCATGCAGGCCGGCATTTACTGCAGGCTGCATCAGAGAGACATAGGTCACCTCTCTGCCTGTACGCTCGCCAACTCAGAAAAGGGGAAGAATAAATAATGAAACACTTCGCCATGTCTCACAGGATTTGGGATTTTGTTGCCATTAGTTTTAAGTTTCCTAGTTTAGTGTTTGTATGCACAAAGGCCTTTAGTGGCTGCTGATAGGACCTGGTCCGGTACTGCCCACTATTTTAGACAAACCTGATGACGTACCGTACCCCTCCCCTCAACCTAACACTACTGTAGGCAGTGAAACCAACAGGTTGTAGTTGAGGCATTAATGACATCTCACAATAGTTGTCCCATACACTACTGTGGGCAATGGAACCAACAGGTTGTAGTTGAGGCATTAATGACATTTCACAATAGTTGTCCCATACACTCTGTGGGCAATGGAACCAACAGGTTGTAGTTGAGGCATTAATGACATCTCACAATAGTTGTCCCATACACTGCTGTGGGCAGGGTTCTCAACATCTGTGCTCTCCTTTTGTGTCCCTTCTCTCCTCGCCTGTTTCAACTAAGCCACCACTGCCGTAGAAATCCTCCGTCTCAACTTCGTTCAGCGACAAAGTTCATTAGGCAAATGTACATAATCATCTCTTTTGAGCCCTCACTCGTCCCAGACACAAATTAGGGGTTTGTCGACTCCCACTGTACCTTGCACCAATTAGTGAGAAACAGACACTCTATTAGCAATTGTACCAATTGATGCTTTAAATACTGGAGGGTCGATATTCTCCCATTGTTGTCCTCTCAGAGTAGAGTCCTCAAACTATGACATGATCCCACTGAAGGAAATTTAACAAGTGAGCCCAGAAGGCTTAGCCGATGATTCAATTTGGGTTTGTTTTTTGTTTTTTTGCAGACCTATATTGATATCTACATATTAATAATGGAGTTGGTCTGTAGTTAGTGTGAGGAGAAATTGAAGAAAAACTTTATCCACATTGTCGATGATGCAGGAACACTGTGCCGTGCTGACTGCATGTGAATGTTGCACTCCTACTATGATGCCTGCCTTGTTTTGAATGTGCTTGCATGTCCTGCTGTGCATTTCTGTTTAACTGTTGGGAAAGAAAGCTAGATTACACCTTATTTTCTCACTGGCCATTGTGGAAGCCAGCCATTTTTGTTTAAAGGAGTCCTGGAGATGATATCCCCCCTTAAAACCACACACATATATCTGTATCCTTGGAGTCATGTGTAAATTAAGAAATGTGTATTTTGCAGCACAAAACAGGGATCAATTTACTCCCAGTTTTGGACCTAATTTCTATAGTCTTTCCATTCTGACTAATTCACGGCCAAGCTGAGACCTATCTGCATTATATTTTGGCTGCTTGTCTTCCATCTGTAAGACGATGGAATAGTCAAGCACTATAAAATCTTCTGTACCTCCTGTTTGCTATTATCAGATATCCAGCCAGGATTTCTGTCTGTATCCCTCATGTAATAATCTCCATTTTGATGAGCCAGCCATAGAGACTATTTAGCATTGCTTCAGCCAAGGTGAAGGCAGCCCCATGTGGTTTCTATGTAAATGTGCTCGGTCTTGCTCCATGCTTGTAACTTCAGAATCTCCATATCACGCCTGTGTCCTCAGGCACCGAGAGGGTGTAATCTCAGCTTCAAGGTGACACTAAAGGCCACACATTATTTTGGCTTCCCCCCTTCTACATTTTGGGGCATGACAAACTGCCTCACCAAAATGGCCGATAATGTCCGATGCCTTCTGACCTCCATTTTGTCACTGAACTCCGGCCCCACTTAGAGTTAGCTCAGTACTCTGGCGTTCTCTCTTGACTGCTTCTTCACCTTCGTCCACTGTAAGACCTTTTGAGTTGTATTTCTCACCACATTGGGGCTTGAAATAGTAGTCCAAATCATTGGTATATTTTGAACACTGGTCACTGTGTGCCTGTTGGGCTCCTGGTCTTGTGAATAAGGAGACGTGTCAATGCAATTGGGATTTTTTATTTCTTTATTTTGATTTTTTGTTGTTGCAAGGTTTGTGTTTCTAAAGAGTAGCATCACAGAGAAAGAGCAGCATTCCCCACATCACACTCTATTGTTTGAGAGAGAGAGAGAGAGAGAGAGAGAGAGAGAGAGAGAGAGAGAGAGAGAGAGAGAGAGAGAGAGAGAGAGAGAGAGAGAGAGAGAGAGAGAGAGAGAGAGAGAGAGAGAGAGAGAGAGAGAGAGAGAGAGAGAGAGAGAGAGAGAGAGAGAGACAAGTGCATGATAAAGCTGTCCACTCTATCCTATACTCATTTCGTATACAGTACTACATCAAGATAATGGTAGTGGGGTGAGGCATTGACTTGAGATCCAAATGTCAACCAACTGAAACAGCTGTGTCTGCTACTGTCAGCTCCTACCCATCTCAAGATGTATAGGATATAACCAAGCTGCAGTTTATTGTCTGACCTTGAACTAATGATGCTCTGTTTAAACAGATGTCCTGGAGACATTCTGAGGGTAGAACCAATCAGAATTCATCAGAGGCTACATAAATGCATGATTCCTCCTTTTACGCATGCTTGAAAGACTTAAAAGGAGATAGCTATACCATTGTTCCGGGGGAGAGACCTATATTCCAGAAAATGTAACAGTAGAACCTTAGAAGTGGTGGGCAAGGGTGAAAGGTTAAAATGTTTTTTTTAAATCACTCAACCACCAATGCTCGGTCCATTGTCTGACCTTCGCTCCAAGGGAGAGAACAGGACCGTCAAAACCCAAACTGGTGTACTCTCATTCCAATGTCCATACAATTCAACCCCCCCCCCCCCCCCACAGAGCCTTGAGGAACACACCCACACACTGTGATGTTGGCTATACTGTTAAGACTCAATGGTTTTTAAGTGGCTGTGAGTCCCCCCCTACAGAGCCTTGAGGAACACACCCACACACTGTGATGTTGGCTATACTGTTAAGACTCAATGGTTTTTAAGTGGCCGTGAGTCCCCCCACCCTACAGAGCCTTGAGGAACACACCCACACACTGTGATGTTGGCTATACTGTTAAGACTCAATGGTTTTTAAGTGGCTGTGAGTTCCCCCCCCTACAGAGCCTTGAGGAACACACCCACACACTGTGATGTTGGCTATACTGTTAAGACTCAATGGTTTTTAAGTGGCCGTGAGTCGTCCCCCCCACAGAGCCTTGAGGAACACACCCACACACTGTGATGTTGGCTATACTGTTAAGACTCAATGGTTTTTAAGTGGCCGTGAGTCGCCCCCCCCCACAGAGCCTTGAGGAACACACCCACACACTGTGATATTGGCTATACTGTTAAGACTCAATGGTTTTTAAGTGGCCGTGAGTCGCCCCCCCAGAGCCTTGAGGAACACACCCACACACTGTGATGTTGGCTATACTGTTAAGACTCAATGGTTTTTAAGTGGCCGTGAGTCGTCCCCCCTACAGAGCCTTGAGGAACACACCCACACACTGTGATGTTGGCTATACTGTTAAGACTCAATGGTTTTTAAGTGGCCGTGAGCCCCCCCCCCCCCCCAGAGCCTTGAGGAACACACCCACATACTGTGATGTTGGCTATACTGTTAAGACTCAATGGTTTTTAAGTGGCCGTGAGTCCCCCCCCCCCCCCACAGAGCCTTGAGGAACACACCCACACACTGTGATGTTGGCTATACTGTTAAGACTCAATGGTTTTTAAGTGGCCGTGAGTCGTCCCCCACCCCCCACCCCCTACCCCCCCCCCCCCACAGAGCCTTGAGGAACACACCCACACACTGTGATGTTGGCTATACTGTTAAGACTCAATGGTTTTTAAGTGGCCGTGAGTCGTCGTCCCCCTACAGAGCCTTGAGGAACACACCCACACACTGTGATGTTGGCTATACTGTTAAGACTCAATGGTTTTTAAGTGGCCGTGAGTCGTCCCCCACCCCCCCCCACAGAGCCTTGAGGAACACACCCACACACTGTGATGTTGGCTATACTGTTAAGACTCAATGGTTTTTAAGTGGCCGTGAGTCGTCCCCCACCCCCCACCCCCCCCCACAGAGCCTTGAGGAACACACCCACACACTGTGATGTTGGCTATACTGTTAAGACTCAATGGTTTTTAAGTGGCCGTGAGTCGTCCCCCTACAGAGCCTTGAGGAACACACCCACACACTGTGATGTTGGCTATACTGTTAAGACTCAATGGTTTTTAAGTGGCCGTGAGTCGTCCCCCCTACAGAGCCTTGAGGAACACACCCACACACTGTGATGTTGGCTATACTGTTAAGACTCAATGGTTTTTAAGTGGCCGTGAGCCCCCCCCCCCCCCCCCAGAGCCTTGAGGAACACACCCACATACTGTGATGTTGGCTATACTGTTAAGACTCAATGGTTTTTAAGTGGCCGTGAGTCCCCCCCCCCCCCCCACAGAGCCTTGAGGAACACACCCACACACTGTGATGTTGGCTATACTGTTAAGACTCAATGGTTTTTAAGTGGCCGTGAGTCGTCCCCCACCCCCCCACCCCCTACCCCCCCCCACAGAGCCTTGAGGAACACACCCACACACTGTGATGTTGGCTATACTGTTAAGACTCAATGGTTTTTAAGTGGCCGTGAGTCGTCCCCCCTACAGAGCCTTGAGGAACACACCCACACACTGTGATGTTGGCTATACTGTTAAGACTCAATGGTTTTTAAGTGGCCGTGAGTCGTCCCCCACCCCCCCCCCCCCCCACAGAGCCTTGAGGAACACACCCACACACTGTGATGTTGGCTATACTGTTAAGACTCAATGGTTTTTAAGTGGCCGTGAGTCGTCCCCCACCCCCCACCCCACCCCCCCCCACAGAGCCTTGAGGAACACACCCACACACTGTGATGTTGGCTATACTGTTAAGACTCAATGGTTTTTAAGTGGCCGTGAGTCGTCCCCCCTACAGAGCCTTGAGGAACACACCCACACACTGTGATGTTGGCTATACTGTTAAGACTCAATGGTTTTTAAGTGGCCGTGAGTCGTCCCCCCTACAGAGCCTTGAGGAACACACCCACACACTGTGATGTTGGCTATACTGTTAAGACTCAATGGTTTTTAAGTGGCCGTGAGTCGTCCCCCCCCCCCCCCCCCCCCCCCCCCCCACAGAGCCTTGAGGAACACACCCACACACTGTGATGTTGGCTATACTGTTAAGACTCAATGGTTTTTAAGTGGCCGTGAGTCGTCCCCCACCCCCCACCCTCCCCCCACAGAGCCTTGAGGAACACACCCACACACTGTGATGTTGGCTATACTGTTAAGACTCAATGGTTTTTAAGTGGCCGTGAGTCGTCCCCCTACAGAGCCTTGAGGAACACACCCACACACTGTGATGTTGGCTATACTGTTAAGACTCAATGGTTTTTAAGTGGCCGTGAGTCGTCCCCCTACAGAGCCTTGAGGAACACACCCACACACTGTGATGTTGGCTATACTGTTAAGACTCAATGGTTTTTAAGTGGCCGTGAGCCCCCAGAGCCTTGAGGAACACACCCACATACTGTGATGTTGGCTATACTGTTAAGACTCAATGGTTTTTAAGTGGCCGTGAGTCCCCCCCCCACAGAGCCTTGAGGAACACACCCACACACTGTGATGTTGGCTATACTGTTAAGACTCAATGGTTTTTAAGTGGCCGTGAGTCGTCCCCACCCCCCCCCCCCCCCCCCCCCCCCCCACAGAGCCTTGAGGAACACACCCACACACTGTGATGTTGGCTATACTGTTAAGACTCAATGGTTTTTAAGTGGCCGTGAGTCGTCCCCCCTACAGAGCCTTGAGGAACACACCCACACACTGTGATGTTGGCTATACTGTTAAGACTCAATGGTTTTTAAGTGGCCGTGAGTCGTCCCCCACCCCACCCCCCCCCCCCCCCCCCCCCCCCACAGAGCCTTGAGGAACACACCCACACACTGTGATGTTGGCTATACTGTTAAGACTCAATGGTTTTTAAGTGGCCGTGAGTCGTCCCCCACCCCCCACCCCCCCCCCCCCCACAGAGCCTTGAGGAACACACCCACACACTGTGATGTTGGCTATACTGTTAAGACTCAATGGTTTTTAAGTGGCCGTGAGTCGTCCCCCTACAGAGCCTTGAGGAACACACCCACACACTGTGATGTTGGCTATACTGTTAAGACTCAATGGTTTTTAAGTGGCCGTGAGTCGTCCCCCCTACAGAGCCTTGAGGAACACACCCACACACTGTGATGTTGGCTATACTGTTAAGACTCAATGGTTTTTAAGTGGCCGTGAGTCGTCCCCCACCCCCCACCCCACCCCCCCACAGAGCCTTGAGGAACACACCCACACACTGTGATGTTGGCTATACTGTTAAGACTCAATGGTTTTTAAGTGGCCGTGAGTCGTCCCCCCTACAGAGCCTTGAGGAACACACCCACACACTGTGATGTTGGCTATACTGTTAAGACTCAATGGTTTTTAAGTGGCCGTGAGTCGTCCCCCCTACAGAGCCTTGAGGAACACACCCACACACTGTGATGTTGGCTATACTGTTAAGACTCAATGGTTTTTAAGTGGCCGTGAGTCGTCCCCCCCCTACAGAGCCTTGAGGAACACACCCACACACTGTGATGTTGGCTATACTGTTAAGACTCAATGGTTTTTAAGTGGCCGTGAGTCGTCCCCCACCCCCCACCCCCCCCCACAGAGCCTTGAGGAACACACCCACACACTGTGATGTTGGCTATACTGTTAAGACTCAATGGTTTTTAAGTGGCCGTGAGTCGTCCCCCCTACAGAGCCTTGAGGAACACACCCACACACTGTGATGTTGGCTATACTGTTAAGACTCAATGGTTTTTAAGTGGCCGTGAGTCGTCCCCCTACAGAGCCTTGAGGAACACACCCACACACTGTGATGTTGGCTATACTGTTAAGACTCAATGGTTTTTAAGTGGCCGTGAGCCCCCCCCAGAGCCTTGAGGAACACACCCACATACTGTGATGTTGGCTATACTGTTAAGACTCAATGGTTTTTAAGTGGCCGTGAGTCCCCCCCCCCCCACAGAGCCTTGAGGAACACACCCACACACTGTGATGTTGGCTATACTGTTAAGACTCAATGGTTTTTAAGTGGCCGTGAGTCGTCCCCCACCCCCCACCCCCCCCCCCCACAGAGCCTTGAGGAACACACCCACACACTGTGATGTTGGCTATACTGTTAAGACTCAATGGTTTTTAAGTGGCCGTGAGTCGTCCCCCCTACAGAGCCTTGAGGAACACACCCACACACTGTGATGTTGGCTATACTGTTAAGACTCAATGGTTTTTAAGTGGCCGTGAGAGTCGTCCCCCACCCCACCCCCCCCCACCCCCCCAGAGCCTTGAGGAACACACCCACACACTGTGATGTTGGCTATACTGTTAAGACTCAATGGTTTTTAAGTGGCCGTGAGTCGTCCCCACCCCCCCCCCCCCCCCCCACAGAGCCTTGAGGAACACACCCACACACTGTGATGTTGGCTATACTGTTAAGACTCAATGGTTTTTAAGTGGCCGTGAGTCGTCCCCCCTACAGAGCCTTGAGGAACACACCCACACACTGTGATGTTGGCTATACTGTTAAGACTCAATGGTTTTTAAGTGGCCGTGAGTCGTCCCCCCTACAGAGCCTTGAGGAACACACCCACACACTGTGATGTTGGCTATACTGTTAAGACTCAATGGTTTTTAAGTGGCCGTGAGTCGTCGTCCCCCCCCCCCCCCCCCCCCCCCACACAGAGCCTTGAGGAACACACCCACACACTGTGATGTTGGCTATACTGTTAAGACTCAATGGTTTTTAAGTGGCCGTGAGTCGTCCCCCTACAGAGCCTTGAGGAACACACCCACACACTGTGATGTTGGCTATACTGTTAAGACTCAATGGTTTTTAAGTGGCCGTGAGTCGTCGTCCCCCCCCCCCCCACAGAGCCTTGAGGAACACACCCACACACTGTGATGTTGGCTATACTGTTAAGACTCAATGGTTTTTGTAGATTTGTTGGATTTCCCTGTCTTTGATTTGAAATGTGTCCCACACCATGCTAGACTGTCAGTGGCATGCTTGTATGGGCTTGGGTGACAGGTTTAGACTGTACGTGTTCTCTTGTGTCGGGCCTACTCATGTCATGCCCACAAGCATGCATGTCCATGTAAAGAATGGGCTAACCTTTCACCTTTGTTCTTCAACAAGTACTTTTTGGGGAGAGATTATAGGGCTATGGCCAATACTTTACTTGAAGTGCACTACAAAACATCTGTCATAAGAGTGACATCATACGTACTAGGACAGAACAGGGGATGATGACAAAAATCCATAACCGTTATGACAACAGATATGACATTGTTCTGACTATCTCCTCTCCTGCCTCCTTAGCAAAGTCATTTCCGTTGATATACGTGGATGGTTGGTTGTGATTCAGTCATGACCTGTTATGAAAGACAATGTTATGCCACCCTTTTGTTAGCGTTGTGATTGCCACTTGTTGTGAATATGGCGCCTACTTTTTTTCGTTCTTTTCGCAAATAGGAGACAATTTTGGAAATAGTTATTCTTGTCTTATACTGTGCAGAGGTGTTAAGCTTAATTTGTTGTGTATTTTTTTTACATGATCCATTTGAGTTACCTATTTTACTATAACTAAACACAAAATAATTCACACAAAAAAAAGTTCTCTTGAGGGGAAATGTGTAGTAACCAGGACTTACGGCCACGTCGTGTGAATAGAGCAGCTTGACCGACCTCAAGGTCGGGTTGTGACACGTTGGTCTACAGTAGCAATTGACATTGTCAGTGAGTTCGAGGGGTTTTTCTAAGGTACTCTGGAAGAGCACTGGTGTGGGTGTTTGGGATAATATGATTATCACCCAACGGAGACGATACTCATGTGAGTGAATGCATTATTCATTTATTTTGACACTTACTGTAAAAAGGGAGATACCTCTGTGATTCTGTGACCAATCAATTGCGGTAGATTCTACAGTTCAGATTCTGAAAAGTAGAGATAAACATTTCTTGGATGTCTCCTTGTGCACAGGCTTGGTTTATGTATTAAAGATCACAGCTCAGAGTTACGCTATTGAAATGCATGCTCAGTGGTGTACACAAACAGGTAAATCCTTTTAGAGGAAGTGTGCTGTAAGCTTGAATGGTGCTCTCCCTCGTGGAAAAACAGTCAAGGTTATCCGATACTATGATTGAATGAATCCCATTTGAATCGACACGGTGTGTTAGAAATGCCATTTTTCCTCTCTACCCCCTCCCCCCCCTTAATCTTAATGCACCCCTGGTTTTTGTTGGCAACAAGCCTGGGGATGGGGGGGAGGCAGTTGAATCTCTGATTTGAAGCCCCAGTGTGTGAGACCTCAAACCCACTTTGAGACATGTTTTTATTTACTTTGGCCAGAATCAGTCTCTTTACCCTTTCCTCCTAACTTTCCCCCTACCCTCTCTCCTCCTACCTTCACCCTACCCTCTCTCCTCCTACCTCCCCCTACCCTCTCTCCTCCTACCTTCCCATACCCTCTCTCCTCCTACCTTCCCATACCCTCTCTCCTCCTACCTCCCCCTACCCTCTCTCCTCCTACCTTCCCCTACCCTCTTGCCTCCTACCTTCCCATACCCTCTCTCCTCCTACCTTCCCATACCCTCTCTCCTCCTACCTTCCCATACCCTCTCTCCTCCTACCTTCCCATACCCTCTCTCCTCCTACCTTCCCCTACCCTCTTGCCTCCTACCTTCCCATACCCTGTCTCCTCCTACCTTCCCCTACCCTCTCTCCTCCTACCCCCCCCCCCCTACCGTCTCTCCTCCTACCTTCCCATACCCTGTCTCCTCCTACCTTCCCCTACCCTCTCTCCTCCTACCCCCCCCCCCTACCGTCTCTCCTCCTACCTTCCCCTACCCTCTCTCCTCCTACCATCCCTTACCCTCTCTCCTGCCCCTACCCTCTCTCCCCCTACCTTCCCCGACCCTCTCTCCTCCTTCCTTCCCCTACCCTCTCCCCTCTACCTTCCCCTACCCTACCCACTCCTACCTTCCCCTACCCTCTCCCCTCCTACCTTCCCTTACCCTCTCCCCTCCTACCTTCCCTTACCCTCTCCCCTCCTACCTTCCCCTACCCTCTCCCCTCCTACCTTCCCTTACCTTCTCCCCTCCTTCCTTCCCCTACCTCTGCGTACAGTACATTATCTTGCCCATCAGTGTCTTGTTTGTCTGTTCCTTCAATCTGCAGTCTTGTTGCTCCGGTCTGTTCTGTTCTTCCTCGTGTCCCATCTCCTTATCCTCCCGGTCTGTCCGTCTGTCTCTAAGTCTGAGTCTCAGCATATTCTCCATCATTTTAGTTTTTTACTGCTCTCTCTCTCCCTCTGGACCTTTCTTGCATGAGTCCCATAGCCTCATACACAGTGTGTATCTCTCACACACACACACACACACACACACACACACACACACACACACACACACACACACACACACACACACACACACACACACACACACACACACACACACACACACACAGACACACACACACACACACACACACACACACACACACACACACACACACACACACACACGTAGATATCCTATGCATACCCAACCTAATCCTCTCCCCACTCAACCACATTATCAACTTTATATGACCATTCCAACTACCCCCAATTCTCTCCCATCCTGGACATCCATTGTGCTGTACCCCCAGCTCTTCCTCTACCTCCTTTTTCTCCTGTTTTTGATAGTTCCTCTCTAGCTACTACAGCTGTCTCTATATGTCCTCTAATAGACAGACTAGTTGTTCCTCTCTAGCTACTGCAGCTGTCTCAAAATGTCCTCTAATAGACACACTAGTTGTTCCTCTCTAGCTACTACAGCTGTCTCTATATGTCCTCTAATAGACACACTAGTTGTTCCTCTCTAGCTACTACAGCTGTCTCTATATGTCCTCTAATAGACACACTAGTTGTTCCTCTCTAGCTACTACAGCTGTCTCTATATGTCCTCTAATAGACACACTAGTTGTTCCTCTCTAGCTACTACAGCTGTCTCTATATGTCCTCTAATAGACAGACTAGTTGTTCCTCTCTAGCTACTACAGCTGTCTCTATATGTCCTCTAATAGAGAGACTAGTTGTTCCTCTCTAGCTACTACAGCTGTCTCTATATGTCCTCTAATAGACACACTAGTTGTTCCTCTCTAGCTACTACAGCTGTCTCTATATGTCCTCTAATAGACAGACTAGTTGTTCCTCTCTAGCTACTACAGCTGTCTCTATATGTCCTCTAATAGACAGACTAGTTGTTCCTCTCTAGCTACTACAGATGTCTCTATATGTCCTCTAATAGAGAGACTAGTTGTTCCTCTCTAGCTACTACAGCTGTCTCTATATGTCCTCTAATAGAGAGACTAGTTGTTCCTCTCTAGCTACTACAGCTGTCTCTATATGTCCTCTAATAGACAGACTAGTTGTTCCTCTCTAGCTACTACAGCTGTCTCTATATATCCTCTAATAGACAGACTAGTTGTTCCTCTCTAGCTACTACAGCTGTCTCTATATGTCCTCTAATAGAGAGACTAGTTGTTCCTCTCTAGCTACTACAGCTGTCTCTATATGTCCTCTAATAGAGAGACTAGTTGTTCCTCTCTAGCTACTACAGCTGTCTCTATATGTCCTCTAATAGACACACTAGTTGTTCCTCTCTATACCTATTTTGCTTTACTTCTGCCAGGACTGCAATGTGCCAACTGTCCCATTAGGTCACATTGTCTCTCTCGAAAAAAAAAGAAGCTTACACAGCATTGAAATGGGTCCCCCCCCTTCCCTCCCTCCCACCCCTCCCTTTTCTCTCTTTGTCGCTCTCTCTCTCTCTCTCTCTCTTTCTTAATTCCTTGCGCGCGTTCTATCCTTTCTCAGATATGTACCGTTTCCTCTCCAATCGTCTTTGTCTGGGCATGCTAGCGACCCTTGAGTTATATTCCTCAATGCATTCTATCTCAATTTTCTATCTGGTTTTGTTATGTATCGTTTACTCCTTGATTTACCTCAGTCTATTATGCATGCTGTCTGTGGGACTGATAGTTGCATCTATCAATGGAACCGTGTCAGATCTTCGAAAGGCTTTGTCCAGTGGATCTACCCTAAACCACAAAAATCTGATTAAAGTTTCTCATCTTTAGCCATAGCTTGCAGATACCAATAGGGCTAAGAGCATGAGCCTGTTTATCAATCAGATGCATGTGGCCCCAACTCCAACTATAACCACTCTATCCATAGAATACTATGGGAGAAATGTCCTAATTCTTCCTGTGCCATGGGAGGGGCCTATAATGGCCAACTTCCTGGTTTGCTTTGAGTGGCTGAGAGGACAGGAAGTTTCTGTTTACTGTATGGCATCGATCATACAGTACTCCCTCAAACATTAGACTCTTTCTTCATGGATGTTAACTCCACGTTGTTGAAACATATTCTGTCAGTAGGTCAGTTTTCAAAGATGAGAAACTCATAATAGATTTTTGTGTCTTTAATTGTGCTGTGATGGGTCAAATTTTGGTCAATGGAACCTTGTTGCTATGAATCGTTGCTTTAATGTCAATCTATATTGTCGTTGAAGCAGTTCTTGTTAGTTCAGTTCCTTCTCATTATTAATACATATTTTTTGTTACTTTGGAAAGTGCGTACTAGTGAAACGTACTAGATTTAGTTGAGTTTCAGTTGTCTTGTACTGTGATTTTCTCTGTGGATGTAATGGATGCCGTTGAAAGGGTCCATTTTTTATCGGCTTGTCTTGTTACCTCTTTTTCTCTCTCTCTTTTTGACTCCCTCCACCTCATCCCTCCCTCCTCCCTCCACCTCATCCCTCCCTCCTCCCCACTCCCTCCTCCCTCCCTCCACCTCATCCCACCCTCCTCCCTCCACCTCATCCCTCCCTCCTCCCCTCCCCACTCCCTCCTCTCTCCCCCCACCTCATACCTCCCTCCTCCCTCCACCTCATCCCTCCCTCCTCCCCACTCCCTCCTCCCTCCCTCCCTCCACCTCATCCCTCCCTCCTCCCTACACCTCATCCCTCCTCCCTCCTCCCTCCACCTCATCCCTCCCTCCTCCTCCTCCCTCCACCTCATCCCTCCCTCCTCCCCACTCCCTCTTCCCTCCACCTCATTCCTCCCTCCTCCCTCCACCTCATCCCTCCCTCCTCCCTCCTCCCTCCACCTCATTCCTCCCTCCTCCCTCCCTCCACCTCATCCCTCCCTCCTCCCTCCACCTCATTCCTCCCTCCTCCCTCCACCTCATCCCTCCCTCCTCCCTCCTCCCTCCACCTCATCCCTCCCTCCTCCTTCCACCTCATCCCTCCTCCCCACTCCCAGTCCGCCGTGTGCCCCCTCGCTTTTCTATCCCACCGACCAGTCACGAGATGATGCCAGGTGGCAGTGTGAACATCACCTGTGTGGCGGTAGGGTCGCCCATGCCGTATGTCAAATGGATGCTCAACTCCGAGGACCTAACGCCCGAAGACGAGATGCCAGTGGGTCGGAATGTTCTGGAGCTCAACAGCGTGCGAGAGTCTGCCAACTACACATGTGTGGCCATGAGCAGTCTGGGCATCATCGAGGCGGTGGCGCAGATCACCGTCAAGTGTAAGGGGGGAGGCACAGAGATTCTTCTAGGCTACTAGTACTACTGCTGTGGTTGGGGGAAAAAAACAGCATTGAAATGTGTTATGATGTGGCATCTTAATAATAATGATATGTCTGCATCTGAGTAATTTTAAAAGTCCCTCTTCACTCCCCCCTTCTGAACCCCCACAGCCCTGCCCAAGCCTCCAGGCACCCCAATGGTGACCGAGACCACGGCCACCAGTGTCACCATCACCTGGGACTCGGGCAACCCGGACCCAGTGTCCTATTACATCATCCAGTACCGCGCCAAGTCTCCCGACAGCAAGTTTGAGACCATGGACGGCATCACCACTACGCGATACAGCATTGGGGGCCTCTACCCCAACACGGAGTACGAGATCCGCGTCTCGGCCTTTAACACCATTGGCCAGGGTCCCCCCAGTGAGCCGGTGGAGACCCGGACCGGGGAACAAGCCCCGGCCAGTCCGCCCCGCAACATCCAGGCCCGGATCATCTCTCAGAACACCATGATGGTGCGCTGGGACGAGCCAGAGGAGCCCAACGGACAGATCAAAGGGTACCGGGTGTACTACACCATGGACCCGTCCCAGCCCATGAGCCTATGGCAAATCCATAATGTCCAGGATAGCATCATCACCACCATCCAGAGCCTGGTGGCATCTGAGACCTACACCATCCGTGTCTTGGCCTTTACCTCGGTGGGGGACGGGCCCTTCTCCGACCCCATCCACGTCAAAGTGCTGCAAGGAGGTTAGGGTTCTGGGTTCAACCCTTCCTATCAACAATTTCTGTGTGGTTTTACTAGGGTTGAATGTATACCACCAGTGATCCGTTACGATTTTGTACTGTAGTTGAAAGTCCTTGTAAAAACAAGGGCTCACTGCAATGATCACTGTCACTAATTCCATTTCTCTTTGTCTGTCATAGTCCCCGGACAGCCAACAAAGTTCCAGGTTGGTGCTGTGTCCGACACAAGCATGGAGTTGACCTGGGAACCTGCCTTCCAGAAAGAGGGGATCATCAGCTTTGAACTCCGGTACAAAGAGGGCACTTTTGGGAGCCAGGTAAGATATAGTTGTTCTTTTGTTAAAAGTGAGCTGTGGGAAGAGTGTTGACCAAACGTTTGCCTTTTAGTACTCATAGAACACACTGTTTGAGGAAAGGTGTTCAACAAACAAGGTGCAAAAACAAACAAACATGAGGTACAGTTAGATCCAGTGATATAAAATTTCAGTCAAAAGCCTCACTTTTCTCCACCAACAGGTGACCAAAACTTTTGTCCCCACTGCTTCGTACGTCGTTGAGGGTCTGCGGGCGAACACCGAGTACTACTTCTCTCTGGCTGCCATTTCCAACAAAGGCATTGGAGCCTTCACCAACGAAATATCCCAGAAAACCTTGCAAGCCAGTATGTAGCTCTTTTGCTCTCTTCTCCATGTCCTCTGTGTGGGCTGTGGGCGGGCTGATGGGAGTCTGTGGTGCAGGGGTCAACAATGTTTTCGTGTCTTCTGGTGACCTTTAATCATGCAGATATTTTGTGAAGACCTGAACTCTCTTCCTGGCTCCAGGCTAGAAGCGTGGAATTAATTGAAGTGTCTCCATTGTTGCCTTGATGTTGAAGTTCTCATCACCTTTGAACTGTGAATGTGTTTTATAGGGATATGCACAGGGTTCAAAGCTGATTCTGTTCTATAATGACTTTCTTGATTCAATACTATGCAGATCATCTATTGACAACATGTGATTTAATGGTTTGGGAACAATGATGATTTCTCCCAAAGACTTCAACCTGACAGAAATAACTTTACTTATTGTTCTTCAGCAGGATAAGAGTTACCTTAGAAATTGTAAAAAGGTGTGATCGTCTTTGACCGTTTTTGACCTTTAGAGTGTATAATTTTCCAACCTGGGTTTATATGTCATGGTGCTAACTATGATGCAATTTATCCTCCATTGTCAAACAAACCGGTCAATGTTTCTCTCCTTCTTTATTTTCCTTTCACTGCTGTTTTCCTTTGTCAACAGCAAGTCCACTTTAACCCACATGACTGAGACACAAAACAAAACTCCCCACCCGCTGGGCAAAAAAACTGGTTGAATCAATGTTGTTTCCACGTCATTTTAACCCCCCCAAAAAATCAATGTGATGATGTCAAATCAATGTTAAAAACAAATTGAATTTGCAAAAAGCAATCAACGTAAGGCTAATTTTGATTTGTTTCAAACAACTTTTAACCAAAATCCAATGACATGGTGACAACTCAACCAAATGTAAATCAAAACTACGTTGACGTCTGTGCCCAGTGGGCCGTGACTGCCATGGCTTTCTGCTGAACCATGTGTAGAGAGGGGTGAGGTGGGTGTAGGATTCAGAGGACAGGCAGCAAAACCCTCCAATCAGAAGCCTTCACTGCACCTCATAGGCCCCACATCCTGAATTAATTCCAGCTGATCAACAGTGGCCTGTAAATCCCAGATGCCAGGAACACATGTAAATCATTGAAACACTGCTTGCTAAAAAAAATAACCCCACACAAGTAACATCATGGTGAACAGTATGTGCAGGAGAGTACTGATAGCTTACCTAATCGAATATTCAATGTTGTTTGAGGACTGTAGAGATGGCAGTATATTACATGTAAGTCTCCAGACTTTCTTAAGGGGTTACGGACTGTATAGAAAGATTTGAGTTGTGTGTTGGGGTTTAATAAGGCGTTCTAATGATCTAAAGTCATGCTGTTGCTAACTGCCTGTAAACACACACAGTCCAGTTTAAAGTGAATGATGGCAGGACCTTGTAGCATTTGGCTTATTTGCATATAGGCCTACCGTAGCTCTGATTGGCTGTGGCACATCGGTCTGTGTAGACTCCGGTACTGGACAAGACATATGTTGTTATTAGGTTTTATTTACTGCAGTGTCTATTATTTGTCCAAACGCACTGATATTTTCCCACTTTATATTGAGATGCCTTACTATTCGTCATTCCCAAAATGACCATATCTAAGTTGCTCGCTTGTTAGAAAATGTTTTTAAAAGTGTCATATTCTTCCCTGGGATGTAAATGAACAGATTTTAATAAGATATTAAAATATCATATTGCTAAAACGCTGTCAGTTCCACTTGAAGGCTTTAATCTCTGAAGAACTCAGATAGTGTAGCTGGATTTGCTTGGATTATGGATGGATCAGGGCAGCCTTTGTGGGGTAGAGGGTAGTAAATTGTGACAGATCAATTGTCCAGATCAATGAGCATTGCTCAAATATGTGGATTCCCTAGCCTTGATCAAATGAGTGTATTAATCATACAGCATCCATGTAATCATAGCCCACACAATTGCATTATCATTTCAGTAATGTACATGGATGTTTAATTTAAGAATAGGTTGGAGTTGTTGTGTCCTCTGTCCGATTCCTAAGGGCTTTACAATGAAGAACTTTGACTGGGGTTGGCCATCAGAAAGCCATGGTAGTGGGAGGAGACCTCTTTTAACACATTTTCTGTCTCTACCAGTGAAACGTGTTGGCTGTGCCCCCTTGTTGGGGGATGTAGGGCTGTGGGATAACCACTTCACATTTATGTTGATAGTGATGGGGGCAGCTACTCAGACAGTGCTGCTGAATCACTGATGGGGCACCAGTTGCATGCAACACTCCATCGTGTCCCCTGGGTGTGCTGTTGGCATTCTGTCACTGCATCCTTGATCAATGGCCACACCAGGCATGGCCCTACCTATATATGTACATCCAACCCCAGCTCTGTTTGTGTCTCTGGATACACTCCTCTCTGTCTCCGGATACACTCCTCTCTGTCTCTGTCTCTGTCTCTGTCTCTGGATACACTCCTCTCTGTCTCCGGATACACTCCTCTCTGTCTCCGGATACACTCCTCTCTGTCTCCGGATACACTCCTCTCTGTCTCCGGATACACTCCTCTCTGTCTCCGGATACACTCCTCTCTGTCTCTGTCTCTGTCTCTGTCTCTGTCTCTGCCTCTGTCTCTGGATACACTCCTCTCTGTCTCCGGATACACTCCTCTCTGTCTCTGTCTCTGTCTCTGTCTCTGGATACACTCCTCTCTGTCTCCGGATACACTCCTCTCTGTCTCCGGATACACTCCTCTCTGTCTCCGGATACACTCCTCTCTGTCTCCGGATACACTCCTCTCTGTCTCCGGATACACTCCTCTCTGTCTCTGTCTCTGTCTCTGTCTCTGTCTCTGTCTCTGGATACACTCCTCTCTGTCTCCGGATACACTCCTCTCTGTCTCTGTCTTTGTCTCTGGATACACTCCTCTCTGTCTCTGTCTCTGTCTCTGTCTCTGTCTCTGTCTCTGTCTCTGTCTCTGGATAAACTCCTCTCTGTCTCCGGATACACTCCTCTCTGTCTCTGTCTCTGTCTCTGTCTCTGTCTCTGGATACACTCCTCTCTGTCTCTGTCTCTGGATACACTCCTCTCTCTCTGTCTCTGGATACACTCCTCTCTGTCTATGTCTCTGTCTCTGTCTCTGGATACACTCCTCTCTGTCTCTGTCTCTGTCTCTGTCTCTGTCTCTGTCTCTGGATACACTCCTCTCTGTCTCTGTCTCTGTCTCTGGATACACTCCTCTCTGTCTCTGTCTCTGTCTCCGGATACACTCCTCTCTGTCTCTGTCTCTGTCTCTGGATACACTCCTCTCTGTCTCTGTCTCTGTCTCTGGATACACTCCTCTCTGTCTCTGTCTCTGTCTCTGTCTCTGGATACACTCCTCTCTGTCTCTGTCTCTGTCTCTGGATACACTCCTCTCTGTCTCTGTCTCTGTCTCTGTCTCTGTCTCTGTCTCTGGATACACTCCTCTCTGTCTCTGTCTCTGGATACACTCCTCTCTGTCTCTGTCTCTGTCTCTGTCTCTGGATACACTCCTCTCTGTCTCTGTCTCTGTCTCTGTCTCTGTCTCTGTCTCTGTCTCTGTCTCTGGATACACTCCTCTCTGTCTCTGTCTCTGTCTCTGGATACACTCCTCTCTGTCTCTGTCTCTGTCTCTGGATACACTCCTCTCTGTCTCTGTCTCTGTCTCTGGATACACTCCTCTCTGTCTCTGTCTCTGTCTCTGTCTCTGTCTCTGTCTCTGTCTCTGTCTCTGTCTCTGGATACACTCCTCTCTGTCTCTGTCTCTGTCTCTGGATACACTCCTCTCTGTCTCTGTCTCTGTCTCTGTCTCTGTCTCTGTCTCTGTCTCTGTCTCTGTCTCTGTCTCTGTCTCTGTCTCTGTCTCTGTCTCTGTCTCTGTGTCTCTCTCTCTCTCTCTCTCTCTCTCTCTCTCTCTCTCTCTCTCTCTCTCTCTCTCTCTCTCTCTCTCTCTCTCTCTCTCTCACCGGATACACCTCTCTCTCCGGATACACCCCTCTCTCTCTCTCTCCCCCTGTCTGTCCCTCCATTGCTGTCTCTGTAACTTGTTCCCCTTGTCTGAAATGGAACAGAATCTCTCCTTGGAATGGCTTGACATCACCTTGCTTACTTTGTTTCCTTCCTCTTGTTTCTTTGAGTCAATTTTAGATTATTTTTTTGTATTTTGTTCTTCGGGTTTTTCAAAACCATATGGCTCACATTACATCAGGATGCAGCTTGCAAAATGTTTGCTGGCGGTTGGGTTCTAATGTGAACCCAAGTCCAATGCAGCCACCACAACAGCTGCTGCATACACCACTTAGTGATATCATTTCCAAACCTTATCCATTTAACTAGAGTAAGTATCTCCTGGGGTTTCTGCTTGTGCTGAGGGTCTCCTCTTTTCAACCCCTTGAGCTCTGTCGTTAGGGTCCAGGGATATGAGTCACTTTTCTTAGCCAATCGGCTGCTCGTGTACAGCCAGCCACTTCTCTCACAAGTCCCTTCTGAAGTAGGTGTCAGAAAAAGCCAACGGGCTTCACATCGAAGAGGTCAGAAAAGTTACAAACTCGGCAGTCAAAACAAAACTGCGTTTCACTCCACATCACAAAAGAACAAAACAAAAAACATGACCTAGTGGATGAGGTAAGTGTTTGTTTGGTACAGGTGGTCCAGTCTGCCGTAACCCATAGCAACGACCCCGTGACCTACTTAAGCAGTAAGGCCCGAGGGGGTGTGGTATATGGCCAATATACCACTGCTAAGGGATGTTCTTAGGCACAAAATAACTTAGATGTCTACTTTCATTATACTTAAATCTTCATATCCATACGGGAAATGGTTAAATATTCCTATCCATACGGGAAATGGTTAAATATTCCTATCCATACGGGAAATGGTTAAATATTCCTATCCATACGGGAAATGGTTAAATATTCCTATCCATACGGGAAATGGTTAAATATTCATATCCATACGGGAAATGGTTAAATATTCATATCCGTAAATTCAATGGTTAAATATTAATATACAAATCGTTAAATATTCATATCCATACATTAAATGGTTAAATATTTATATATATATATATATATATATATCATATCATATCATATCATATATTCATATATGCGGAATGGTGAAATATTCATATCCTCAAATTAAATAGTTAAATATTCATATCCACAAATTAAATGGTTAAATATTCATATCCATACATTAAATGGGTAAATATTCATATCCATAAATTAAATGGTTAAATATTAATATACATACTGTATATTAAATGGTTAAATATTCATATCCGTACATGAAATGGTTCAATATTCATATCTATAAATTAAATGGTTAAATATTCATATCCACAAATTAAATGGTTTAAATATTCATATCCGTATATGAAATGGTTAAATATTCATATCCACAAATTAAATGGTTTAAATATTCATATCCACAAATTAAATGGTTAAATACTCATATCCATACGTGAAATGGGTACATATTCGTATCCATACGTGAAATGGGTACATATTCGTATCCATACGTGAAATGGGTACATATTCGTATCCATACATGAAATGGGTACATATTCGTATCCATACGTGAAATGGGTACATATTCGTATCTACAAATTAAATGGTTAAATATTTGTATCCATACATGAAATGGGTACATATTCGTATCCATACGTGAAATGGGTACATATTCGTATCCATACGTGACATGGGTACATATTCGTATCCATACGTGAAATGGGTACATATTCGTATCCATACGTGAAATGGGTACATATTCGTATCCATACGTGAAATGGGTACATATTCGTATCCATACGTGAAATGGGTACATATTCGTATCCATACGTGACATGGGTACATATTCGTATCCATACGTGAAATGGGTACATATTCGTATCCATACATGAAATGGGTACATATTCGTATCCATACGTGAAATGGGTACATATTCGTATCCATACGTGAAATGGGTACATATTCGTATCCATACATGAAATGGGTACATATTCGTATCCATACGTGAAATGGGTACATATTCGTATCCATACGTGACATGGGTACATATTCGTATCCATACGTGAAATGGGTACATATTTGTATCTACAAATTAAATGGTTAAATATTTGTATCCATATATTAATTGGTTAAATATTAATACACCATGTCTGTGGTTTGCTTACTCATACATGTCAGGAAAAGCACAATTCACTATTAGTCTGCCGTGTAACAGGCACACACACCCTAGAAGACAAAGCTACTCTTCTTTGGCTGTATTGGAGATGTACATAAAGTAAAGTTAAGAGTGTACTGTGTGTCCGTCCATCACAAAAAAAAGGCAAAGCCAATCATCAGATTGTTCCATCCTTAAAACAACCCAGGGATTCTGGGAGGCTGCTTTGAGGCACATGACCGACGCTCTAGACCGCTGGCCCTCATCTCCCTCTTCCTCCCCCTGCTAACAATCAAATTACCTTAGTGTGGCGCTGCTAGATACTGTCATTATAAACACACACCTCGTTGGAGCAGCATCAGATTGCTCACTATAAACAACACACACTTGTGCAGGCTACAGTATAATGAGGGAACCTTGTTTACCAGTGGCTGGACTGGGCTTTCTGCTCAAACACATTTAGATGTGTGTTAGATGATGTGTGTTAGATTTAGATGTGTTTGTACTCTAATGACATGTTAGGAAAAAGACCATTAGGACGGGAGACACTAGAAAATGGTAGCCGTTACCCTTGCGTTACTCGGCAGACTGGACCTCTTTGCCAACCAAGTGAAGTGAAAACGAAAGACAATCCTCTCCTTGTTTCCATTCTGTCTATATTCTCTGGAACACATGTCCTCTCAGAGCGTTGACTTTGTGTTCAGTCCGTGTGGCGTGACCAGGGGCCATTGTCATGGGGACCATTCTGCCACTAAAGACCAGTGAAAACCAACAGCAGAGGAGTTCTCTCCCGACTCCTCACCTACACTTTAGGTTCAAGAAATCAAGAGCTTGGAACTAAAAGGTTCTATCTGCATTTTAGTCAAAATGTAGTTAATGACATTAGCCTTGTTCTGTTCACTGTTTCTCTACCGATATAGTACTCTAAATACCCCCCAAATCATCTTGTTAAATTCAAAAGAATACAAGATTAAAATTGCTGACACCATTCAAACCAATGAGTCTTAAGAACTTTAAAGCCAACTATCTCAAAATCATCTTTTGCAGATAGAACCTTATAGTTCTCGAAATCACTTACTGTATTTGATCTCAAATCTGCAATATCTGACTCCAAACAGATCGATTTAACTATATCTAAGTCAACTTATTTTGGGCTAAGAAAAGACATACTGTTCCTGTACTGGTCCTGCAGTCCTATTCTGGTCCAATACTGGTCCTGTACTGATCCTGTGGTCCTGTACTGGTCCTATATTGGTCCGGTGGTCCTATACTGGTCCTATATTGGTCCTGTTGTCCTATATTGGTCCTATATTGGTCCTGTTGTCCTATATTGGTCCTATATTGGTCCTGTTGTCCTATATTGGTCCTGTACTGGTCCTGTGGTCCTGTACTGGTCCTATATTGGTCCTGTTGTCCTATACTGGTCCTATATTGGTCCTGTTGTCCTATATTGGTCCTGTACTGGTCCTGTGGTCCTGTACTGGTCCTATATTGGTCCGGTGGTCCTATACTGGTCCTATATTGGTCCTGTTGTCCTATATTGGTCCTATTGTCCTATATTGGTCCTGTGGGCAGCTATGTTCCCCAGTCAGATGTATGGCCCCTGGGATACGCTGCCCCAGTCAGACAAGGTTGAGACACCTATGAGACAACCGTTAAGAAGCGGCCACGGAGGGTCCACACACCAGAGACCGGGAGCTCCCCAAATCTCCCTCAACAAGAGACACAGTAACGGTGGCCGGCTGGACCCCCGGGTGGGTGTTTTTACGGGAGGTTTGCAGAGGGGAGAGTGAAGGGCCCTAGGATGACAGATAAGAATCCCATTTCATAGCGTCAGAATTTATTTGGCATTTTGCCGAGGAGCTATCGGGAGACCTCTGGAGTGTCAGACTTTGTTACACATTTAGATTTTACCTTGAAGCTGACAGCAACCAGTGGAGTATTATCGCTCAAATTAAAGTGGCAGATTCTAAATCCCAGCATTTAGTCCCCTACTTACTGTAATTGCTGAAGGTTTTTATATATTGGAATATTTGTCGAACGTGGCCATTAGGCATGGAGTCCGATTAATTCCGTAATGGTGACAAATACTACTCTGACATTGAGGTAGAAAATACAACAAAACGGGCGCATTGTGTAATCACACTCACTGACTGAATGCGACAGCAATTTGATCCGTGGCGGTCATTGATTGACTTGCCGAAGACTTATGACTTGTGGGCCAGCTTGTGTTGGAAGCGGGCACTATTGAAGCAGGTGGGGGGGGTTGCAGTCAATTATAAAGCCTCTACCAGCCCAAACCCCATCTCCCCAAGCTTCCATTCACATTATAGCAGACTTACAATCTGGTGGCGATATCTCCACAGACATGACTAATGATATGCCAAATCAATATAGCTTTCATACAGGCGTTTAAAATATACTTCAAAAGACCTACCGAAAGTGAAGCATTACCAGAGTTCCATCTTGTAATTCTAGTGTCCATAATCTCCACCACTGGGCATGTGTAGGAGCCGAGGCGAAACCCATAGCTATGCACATTGCCTGTCTTAAGTTTATCTGGTCTTACGGGTCTGCGTGGCACAATAGCTCCCGCCCTGTCAGCTTCTCTCTTCACATAGATTGATCGCTGAGCATTCGCTGTTGATTCAAATATTTTTTATTTAAAAAAACTTTTTTGGGGGGGGGTAGATCAGATTTAATATTGCAGATAGATTGTGGCTTCTATCAGTGTAATTGTCTGCATCATTTCCAAACCGCCATATATAAATATTTGTATAAATACAGTGCCTCGTAAAAGTATTCATCCCCCTTGGTGTTTTCTCCATTATGTTGCATTACAACCTGTCATGTAACTTTGATTGTTATTTGGATTTCATGTAATGGACATACACAAAATAGTCCAAATTGATGAAGTGAAATTAAAATAATAACTTTTATTTATTTTAAAAAACGGAAAAGTGGTGCATGCATATGTATTCACCCCCTTTGTTATGGAGCCCCTAAATAAGATCTGGTGCAACCAATTACCTTCACAAGTCACATAATTAGTTCGATTGCACACAGGTGGACTTTATTTAAGTGTCACATGAGCTCAGTATATATACACCTTTTATGAAAGGCCCCAGAGTCTGCAACACCACCAAGCAAGGGGCACCATCAAGCAAGCGGAACCATGAAGACCAAGGAGCTCTCCAAACAGGTCAGGGACAAAGTTGTGGAGAAGTAGAGATCAGGGTTGGGTTATAAAAAAAATACATCCCACGGAGCACCATTAAATCCAGTATTAAAAAATTGAAAGAATATGGCACCACAACAAACCTGCCAAGAGAGGGCCGCCCACCAAAACCCAGGAACCAGGCAAGGATGGCATTAATCAGAGAGGCAACAAAGAGACCAAAGATAACCCTGAAGGAGCTGGAAAGCTCCACAATGGGGATTGGAGTATCTGTCCATAGGACCACTTTCAGCCGTACACTCCACAGAGCTGGGCTTTATGGACGAGTGGCCAGAAAAAAAGCCACTGCTTAAAGAAAAGAATAAGCAAACACGTTTGGTGTTCACCAAAAGTCTTGTGGGAGACTCCCCAACCATATGAAAGAAGCTGCTCTGGTCAGATGAGACTAACATTTAGCTTTTTGGCCATCAAGGAAAATGCTTCTGGCGCAAACCCAACACCTCTTATCACCCCGAGAATACCATCCCCGCATTATGCTGTGGGGATGTTTTCCATCGGCAGGGACTGGGAGACTGTTCAGAATTGAAGGAATGATGCATGGCGCTAAATACAGGGAATTCTTGAGAGAAACTGGGACGGAGGTTCACCTTCCAGCAGGACAATGACCCTAAGCATACTGCTAAAGCAACACTTGAGTGTGTTTTAAGGGGAAACATTTAAATGTCTCGGAATAGCCTAGTCAAAGCCCAGAATCTGTGGTATGATTTAGATTGTATTTTGCATCTTCAAAGTGGTAGGCATGTTGTGTAAATCAAATGATACAACCCCCCCAAAAAAAATATATTTTAATTCCAGGTTGTAATGCAACAAAATAGGAAAATTCCCTGGGGGGTGAATACTTTCACAAGCCACTGTATATACTGTATATATAATATATATTTAAGATACTTTCCTTTCTTGTTTTCCCCTAACCCTAACCCTACCACCCCTCCCCTAATTGGAGTAAAGGAATGGACAGCAACACTTAGGCTTCTACTTCCAGCTTATACTGTACATACTATATACATTATACGGACACAGTATATTTGACATTAGTTATCTTTTGTTTGTTTTTAGTCCCATCCTCAACCCCTCACATCTATCTCTGAAGACCATCCAGTTTGGTCTCTATTTGCCATATATTTTTCAACTGTTTTCAACTATTCTTTTGGTCCTTAAATTAAACTTGTATGTATTTTACCAATTTAGGTCTTTAATGCAGGGCTGACAGTTCCTTACTTTCTCTCCCTTCACTATCCTCTTTCATTTTTGCGGTAATGCTGCAATTAGTTGGTTGTAATTTTGGGTAGAGCAGACATTTCCATATATTTTTGTTAGCTGCATGTGTGACAACTCCACCAGTCATATTTATGATATAATTTACAAAGATTATACCATACAAAATATAAAAATCTCCAAAAATATACATTTAAAAATTAAAATCAATTAGTATATTTGGCTTTACCCATAATATTTGTTGTAATGTTACACTGAGCGTTTGAAAAATACAATCTATTGGAGAGAGAAGGAAAATACTGAAAGGCTCAAATCCAGTAAAACCGCAAGTAAATAAGCACATTGGACACCAAAAATAATAGTCTGTTCTGTTGACTGAGACTGTCCACTGATCGTAAAGACCTCCTGCCTTCTCCGGCTACTCTGATAGCGAGTGTACCGCAGCATTAACCTTAATGAGTACAGCAGCACCAGTCTTACATTTGTGTTCTTTGTGTTGTTTATACAACTGGTACACAGGTGGGGAAGTTATGAAATGGGATTCTCTGAGCAAAACGTTACTGTAAAAAAAATGAACTGTGTCCTTTTCCGAAGGTCAAATGCAGAAACACAGAACCAGGTGGGTGTAGTTTTTCCCCAAATGCTCCCATTCCTCAGTCTTGTGGACCCTCCCTCCGGCCCAAGTTATACAGTCGTGGCTACAGCACAGAGCCAACTCTCTCCCTCCTAGCAACCCAAGAGAGTCCAAAATGACCTCACTTAACAGACCGATTTGAACAGTTACAAAGCACAGTTGATAAGGCGGCGTGTAGCCTAGCAGATAAGTGTGTTGGGCTAGTAACCGAAAGGTTATTGGTTTGAATCCCCAAGCCGACTCGGTGAAAAATCTTTTGATGTGCTCTTTAAGCAAGGCACATAACTCACATAACTCCTGTAAGTCCCTCTGGATAACAGTGTCTGCTAAATTACTATTTTGTATTTATTTGTATTTCTTAACACACTAATATGGAGGGAGAGGGTTGTAACTCACTGCCTCAGCGTGAGATCACTCTGTAGGTAGGTGCTGCTGGTAAGAAAGTCTTAAAGAGTTAGTATTTGAAGGAAGCCAGGTACGTATGATGCAGACGGTGTTTGTGAGCTGTAATGATATTATTTTCAGTTTTCTGCTCAATTACCATGTTTTTTTTTCATGTTTCTTATGATTTGACCTTTTGAACCCCAATGTTTTTATTTCTTTTGTATCACATCAGTTACAGAGAGAATCTGTTTTCCGGTACCTTGTTTCAATTTGTGTTTCGCTTCCTCAAACTCTTGTTTTGGAATGAAAACATAATGTATTTTGTTGTTCCTGTCTCTTTAATTTCAAATGTTTTTGTCCCTGATTTGCACAATGTGGAATGCCTTTTTCTCTGAATTCATGTTTTTCATTTTATCACATTAAAGCACTATAACAGATTAATTACATTAGTAATTATGTAATAATGAACTGGGCTTGTCACCAATGATTCAGTGAATAATACTGTATTATTCTATTCACACGGAGGAGTGATGGTAGAATAAGAGGGATCTTGACTTGAATTGAAAGGGTGTCATCTATGTCCTCTTGTCTGTCTGACAGGGGGATGAGAAGTGAAACATTGTATCACTTCACTCTGCTAGTTGTAAGAGCTCCGTGCATATTAGAAGAAGTGAAACATTGTATCACTTCACTCTGCTAGTTGTAAGAGCTCCGTGCATATTAGAAGAAGTAAAACATTGTATCACTTCACTCTGCTAGTTGTAAGAGCTCCATGCATATTAGAAGAAGTGAAACATTGTATCACTTCACTCTGCTAGTTGTAAGAGCTCCGTCACTCTGCTAGTTGTAAGAGCTCCGTGCATATTAGAACGCCCAGGCTTTCATTTTGATTTAGAAGTACACAGATGTGTAGTATTTAATATGTTTTGGAAGACCAATCCACGCCAAAACCCAGCCGCTGTGTTGAATCGATTTTATACAATTACAAATGAACCCAGACGCCCTTTATTTTTCATCCTTAAATCGATAGTGATAGTGTGCAGTGCAGGCCTGGACAGCCTAATATCAGATAGCTAGTTCCCTTAGTATCACACACGGGGCTGATAACTGACAGACCCCTTGGTGTGAGTCCGTGACATAGTCCCAGCTGTCAAAAGACGTGGCCCAGTATCTCACAAGAGGCAGCCATTTTGCTTCATTATTACGCATCCAGTCCCCCTTACTCCTTTATTTTTACATTTGCCTGACAAATCAGTGTTTCCGTTCCTTTACTTTTGCCTTGAAATGTTTGTCAGTCCATGTTTCCCTTTGAGTTGGGTTTTTCCTTTTGTCATTTTCTTTATCTCTACCATCTTTTTGTTTGTTGTTTTTCACCCCTTTCCCCCTTCCTTCCTTCCTTCCTTCCTTCCTTCCTTCCTTCCTTCCTTCCTTCCTCCCACCTGACCAGAGCCCTCAGCCCCCCCTCAAGATGTTAAGTGCAGCAGCTCCAGCTCCACCTCCCTGCTGGTAAGTTGGCGCCCCCCGCCTGTGGAGAGCCAGAATGGCGCCCTGGCGGGGTACCTAGTACGCTACCAGGTGGTGGGAGCCTCCGTTGAGGGTGGCAGTGCCGGGGAGCCCATGGAGGAGCCAGCCGTGCTGCCCAGTGATGGGAAGGTGGTGCTGCAGAAGCTGGAGAAGTGGACCCAGTACAGCATCACCCTGGCCGCCTTCACTGAGATTGGGCCAGGCCCAGAGAGCGAGCCCCTGCTGTGCCGCACCGACGAGGATGGTACTTGAGCATGTTCCACCTGAAATACTGACTGTACACTTGTTATGAGGCAAAAACAATAACTGGGATGTTGACTTACTGTAGATGCACAACAATCTTCTTCTCAGATAATGGGCAATAACTCTACTACGGTATGATAAGGGTAGTAGCAGTAGTCAGCCATAAAATAACAATATGATGCCCATGCAATAGCTTTTCCATATCCCTAAACAAAGGATAAATTCATACTTTCAATAACTTAGCTCAGTGGTTCAAATCAAGGACCCCCAGACATAATCGTTTAAATAAACATAGACAATACCCTTGGGAAATTGCAGTCATTGTTAAACCATTTCACCTCCCCTTCTACATGGAATTTATGATATAGCCGCCCCCATCTCATCTCCTTCTTCCTCTAGTCTATGGTGTTCAGCCATCAATGGATATGAGCACGCCACACCTCAGGCTTTCATACGGTTGACCCTGTGTCACAGCACAGCCCACTGATGGGAGGCTACTCAGCCAACTGATGGCTCGCCATCTCCCACAATACAACAGTGCAAATGGGCCACAGTTTTATTAACCAGGAGCCAATTTGTCTCTGGAGGCCAGTGCGATGCACAGTAAAAGGCAGGACGCCAAGACCTCACATAAAGGCTTTCCATTATGTCTGAGAGACAGGTGGTTCAACTGGAGACGTATTGGGAGGTCTGGCTGTGAGGGAGGGATGATGGCATTTTGTTGGCAATAGCAGGTGTTGTTGTGTAGTGCAGTTTTGTGTGCTTGAAAGTTTTGTCCCTATAGTGTGTTGTTGGGGTGAGGAGGAGGTCACAGTTGATGTCTGCCAGTTTATCTGTCTGTCAGGGGAATAGCTCTTGTAGTTTTGCCAGATAGATAACCTATACATACAATATGAGTGTACTATTCTGCAGCAGTGTTTTAACAGAGAAACTATCTTGTTTTTTAACCGACAGTTCCCGGAGCTCCTCCTAGGCGGGTCGAGGTGGAGGTGCTCAACTCCACGGCGCTCAAGGTCATGTGGCGCTCCCTGTCGCCGGGGCGACAGCACGGCCAGATCCGTGGTTACCAGGTGCACTATGTGCGTGTGGAGAACGGGGAGTCGCGCGGCCTGCCCCTCATCAAGGACGTCATGCTTGCCGATGCCCAGGTATACCTAGCCCCCATTGGTCCACCAATCAAGCAATTAATTTGACCAAGCTGGCCTATGGAGTGCCACTATCTAATGACAAAATGGCACCGATAGATAGGGCAGTCGTGCTTCCAGCACCTAGGCAACTTTGCAGTATTTTGTTTAACAAGCATTTCGCTACACCTGCAATAACATCTGCTTAACATGTGTATGTGACCAATAAAATGTGATTTGACTAGATGAGAGCCCATGTGAAGATTAGCTCAAAGCTTATAAATAAAATATGTTTTATAGTGTAATATGAAAGTAATAGAGCGTTCTGTGGTAAATGCTACACATTACTTTTACAATATGTGCTAAAATGAGTACAATATGGCTGCTCTTTCCTCAGGTTTCTCTTTAGTCTCCTTGGTTTTTAATTTCATGTTTCAGCAATATTGCTCTCCTCTGCCCACAAAAAAAATTATCGCACCTTCTTTTTTTCACTTCCCCTCTTTTTATCAGTGCTGTATGACCCAGATGTCAAATTCTGTCACGAAAGGTTGTCATTTCCTGTTGTACTTCTGGGCCGTTAACAATTTTCATTACCTTTGTGCAAAGAAAGGAAGCGACATCTCCTCCCTCGGAAGAGGAAACTCTCGGCCAAACCCCTCCCTTCCGCTCATTTATCATGGCCAAAAAGCACATGTTTGTTTTCATGTATTTTTACGATACAACCTATTTTGACTCTGTGGCTGTGGAATCTAGTGGAAACCGTTCATCATCCGCACACAGGCCTGAAAATCACCACACCAGTTTAAGGACCGCCTTTGCCCAATCTTGATCTGTCAAAATAATCAAAAACGAAGACTCAAAACCAGGAACTACTGCTGCTCGTAATCACATAATTCTACATCGGCCTTGACAGATTCACGCAGTTTCATCTGTCCACGAGAATCTGTCCATGAGAGATTAGACCCCCTTAAAGAGAACATCACTCCACGGCCCTGCGGAAATCTAATTAACATTATTTTTTTTTAAATCCCCATCAAAATCAATCTGTTTAAGCTAGAGATGTCTGCAGAGCGGTGTTCATCAGACCATGAGACATCTTCTCACAAAAACGTCTGTAGCGTCCGAACGGTTTGTCCTACAAACTATTATGACCCCTTTATAGAAAGATGAGCCTCTCACAAACACAATGGTGTATCTCAAGGCACACGTCTAAAGTAGGTAGAGCCTCTCTTGCCAACCTCTGTGTGTACCGACCGAACAGTGTGGGCTACACACGAATATGACCTATCTACAGAAAGGTGAGACACTCTACGAACACGTTGTTTTGCTCTAGGACTTCCACTAGTCTCACAAGACTCTTCTGAAGTTCCCCAGTACACCAGTTCAAAACATTTATGGAAGTGTATATCTGGAGATTCTGTAGTTTATTGCCTAAAATAAGGGGGTGTATTTATCCCCTTATTTTAGGCAGTATTATATATATATATATAGTGTACACTACCGTTCAAAAGTTTGAGGACACTTAGAAATGTCCTTGTTTTTGAAAGAAAAGCACATTTTTGGCCCGTTAACACAACACAAAAATGTATCAGAAATATAGTGTAGACATGGTTAATGTTGTAAATGACTATTGTAGCTGTTTAGAAGGCCAGCATCCCGGATTCGTCTCTTCACTGTTGACGTTGAGACTGGTGTTTTGCGGGTACTATTTAATGAAGCTGCCAGTTGAGGACTTGTGAGGTCGTCTTTCTAGGGCCTCTAATGTACTTGTCCTCTTGCTCAGTTGTGCACCGGGGCCTCCCTCTCCTCTTTCTATTCTGGTTAGAGCCAGTTTGCGCTGTTCTGTGACGGGAGCAGTACACAGCGTTGTACGAGATCTTCAGTTTCTTGGTAATTTCTCGTGTGGAATAGCCTTCATTTGTCAGAACAAGAATAGACTGACGAGTTTCAGAAGAAAGTTATTTGTTTCTGGCCATTTTGAGCCTGGAATCGAACCCACAAATTCTGATACTCCAGATACTCAACTAGTCTAAAGAAGCCAGTTTTATTGCTTTTTTAATCAGGGCAAAATTCAAAATCAAACAGGACTTCTAGAGGGTTAAAGAGAACATCAGTCTTTTTGTCAGGGCTGTGTCGACCCCTCTTAACCTCTTGCTCCTACCTGACACGCAGGCGTCCCATCTAGACATCTGGAAATGCAAATGCGCTACGCTAAATGCTAATAGTACTAGTTAAAACTCAAACGTTCATTAAAAAACACATGCAGGGTATTGAATTAAAGCTACACTCGTTGTGAATCCAGGCAACAAGTTAGATTTTTAAAATGCTTTTCGGCGAAAGCATGAGAAGCTATTATCTGATAGCATGTAACACCCCAAAAGACCCGCAAAGGAAGTAAACAATATAATTAGCATAGTCGTCGCTACACAAACCGCACGAATAAAATATAAAACATTCATTACCTTTGACCATCTTCTTTGTTGGCACTCCTAGATGTCCCATAATCACTATTGGGTCTTTTTTTCGATTAAATCGGTCCATATATAGCCTAGATATCGATCTATGAAGACTGTGTGATAAACGGAAAAAATAGCGTCTTATAACGTAACGTCATTTTTAAAATTAAAAAAGTTGATGATAAACTTTCACAAAACACTTTGAAATACTTTTGTAATGCAACTTTAGGTATTAGTAAACGTTAATAAGCGATCAAATTGATCACGAGGCGAAGTATATTCTTTAGCTGTCCGTCTGGAAATAATGTCCGGGTAAATCTCAACCAAAATATCCGGTCGGAGACCTGAACAAATGGCTTGTCTCTTCTTCGTTTGACCAAGAAACAAAGCCTAGGCAAATGACAAGACTGTTGACATCATGTGGAAGCTGTAGGTATTGCAACCTCAGCCCCATTTATTGTGGTTCGCCTTTATCAATGGGTTGAAGTGGCGGATGGATATATATTCCATTTTCAGTGATCAGATTTTCCTGCGCTTTTCGATGAAACGCACGTTCTGTTATAGTCACAGCCGTGATTTAACCAGTTTTATAAACGTCTGAGTGTTTTCTATCCACACATACTAATCATATGCATATACTATATTCCTGGCATGAGCAGCAGGGCGCTGAAATCTTGCGCAATTTTTTTAACAGAATGTTCGAAAAAGTAGGGGGTAGGAGTAACAGGTCAAAGAGAACATCAGTATTTTTGTCAGGGCATGAAAGGATTTCAGAGGAAATGGTCCTCCCTGAAAGCTAGAATTATAATGTAAGCCAGCACAATGGTAGGTTTTCACAAAGCTTCTGTCAACAAAACAGTGGAGAAAATGCAGAGAAAGTTGTTTCAATGGGCTGTGTTATTCTACTGTAAAGTACACCGCTAGGACAACCAAAACAAAATTATAAACACACTAAATATTTATCCCCAGAACAGAAGTCTATTGACGTATCTATTCCACAAAGTTTCAAAGGAACATTCATGATGTGCTGTGTATGTGTGTTGTGGTCTCTTCTTTCACAGGTCTCTGATGTGCTGTGTGTGTGTGGTCTCTTCTTTCACAGGTCTTTGATGTGCTGTGTGTGTGTGGTCTCTTATTTAACAGGTCTCTGATGTGCTGTGTGTGGTCTCTTCTTTCACTGTCTTTGATGTGCTGTGTGTGTGTGGTCTCTTATTTAACAGGTCTTTGAGGTGCTGTGTGTGCGTGGTCTCTTCTTTCACAGGTCTCTGATGTGCTGTGTGTGGTCTCTTCTTTCACAGGTCTCTGATGTGCTGTGTGTGTGGTCTCTTCTTTCACAGGTCTCTGATGTGCTGTGGGTGTGGTCTCTTCTTTCATAGGTCTCAGATGTGCTGTGTGTGTGTGTGTGGTCTCTTATTTAACAGGTCTCTGATGTGCTGTGTGTGGTCTCTTCTTTCACAGGTCTTTGATGTGCTGTGTGTGTGTGGTCTCTTATTTAACAGGTCTTTGATGTGCTGTGTGTGCGTGGTCTCTTCTTTCACAGGTCTCTGATGTGCTGTGTGTGGTCTCTTCTTTCACAGGTCTCTGATGTGCTGTGTGTGTGTGGTCTCTTATTTAACAGGTCTTTGATGTGCTGTGTGTGTGTGGTCTCTTATTTAACAGGTCTTTGATGTGCTGTGTGTGTGTGGTCTCTTATTTAACAGGTCTCTGATGTGCTGTGTGTGTGTGGTCTCTTATTTAACAGGTCTTTGATGTGCTGTGTGTGTGTGGTCTCTTATTTAACAGGTCTTTGATGTGCTGTGTGTTTGTGGTCTCTTCTTTCACAGGTCTCTGATGTGCTGTGTGTGTGTGGTCTCTTCTTTGACAGGTCTCTGATGTGCTGTGTGTGCGTGGTCTCTTCTTTGACAGGTCTCTGATGTGCTGTGTGTGCGTGGTCTCTTCTTTCACAGGTCTCTGATGTGCTGTGTGTGGTCTCTTCTTTCACAGGTCTCTGATGTGCTGTGTGTGTGGTCTCTTCTTTCACAGGTCTCTGATGTGCTGTGTGTGTGGTCTCTTCTTTCACAGGTCTCTGATGTGCTGTGTGTGTGTGGTCTCTTCTTTGACAGGTCTCTGATGTGCTGTGTGTGTGTGTGTGGTCTCTCATTTTACAGGTCTCTGATGTGCTGTGTGTGTGGTCTCTTCTTTCACAGGTCTCTGATGTGCTGTGGGTGTGGTCTCTTCTTTCATAGGTCTCAGATGTGCTGTGTGTGTGTGTGTGGTCTCTCCTTTCACAGGTCTCTGATGTGCTGTGTGTGTGGTCTCTTTGACAGGTCTCTGATGTGCTGTCTGTGTGTGGTCTCTTCTTTACAGGTCTCTGATGTGCTGTGGGTGTGGTCTCTTCTTTCACAGGTCTCTGATGTGCTGTGTGTGTGGTCTCTTCTTTCACAGGTCTCTGATGTGCTGTGTGTGTGGTCTCTTTGACAGGTCTCTGATGTGCTGTCTGTGTGTGGTCTCTTCTTTACAGGTCTCTGATGTGCTGTGGGTGTGGTCTCTTCTTTCACAGGTCTCTGATGTGCTGTGTGTGTGTGGTCTCTTCTTTCACAGGTCTCTGATGTGCTGTGTGTGTGTGTGGTATTTTCTTTCACAGGACTCTCTTTTAAAAGAGATTGCAAATCAATGAGAAAAAGCTGTATAAATAAAGGTTTAAAAAAATGAATGCATTATGACAGGCTGCTGACAAATATGAACGCTTCAGCAAATGATTAGATATTTTAGTAGTCCAGGTAATGCACTTAAAGAAAAACAATTCTCCCCAAATTCGTGATATCCGATTGGTAGTTACAATCTTGTCCCACTGCTGCAACTACCGTACGGACTCGGGAGACACGAAGGTCGAGAGCTGTGCTTCCTCCAAAATACAACCTCGCCAAGCTGCACTGCTTCTTGACACAATGATCATCTTAAGCCAGAAGCCAGCCACACCAATGTGTAAGAGTAAACACCGTACACCTGGCGACCGTGTCAACATGCACTGCACCCGGCCCGCCACAGGAGTTGCTAGAGCGAGATGGGACAAGGACATCCCGAGCCAAACCTATCACTAACCTGGACGACGCTGGGCCAATTGTGCATGGGTCTCCCGTATCTGTAGTGACGCAGCTAGCACTGCGATGCCTTAGACTGCTGCGCCACTCGGGAGGCCCCCAAGTAATGCACTGTTATAAAAATAGATACAGTAACCTCCTAAAAATATATAAACAGACAGCCCCCATAGACTTCAGTTCACACCTCATCCCCTTGCCTCAGTTGCACTCCCTAGCACAGACTAGCTTTCCTCTTGCCCTCTCTGGCCTGGAACGTACACAACACCCTGCTTCTGTGCTCTCACCCTCTTCTCTACCTCCTCTCAACACACTGCCCATCTCGCACCTCCCTTCTCTTGAGTTTCTCTTCCTCCCCCTCTCTCACTCTCTTTTAACAAATCTTTCTCTTTCTCTCCTGCACTCTCCTCTATATGGGGGGGTAGTGGGAAACAGACGATACAGCCGAATATGTGAGTATATATATGGAGTTGCTAGAGTGCTATGGTACAGTTGGGGGGGGGGGGGGAATAAAAAGCACTATGTATTGCATCACCCTAGCTCTTTTCACATATATAAGAAAGACAGGTTTTACATCAGCCTATTCAGTAGAGCTTTGATATTATGGTGCTTTATCAGTAATGCCCTAGCAGTGTATGTTATGAACAGGCTCTCAAGTTAGCCCTACCCATCTCCAGTATTGCTGTCCTAGAGCAGGGGTGTCAAACATATGGCCTGCGAGGGGTCTGAGTAAAAACAAATGATTGTCTTCTGTGGTGAAATCGGAGCGGGGACTATGGATTTGTTTCTGTCCGTTCGTACGATAGTTAGTCACAGACACCTCGATTTTTACGAAACTTGGGTGAATGATACATGTTGCTATAGAGATCCAGCATTTAGAAAATGAAACTGATTGGCCCAAGGGGAAGCTATAGTAATCAATTGAAATTCCAAATTTTGAGCATATCTGTCCCGTTTGAGCTTGAATTGTTGTTACATCTATAGTCTTTTCACTCTGCCAGCTAACTAACATCGAAGCGAAAGTCAGAGCATTGACAATCCCAAAGGACATGTATAAAAAAACATTTCTTTGCTCATTTTGACAGCGAGGAACGATAATACATTTTAAGTGCGGCCCTCCAGATCTCAGTGAAGACCGAATGTGGCCCTCCAGATCTTAGTGAAGACCGAATGTGGCTCTCCAGATCGGCCCTCCAGATCTCAGTGAAGACCGAATGTGGCCCTCCAGATCTCAGTGAAGACCGAATGTGGCCCTCCAGATCTCAGTGAAGACCGAATGTGGCCCTCCAGATCTTAGTGAAGACCGAATGTGGCCCTCCAGATCTCAGTGAAGATCGACTGTGGCCCTCCAGATCTCAGTGAAGACCGAATGTGGCCCTCCAGATCTCAGTGAAGATTGAATGTGGCCCTCCAGATCTCAGTGAAGATTGAATGTGGCCCTCCAGATCTCAGTGAAGATTGAATGTGGCCAACGGAGCAATACGAGTTTGACACCCCTGTCCTAGATAGAGTAAAGGCTAATTAGCTGTGCGACTGATGAGAAGGTGGCTGATGCAATATCTGTCTGCTGCTTCTCCCTGTGACTGGACTGCTTAATCATGCTACTTTGTGCTACTTTGTGCTACTTTGTGACATGTTGTGTTGTCATGGTGTTATCTCGTGTTGTGATGGTGTTGTGATGGTGTTGTGTCGTGTTGTCATGGTGTTGTGTCATGTTGTCATGGTGTTGTGTTGTGTTGTCATGGTGTTATCTCGTGTTGTGATGGTGTTGTGTCGTGTTGTCATGGTGTTGTGTTGTTTTATTTTTTTTCTTTGGTGGTGCTGTGCCGAGATTGAGTGTGAAATGTCAATGATTGCCACCCCCTTTTATTTAATTCACATTGTTATTGCACTTGCATGGTATATATGATATGGATGCCAATATCTTCGCTGTGAAAACAGAAGATACTGTATGTCCCCCCCTATTCCTCTGCTGACCTCTCCATCTCTCAGCCAACCAGTCTGAAAACCTTCTGCATTCATTTAGCTAGCCAGGCACCTCTACTGAAAGATTTATCAGCATTGATCAAAGCCTCCTCACTCAAGAGAACCAGACAAAATAAAGTCTGACCTGAAAACTGCACTGACCAGTCAGCCAGCCAGAATGCATGCATACCTTGATTATTCATTTCAGTTGTTTTGTGAGTGTAGCTTGGCTAATGCCTCAGACAATGTAGGTTAAACATTTTATCCAGAGGTAAAAAGCAGCAGGACACAATAAATGGTAAAAGAAGGTGGTTGGCTGCGGAGGTGATGATGGTCACATGTTTTGACCGGTGTTCTGATACATTTTGTCTACTTCCTGTTTCCTACAGGAAATGGTCATCGGAGGGCTACAGTCTGACACCACCTACTCCATCACAGTAGCTGCGTACACCACGAAGGGAGATGGAGCACGCAGCAAACCCAAACTGGTGGTAACCAAAGGAGCAGGTCAGTCTTTCATTTTATTGTAGCTCATTACCATGCATTAGTACCGCATTATAATGCATTACAACTGCAGGCCTTAAGTAAATTGTTACCTTGCCTATCTATATTGGAAAGAATTCTACCAATCCAATATTTATCGATGAAACGGTTGTGGGTTTATTAAAATTAAAATGATTAAAACTTCCCCTCCCGCTCTCTTTTGAAAGACAGAAACCATCCTATTTCGATTCGACCTGTTTGTTGTTGTGTTGCCGCTGGAGAGGAAGTTTGGATGTTTGGAATTGGATAGGGCACTGAAGATAATCTATAAATGTTCAGCAAACTATCCACAGACGGAATGGCGGATGACGGGAAATAGTAGTAAACATAGTTTTTGGCAGATTTGGTTCTTCAAATCAAATCAAATCAAATGTATTTATATAGCCCTTCGTACATCAGTGCTGTACAGAAACCCAGCCTAAAACCCCAAACAGAATGCAATGCAGGTGTAGAAGCACGGTGGCTAGGAAAAACTCCCTAGAAAGGTCAAGACCTAGGAAGAAACCTAGAGAGGAACCAGGCTATGAGGGGTGGCCAGTCCTCTAATGGCTGTGCCGGGTGGAGATTATAACAGAACATGTCCAAGATGTTCAAATGTTCATAAATGACCAGCATGGTCAAATAATAAGAGTGCCGCAAGTCAGCACCTCAGGAGTAAATGTCGGTTGGCTTTTCATAGCCGATCATGAAGAGTATCTCTACCACTCTTGCTGTCTCTAGAGAGTTGAAAACAGCAGTTCTGGGACAGGTAGCACATCCGGTGAACAGGTCAGGGTTCCATAGCCGCATGTAGAACAGTTGAAACTGGAGCAGCAGCACGACCAGGTGGACTGGGGACAGCAAGGAGTCATCAGGCCAGGTATTCCTGAGGCATGGTCCTAGGGCTCAGGTCCTCTGATAGAAAGAGAGAATTAGAGAGAGCATACTTAAGTTCACACAGGACACCAGATAAGACAGGAGAAGTACTCCAGATATAACAAACTGACCCTAGCCCCCCGACACATAAACTACTGCAGCATAAATACTGGAGGCTGAGACAGGAGGGGTCAGGAGACACTGTGGCCCCATCCTATGATACCCCCGGACAGGGCCAAACAGGTTATTCCGTTGCCATCCAGGCCCAAGGCTCGTGGATTACTGCTAGAGGCCTTATTCAGACATCAGAAACGTTCTTTCTCTCTTTGTAATGCTACACTCAGACTTCAGTGCCTCTCTTTCTTTCTCTCTTTATAATGCTACACTCATACTTCAGAGTCTCTCTTTCTCCCTCTTTTCCTCTCTCTTAAACACCAGTCTCCAAGCCAACGTTAACCAGGTCACTTGAGCCTCATAAGAATCCGAAAGCTTAGCTTACCGTGAACACGGCCTATACCTGCAAGACTAGAGAGCCGTGAAAGCATTTTTGAGCAAATACGGGGCCTCCAGGGCTAAGATATGAGGCTCTTTTGTGAATGCATCCAGGCTAGTCTGCTTCAGGGCCTTCAAACATCCTATAAAAACAAACTAGAAAGCAGACTCACACACACACCTCTTTTGACAGGTCGTGATCTTGACAGGTGTGCCTACGTATCACTGGTATCAGACAGTATGACGGACGACAAAGGGCCCTGGTACTGTCACTTCTCTCCTCCATCCCATGTCGGCCTGCGCTGACTGATACGCCAGTCTCTCTCACACCATCCATCCCTCCCTTAAATCCAATCCCCCTTTCGCTTTTCATTACTGAAATGCGGAAAAGAGACCAAAATAAATAAATGAGCGTGAGGCAGACAAAAAGGGACGAAGAGAAGCCTCAGCCCCTTCGGAGGTAAAAAGTACTTCCAACTCCCCTTTCATGTGACAGTGGAGCTACCCGATTCCAGTTCTGCCATGGGGCTCAGTCAAATCGTGGCCCAGACGGTTGCCATGGTTCTCCCAGGCTCATTTCAGGGAGACATTGTGCTTTCAGACAAGTTAAGCCCTTGCCTTGTGCTATTGATAAGGCAGAGGCACAGACGGGAAGGAGGGCCCTTTCGAGAGTTTACACACACACACACACACACACACACACACACACACACACACACACACACACACACACACACACACACACACACACACACACACACACACACACACACACACACACACACACACACACACACACACACACACACACACACACACACACACACACAGAGACTGTTTTTTTTTATCTTTCAGGAAGGCAACCAGACTCTTAAGACAGCAAAATAAAGAAATTCCAAGTTGTTCGAAGTATGGCTTTGTCAAACTCTTAATTCTTTGTTCAATAGATAATGCCTCAACCTAAAACATTGTGAAAATCGAGGATAGAATAATTTCATCAAACTCAACGTGCAGCCGGCTACTTTTGCTGTAGGTGTTGGAGTCTAGGTTTGCCGCAGTCTTCAGTCTTCGTGCATTATTTAGCTTCCATTGTGTTTCAATGTGTTCCTTTTTTACTAAGTAATAGCAGTTTGTTTCCTAGAACTTGATGTTGTGTGACTTCGCCGTGCATATTCAAATCGCTTTCAGGGCTCTTAAATATTTAAGAACCTTCATGGCCGAACGTGAGGTCAATTACTTTGAAAGAAAGGACCAGACATTTACATCCAATTGGTTTGATGGTGAAGTGTGATATGTGATTGATTTTTAAATTGAAAAAAAAGCAAGCTCTTACCTACAACCGATTTAAGAATATTCCAATCCCTAACTATTAAGAACAACTATCTATTTCCTAACACTGACATTAAGACTGTAATCCATACTACACTGTCAACCATACTGAAGGACAGTCCATTAACTCCATTAACATTCCAAGGCCACCAAGGTCCATTTCCCCTCCCGCTCTAATAGTCAGAAATGTTCATTAGTCCTCGTCCCTCTGTCTTTCCCCCTCCTCCTCTGCATCTTCCCACCCCTTCATCATTCTGCCTGGGCGGTATAGAGAAGCCGAGAATACTCTGGGAATACCCCGGAATACTCTGGGAAGAAACCGTCTGGACACCACTAGCCTCCACAGACCCCCTGGCTGTCCCTTCTCCTGTTTGGTTACGTAGCGCTGGTGGCTGGCGTATATGTAGCATATTTATGACTTTCCTTCAACTGTCCTGATTTCTTCTGTATTTTTATAAGATATAGAAATAGTCCTTAAAATAGGTGTTAAATTAAAGCTGGTATCCTTCATGGTGAAACTACCACGTCCGTTTGGGATATTACGACAACAAAGGTTACAAACAATGAACCCTGTTTTTTTTCCTCTGACATCATTGCACCCGCGATAGAGGAATATAAATATGGGTTGGCTATGGATTACGAAAGACCTCTGCTGTCAAAATAGCTGTGCATCTCTCAGCGTGGCCGAGGCGATTATTCATCTCCACAGCTAAATTAGGTATATGTGGGGAGGCATTTTCAATTATGTTTGCCCTCTTCCGCCGGTCCACTCATGCCCCCTTTTCCACTGATATCAATTGCGTGCGAAAATGCAGCCAAGCATTTATGGAGTGCCTTAGACAACGCCTCGCAGGCCAGTACAGTAGAGTGAGGTGGACCCACGACCCCTGATATATCTTCCTGGAAATTGTAACCGCAGGTTAATGGCTTACATCTATTTAAAAAATATAAAATGTTGTTTGGCTCACAGACACACTATTATAGAAACTCGTACGTCAGTGGAGGCTGGTGGTAGTAGCTATACGAGTACGGGCTCATTGTAATGACTGGAATGGAATTCACGAAAAGGTATCAAACACATGGGAGCCACATTAATCCATTCCAGTCATCATTTTTTATGTACCTTTATTTTACTAGGCAAGGCAGTTAAGAACAAATTCTTATTTTCAATAATGGCCTAGGAACAGTGGTTTAACTGCCTTGTTCAGGGGCAGAACGACAGATTTGTACCTTGTCAGCTTGGGGATTTGAACTTGCAACCTTTCGGTTACTAGCCCAACACGTTAACCACTAGGCTACCCTGCTGTCCCAATGAGCCTGTCCTCCTATAGCTCCCAAACCAGCCTCCACTGACGTACATTATTACTTGTCTAGAGGGAGAGAGAGAGAACAGCGACCGTTAAAGCTGGTCCTGATGGGAAATGTGCCTCCAGCTCCACTGGGAGTGATTGAGAGAGGCTGAGTGGATAGGAATGGAGTGACAGAGGGAGGAGGGGAGGAGGAAAGAGAGAGACAATCAAGGTGTCCACAATCCCCCACTCCTCCCTCGCTGTCCCCTCTTTGTGGCAGAAGGCTCCCGGTTCTCTGTCACCTTCAACACGGGGAACTGTCATTATATATATATTATCATTATATATATATATTATCACATCCTCCCTCCTCCTCTTCCTCTCTCCATCCTCCAGTTTTCCCTTAGCACCAATCAGCTTGGTCAATTAACCCCACCGACCCTTACCTCTCCATTAACAGTAGTCCCTGGCCTATCATGTAAACACACACCTCAGTGCTATTATCTCTGATGTCCTCATTGGGGCTTTCTAAGCAGTAGATGTGAGAGGAGGGAGAGTCAAGTTTAAACAAGACAGGCTAGTTGCGGGGCTGAGCTATAGTTTGTTAGCGGGGAGTAATGAACACATTCATCTCACTGCTGTTTGGAGGCTGCTATTCCATTACTGCTCCAACTAAATAACCCCTGCCCACAACAAGCCTATTCAAAAGAGAAATAAAGAATAAGAGTGGAGGAACAAGAGGGTACAAAGGGGAAGGGGTATAACGGGGAGAGGGGTAGTGGAGTAGTAGGGTAGTGGAGTAGTAGGGTAGTGTAGTAGTATAGTAGTGGAGTAGTAGGGTAGTGGAGTAGTAGGTTAGTGGAGTAGTAGGGTAGTGGAGTAGTGGAGTAGTAGGGTAGTGGAGTAGTAGGGCAGTGTAGTAGTGGAGTAGTATGATAGTGGAGTAGTATGGTAGTGGAGTAGTATAGTAGTGGAGTAGTAGGGTTGTGGAGTAGTAGGTTAGTGGAGTAGTAGGTTAGTGGAGTAGTAGGGTAGTGGAGTAGTGGAGTAGTAGGGTAGTGGAGTAGTAGGGTAGTGGAGTAGTAGGGTAGTGGAGTAGTATAGTAGTAGGATAGTGGAGTAGTATAGTAGTGGAGTAGTATAGTAGTGGAGTGGTGGAGTAGTAGGGTAGTGGAGTAGTAGGGTAGTGGAGTAGTAGGGTAGTGGAGTAGTGGAGTAGTAGGGTAGTGGAGTAGTAGGGTAGTGGAGTAGTAGGGTAGTGGAGTAGTAGGGTAGTGGAGTAGTAGGGTAGTGGAGTAGTAGGGTAGTGGAGTAGTATAGCAGTAGGATAGTGGAGTAGTATAGTAGTGGAGTAGTATAGTAGTGGAGTGGTGGGGTAATGGAGTAGTATAGTAGTAGGGTAGTGGGGTAGTATAGTAGTGGAGTAGTATAGTAGTGGAGTAGTATAGTGGTGGGGTAGTGGAGTAGTATAGTAGTAGGGTAGTGGGGAATTATAGCAGTGGAGTAGTTTAGTAGTGGGGAAGTGGAGTCGTAGTAGTATAGTAGTGGAGTAGTATAGTAATAGGGTAGTAGAGTAGTATAGTAGTGGAGTAGTGAGGTAGTGGAGTAGTGGGGTAGTGGAGTAGTGGGGTAGTGTAGTAGTGTAGTAGTGGGGTAGTGGAGTGGTATAGTAGTAGGGTAGTAAGGTAGTGGAGTAGTGGAGTTGTAGGTTAGTGGAGTAGTATAGTAGTGCAGTACAGTGGTAGTGGAGTAGATGGGTAGTGGAGGCGTGGGGAAGTATAATATTTTGGTAATATTTTGGTATTAAAATTTGGTATTAAAATAGTGGGTTAGTGGGGAAAATTTTAGAGGAGTTGTGAGGTAGAGGGGTAGTATAGTAGAAGGGTAGTGGAGTAGTGGGGTAGTATAATAGAGGGGTAGTGGTGTAGTGGATTATTTTTGTAGTGGAGTAGGATACTAGTGGGGTAGGTTAGTAGTGGAGGAATGGAGTAGTATAGTAGTGGGGTAGTGGATGAGTGGAATAGTATACTAGTGGAGTCATACAGTAGTATATCAGTGGAGTATTATAGTAGTGGATTAGTGGGGTAGTGCTGTAGTGGGTCAGTATAGTAGTGGGGCAGTGTATTATTGCGGTAGTGTATTATACTAGTGTAATAGTATTATAGTAAAGTAGTATTGTAGTGGAATATTATACTAGTGGAGTGGTATAGTGGTGGAGTAGTGGATTAGTAGATTAGTATAGTAGTGGGGTACTATAGTAATGGATTGGTATGATCGTGTGGTATTATATGTAGTGTATTACTGGGATCGTATAGTTGTTTAGTAGTGGAGTAGTATAGTAGTGGAGTGGTGGGGTAGTGGATTAGTAGGGTTGTATAGTAGTGTAGTAGTATAGTAGTGGAGTAGTGGCTTATTGGATTAGTATTTTAGTGGATTAGTGGGCAGTATATTAATGAGGTAGTGGAGTAGTATAGTAGTGGATTAGTGGAGAAGTATAGTAGTGAGGTGGTATAATAGTGGAGTAGTGGGGTATTGTGGTCGTAGAGTAGTGGAGTAGTATAGCAGTGGAGTTTTGGAATCAGTGGAGTAGTATAGTAGTGGGGTAATATACTAGTGGGGTCGTGGGGTAATGGAGTAGTGGATTAGTGGGGTTGTATAGTTGTGGAATAGTAAAGTAGTGGAGTAGTATAGTCAAGGATTCGTGGAGTATTGGAGTAGTATAGTGGTGGAGTAGAATGTGTTTAGAGTATTGGTGTAGTGAGCTAGTATAATGGTGGATTAGTGAGTTAGTATAGTCGTGGAGTAATGCTGTAGTATAGTGATGTAGTTGTATAGTAGTATAGTGGTGGTCTAGTGGAGTAATGCTGTAGTATAGTGATGTATAAGAGCGTCTGCTAAATGACTTAAATGTAAATGTAGGTGTATAGTGGTGGTCTAGTGGTGTAATGCTGTAGTATAGTGATGTGGTTGTATAGTAGTATAGTGGTGGTCTAGTGGAGTAATGGAATAGTATAGCAGTGTAGTGGTGGAGTAGTATAATAGTGGAATAGTGAGGTAGTATAGTGGTGGAGTAGTGGGGTATTGGAGTAGTATAATAGTGTAGTATAGGAGTGGAGTGGTATAGTAGTGAGATAGTATAGTGGTGAGGTAGTATAGTAATGTATTGTTGTAATAGTGGTGTTGTTTAGTAGTGGGGTAGGTGTGTGCTACGAAGTGTCTAAGCATGTCTGTACTAGAGTGCACACACTCACTGCGGTGTTACTGACACTGGAGTGTTGCTGTCAATTCCCATGTGTACTCATTACTCAGTCAATTCCCGAAATGAATTAGATATCAATTCATCAATAGGAGAAATAGGTCATTATGTTTCCTGACAGGACCTTTGAACCTGGAATTGAATTATCTGAATTGACTTGAGTCAAAATAAAAAGACAGAAATATATAGTAGGTCTGCTTGTCCAACAATATGCCGTTGAAGGTGTAACCCAGTCACTGAAAATATTGGTTTTAGTAGTCTCAGTTTATACTGACTCTGTCGATGCCTAACCTTTCGCCCAGGTCTGTTAAAAACAAATGTTCACCCCAGTAAAAGGCTCTCTATAGTGAATAAAAAAAAAATGTCCCGATACAAAACATACGCATACGAGCAGCCTTCATATTCTGCACAATAGGAAAGGGAGAGAGCACTGTACATTTCCAGCACAGTCTATTTTTACTTATTGACATAGCTAGATGTACAAACCACAAACCGTACTCTCTCTTCAAAAACACATCTTGTTTAACCTTTTAGAGAAAAATATAGATGAATAAAAGTTTTGTTTGTTTGCCTTCTCCACAGTGCCTGGGCCACCCTCTCTGTCGGTGGCTCAGGATTCAGAGACGTCGGCCGTGGTGTGCTGGGACGCACCCGATGTTATGATCCCTGGCATGGGGCTGCAGGGTTACCGGCTTCAGTTTGGCCGCAAAGACGTGTCCCCCCTGGCTAGTCTGGAGTTCACCCCACAGGAGAGGCAGTACACGGTGGCTAGTGTCCACCGCGGTGCCACCTACCTCTTCAAAGTCCAGGCCAAGAGTCGGGGGGGCTTCGGTGAGGAGGCGACAGCCGAACTGCAGGTGCCCGAACACACACCCCAGGGGTACCCCCAAATCAGAGAAACCTCCAACGTGACCTGCTGCTCGGTGGAATTGTCATGGTCGCCCCCGGTGCTGGCAGAGCGCAACGGGGACATCACAGAGTACACGCTAGCATACCAGGAGAAGGGCTTGGGGGGCGCGCCCCGGGAACTCAGCCTGCCCGCAAGCCAGTCCACCTACGTGCTCAACAGCCTCAAACCCAACTCGGCGTACGACGTGAAAATACGCGCACACACGAGTGTAGGTCCAGGGCCCTACAGCCCGCCGATCCAGTATCGGACAGTGGCGTTTGAGACAGGTAGGGCTTGCCTGTTTCTCTCCCGACCCGGGGGGAAAAACAAACAAAAATAACAAGCGACAACACAAAAATGAAAACAACTCCCCCCTCCAATCACCTTCACTTCTTCTCCACGCCAAAAATCCTAGAACCTAAAAATGTTTGCGGGGAACACTCACTTCACTAACCCAAAGGTAAAACCAGTCAGTAAGTTACAGTCAGTCAGTTTGAAAAAGGGGAGGAGCTGCTGCGTTCAAGGTAAGTGGAAGTCGGTCAGACAGCTTGTCAGACTCCTCGCTGCCCTTTGCAGCCAGGCACACTCACACAGCTAATGCAACCTGACACTCACACACCCCCTAGTTTGCACAACAACAAAAAAGAAGCAGGACCTCTGTGTTTAAGTCACTCAAAGACTTTGTTTTTAGTCCATTTAGGTTAGCAAGAGCAAGATTTTGGTTCTTTATTATCTTTGTTTTTCAGTTTGTTTTGAGTCCCTCCCCCACTCTGTTCCCTCCCCTTGTCACATTATGGGATGGGCGTGCAGCATGGCGTCCCCCTGATGCACTGCTAATGACTGTGGGCATGCTGTGTTTGGGTTTGTCTTTGTGCCCGCTGGGCAGCATGTCGTGGGCAGTGCCAACCCAGGCTCAGAGCGCCAAAGAACCGGTTTCTGCCACAACCACGAGGGTCAACGACTCCTGGTTTTCACTGGGATGGGGTATTGTCTTGTAGAAAGATGTGGTGTGCAGAGATGGGTTGGCACTGCCCTGGTGGCCAGCCAGCGGGCATGTCCGTGCCCCATGGGTCCGTCTGTGCGCCATGGGTCTCCGGTGCTATGTGTCTAACCAATAGAGTTGCCCCCTTCACAGCCTATCACAGCACGGCTCACGGCCCGCTCAATAATCCAATCCAGAGGAAGGAAAACAACAAAAACGACCTACTCTTTTATTTCTAATCTCTCTCTCCCTTCTCACTTCCCCAGCTCTCCAAACTAAACACATCCTCTCTGTTTTTGTCGTGTTCCTTTTTCTTCTTCTTTCTGTTCTCTCTCACAACAGATGTACCAAAGAACTTCACGGTGAAGTGGGTAACCAAGACGACAGTGTTGCTAACATGGAAGTTTGTTGAGAGGCGGTTCCCATTTCGGTGCACGGTAAGAGACAGACAGACAGACAGACAGACAGACAGACAGACAGACAGACAGACAGACAGACAGACAGACAGACAGACAGACAGACAGACAGACAGACAGACAGACAGACAGACAGACAGACAGACAGACAGACTGACAGACAGACAGACAGACAGACAGACAGACAGACAGACAGACAGACAGACAGACAGACAGACAGACAGACAGACAGACAGACAGACAGACAGACAGACAGACAGACAGACAGACAGACAGACAGACAGACTGACTGACTGACTGACTGACTGACTGACTGACTGACTGACTGACTGACTGACTGACACACACACACACACAGACACACAGACACACACACAGACACACACACAGACATACACACAGACACACACACAGACACACACACACACAGACACACACACAGACACACACACAGACACACACACAGACACACACACACACACACACACACACACACACACACACACATGTAGAGGGTTCCTGCTCTATGAATACATTTTTGAATAATTATGCGACTGACTGCAATTGTGATTTAATTAAAAGTTCAAACGATGCAGAGTCTCGCAGAGTCCAAAAACATGTGTACGCACAGCAGTGTTCTACAATATTGGACCGTATGGCTTTTATACTTTTCAAATTCTCAGCGCGGCTCAAGCAAGTTCTCCAACCGTCACCCCATTCCAATACAAGACGTGAATGCGAAGCCGCTGCTTTTTGGGAATTTTGGGCTGTGCGCCCCCCACAGATGGTAATCTCTGAGCCGTGTAGCTATGTCACAATGGGGTGCCGGACTATCGCGTCTCTGCGTCTGTGGATTCAGAACTTTGCAGAGAAAAGTCTACAGAAACACAGACATACATGCCATATTTGAACACACTATTTCCAAAGAACATCTCCTACAGACTCATTTACATGTGACATGCTTTAAACCAGCAGTTCTACCCAGCTCTGAGACAGACTAGTATACTACTATACTACTCCACTACTATAGAGACAGACAGAGACCTACTATACCACTCCACTACTATAGAGACAGACAGAGACCTACTATACTACTACACTACTATAGAGACAGACAGAGACCTACTATATTACTCCACTACTATAGAGACAGACAGAGACCTACTATATTACTCCACTACTATAGAGACAGACAGAGACTACTATACTACTCCACTACTATAGAGACAGACAGAGACCTACTATATTACTCCACTACTATAGAGACAGACAGAGACCTACTATATTACTCCACTACTATAGAGACAGACAGAGACTACTATATTACTCCACTACTATAGAGACAGACAGAGACCTACTATACTACTCCACTACTATAGAGACAGACAGAGACCTACTATATTACTCCACTACTATAGAGACAGACAGAGACTACTATATTACTCCACTACTATAGAGACAGACAGAGACCTACTATATTACTCCACTACTATAGAGACAGACAGAGACCTACTATACCACTCCACTACTATAGAGACAGACAGAGACCTACTATATTACTCCACTACTATAGAGACAGACAGAGACCTACTATATTACTCCACTACTATAGAGACAGACAGAGACCTACTATATTACTCCACTACTATAGAGACAGACAGAGACTACTATACCACTCCACTACTATAGAGACAGACAGAGACGTACTATATTACTCCACTACTATAGACACAGACAGAGACTACTATACTACTATAGAGACAGACAGAGACTACTATACTACTATAGAGACAGACAGAGACCTACTATATTACTCCACTACTATAGAGACAGACAGAGACCTACTATATTACTCCACTACTATAGAGACAGACAGAGACTACTATACTACTCCACTACTATAGAGACAGACAGAGACCTACTATACTACTCCACTACTATAGAGACAGACAGAGACCTACTATATTACTCCACTACTATAGAGACAGACAGAGACTACTATACTACTCCACTACTATAGAGACAGACAGAGACTACTATATTACTCCACTACTATAGAGACAGACAGAGACCTACTATACTACTCCACTACTATAGAGACAGACAGAGACCTACTATATTACTCCACTACTATAGAGACAGACAGAGACTACTATACTACTCCACTACTATAGAGACAGGCAGAGACCTACTATATTACTCCACTACTATAGAGACAGACAGAGACCTACTATACTACTCCACTACTATAGAGACAGACAGAGACTACTATACTACTCCACTACTATAGAGACAGACAGAGACCTACTATATTACTCCACTACTATAGAGACAGACAGAGACCTACTATACTACTCCACTGCTATAGAGACAGACATAGACTACTATACTACTCCACTACTATAGAGACCTACTATACTACTCCACTACTATAGAGACATACTATACTACTCTAGAGACCTACTATACTACTCCACTGCTATAGAGACCTACTATACTACTCTAGAGACCTACTATACTACTCCACTACTATAGAGACAGACAGAGACCTACTATATTACTCCACTACTATAGAGACAGACAGAGACGTACTATATTACTCCACTACTATAGACACAGACAGAGACTACTATACTACTATAGAGACAGACAGAGACTACTATACTACTATAGAGACAGACAGAGACCTACTATATTACTCCACTACTATAGAGACAGACAGAGACCTACTATATTACTCCACTACTATAGAGACAGACAGAGACTACTCCACTACTATAGAGACAGACAGAGACCTACTATATTACTCCACTACTATAGAGACAGACAGAGACTACTATACTACTCCACTACTATAGAGACAGACAGAGACCTACTATATTACTCCACTACTATAGAGACAGACAGAGACCTACTATATTACTCCACTACTATAGAGACAGACAGAGACTACTATACTACTCCACTACTATAGAGACAGACAGAGACCTACTATACTACTCCACTACTATAGAGACAGACAGAGACCTACTATATTACTCTACTACTATAGAGACAGACAGAGACTACTATACTACTCCACTACTATAGAGACAGGCAGAGACCTACTATATTACTCCACTACTATAGAGACAGACAGAGACCTACTATACTACTCCACTACTATAGAGACCTACTATACTACTCCACTACTATAGAGACATACTATACTACTCTAGAGACCTACTATACTACTCCACTGCTATAGAGACCTACTATACTACTCTAGAGACCTACTATACTACTCCACTACTATAGAGACCTTCTATACTACTCTAGAGACCTACTATACTACTCCACAACTATAGAGACCTACTATGCTACTCTAGAGACCTACTATACTACTCTACTACTATAGAGACCTTCTATACTACTCCACTACTATAGACAGACAGATAACTTTCCTATTTGTGTATTTTTTGTGCGTCTCCATTTGTTTGTCAATCTTTCCATCCATCCCCCGGTCCAGATCGAGTACAACCGTCAGAAGATGGACGTGGATGCCCGGCTGACCAAGGCGCTGGTCACCAGCCTGCGGCCCAACACCACCTATGAGTTCCGGGTCACGTGTCAGGAGAACACAGAGGGTGGCCCTCGCCACCGTGTGGTCGCTCGGACCACACCACCCATCCTGGTCAAGAAGCCCAAGCTGGACCTCTACTCGGAGCCAGACAACATTCTGACCATGGGTTTCGCCCCGGTAGAGACCAAGGACATCAAGTGAGACAAATGGAAACATGGGTTTCTGCCAGTTTATCTAAAGTGTAATTCCTTCTGTCCTCTCTCTCTCTTGCTGTAGCTGTCTCTCTCTCTCTCTCTTACTGTAGCTGTCTCTCTCTCTCTTACTGTAGCTGTCTCTCTCTCTCTTACTGTAGCTGTCTCTCTCTCTCTTACTGTAGCTGTCTCTCTCTCTTACTGTAGCTGTCTCTCTCTCTTACTGTAGCTGTCTCTCTCTCTCTCTTACTGTAGCTGTCTCTCTCTCTCTCTTACTGTAGCTCTCTCTCTCTCTCTCTCTCTCTCTCTCTCTCTCTCTCTCTCTCTCTCTCTCTCTCTCTCTTACTGTAGCTGTCTCTCTCTCTCTCTCTCTCTTACTGTAGCTGTCTCTCTCTCTCTTACTGTAGCTGTCTCTCTCACACACTGTAGCTGTCTCTCTCACACTGTAGCTGTCTCTCTCTCTCTTACTGTAGCTGTCTCTCTCTCTCTTACTGTAGCTGTCTCTCTCTCTCTCATTGTAGCTGTCTCTCTCTCTCTCTTACTGTAGCCGGCTCTCTCTCTCTCTTACTGTAGCTGTCTCTCTCTCTCTCTTACTGTAGCTGTCTCTCTCTCTCTCTTACTGTAGCTGTCTCTCTCTCTTACTGTAGCTGTTTCTCTCTCTCTCTTACTGTAGCTGTCTCTCTCTCTTACTGTAGTTGTCTCTCTCTCTCTTACTGTAGCTGTCTCTCTCTCTCTCTCTCTCTCTCTCTCTCTCTCTCTCTCTCTCTCTCTCTCTCTCTCTCTCTCTCTCGTAGCTCTCTCTCTCTCTTACTGTAGCGTTCTCGCTCTCTCTCTCTCACTGTAGCTGTCTCTCTCTCTCTCTCTTACTGTGGATGTCTCTCTCTCTCACTGTAGCTGTCTCTCTCTCTCTCTTACTGTAGCTGTCTCTCTCTCTCTCCCTCTCTCTTACTGTAGCTCTCTCTCCGCCTCTCTCTCTCTCTCTCTCTCTCTCTCTCTCTCTCTCTCTCTCTCTCTCTCTCTCTCTCTCTCTCTCTCTCTCTCTCTCTCTCTCTTACTGTAGCTGTCTCTCTCTCTCTCTCTCTCTCTCTCTCTCTCACTGTGGCTGTCTCTCTCCTTCTCTCTTACTGTAGCTGTCTCTCTCTCTCTCTCTCTCTCTCTCTCTCTCTCTCTCTCTCTCTCTCTCTCTCTCTACTGTAGCTGTCTCTCTCTCTCTCTCTTACTGTAGCTGTCTGTCTCTCTCTCTCTCTCTTACTGTAGCTGTCTCTCTCTCTCTTACTGTAGCTGTCTCTCTCTCTCTTACTGTAGCTGTCTCTCTCTCTCTTACTGTAGCTGTCTCTCTCTCTCTTACTGTAGCTGTCTCTCTCTCTCTCTCTCATTGTAGCTGTCTCTCTCTCTCTCTTACTGTAGCCGGCTCTCTCTCTCTCTTACTGTAGCTGTCTCTCTCTCTCTCTTACTGTAGCTGTCTCTCTCTCTCTTACTGTAGCTGTCTCTCTCTCTTACTGTAGCTGTTTCTCTCTCTCTCTTACTGTAGCTGTCTCTCTCTCTTACTGTAGTTGTCTCTCTCTCTCTTACTGTAGCTCTCTCTCTCTCTCTCTCTCTCTCTCTCTCACCGTAGCTCTCTCTCTCTTACTGTAGCGTTCTCGCTCTCTCTCTCACTGTAGCTGTCTCTCTCTCTCTCTCTTACTGTGGATGTCTCTCTCTCTCACTGTAGCTGTCTCTCTCTCTCTCTTACTGTAGCTGTCTCTCTCTCTCTCCCTCTCTCTTACTGTAGCTCTCTCTCCGCCTCTCTCTCTCTCTCTCTCTCTCTCTCTCTCTCTCTCTCTCTCTCTCTCTCTCTCTCTCTCTCTCTTACTGTAGCTGTCTCTCTCTCTCCCTCTCTCTTACTGTAGCTCTCTCTCTCTCTCTCTCTCTCTCTCTCTCTTATTGTAGCTCTCTCTCTCTCTCTCTCTCTCTCTCTCTCTCTCTCTCACTGTGGCTGTCTCTCTCCTTCTCTCTTACTGTAGCTGTCTCTTTCTCTCTCACACTGTAGCTGTCTCTCTCTCTCTTACTGTAGCTGTATCTCTCTCTCTCTCTCTCTCTCTCTCTCTCTCTCTCTCTCTCTCTCTCTCTCTCTCTCTCTCTCTCTCCCTGTCACTTACTGTAGCTCTCTCTCTCTCTCTCTCTCTCTCTCTCTCTTACTGTGACTGTATCTCTCCTTCTCTCTTACTGTAGCTCTCTCTCTCTCTTACTGTAGCTGTCTCTCTCTCTTACTGTAGCTGTCTCTCTCTCTCTCTCTCCCTCTCTCTCTCTCTCTCTCTCTCTCTTACTGTAGCTCGCTCTCTCTCTCTCTCTCTCTCTCTCTCTCTCTCTCTCTCTCTCTCTCTCTCTCTCTCTCTCTCTCTCTCTCTCTCTCTCTCTCTCTCTCTCTCTCTCTTACTGTAGCTCTCTCTCACACTGTAGCTCTCTCTCTCTCTCTCTCTCTTACTGTAGCAGTCTCTCTCTCTCTTACTGTAGCTGTCTCTCTCTCTCTCTCTCTCTTATTTATGGGAAGGTTAGAAGTGACTGACTAAGCAATCTTGGTGTCAGCTATATAAACATTGTGCATCATCTGTAAAGGTTAGATTCTCAGCCAAACAGTCAGTCAAGACTGTTGGGCTGACGGTTTCATTATTGCAATAATTAATCAATATTAAATAAAGATGATAGTTTGAAGAAATGACCAAGACCAAGTCTCCCTCAGTACTGAATTTCCACAACTCTCTCTCTTACTGTAGTTGTCTCTCTGTCTCTCTCTTAAACTCCCACATTCTTCCACATTACGCCTTACTTTCCTGACCTCTCTCTTGCCAACCTTCTGTCCTTCTCTCTCCCTCTCTCTTACTGTAGCTGTCTCTCTGTCTCTCTCTTAAACTCCCACATTCTTCCACATTACGCCTTACTTTCCTGACCTCTCTCTTGCCAACCTTCTGTCCTTCTCTCTCCTTCTCTCTATTTTCTGCTCACACTCTGATGTTTCATTATTCATATGTTCTCTCTCACATTCTTTTTACTGTCACTTTCCATCTCTCTCTCACACAGACACACACACACACACACACACACACACACACACACACACACACACACACACACACACACACACACACACACACACACACACACACACACACACACACACACACACACACACACACACACACACACACACACACACACACACCTACACAAACACACACTTTCAGGCTAAACCCAAGCTAGCCCATTAGTCCCTGTACTGTAAGTTAATGTTATGGTTCTCTGAGGATGTTGATGGTAGTGATGTCTGTGTGTGTTGCAGGGACTTCTATGTGGTGGCGGTACCACTAAAGAAGGGTTTGGGGACTGCACGACATCTCAAGAACCCAGACGAAATGGACTTGGAAGAGGTAAGAACCAACTCCCATGTAAATGTGGCCCGCGATAGATTATAATCCCGTGCTACAATGCATCTGAACACAAAGTTATTAGCATTAAGTGAATTGTTAGCTACAGATACCAAAGACCGCAAAACAACACATTGCTCGCCCACATGCATGTCTGTCCAAGTGTTCCTCATCCCACGGAGATGTTCATAGCAACGTCGGAGGGGGTTCCGTAGTTTTCGTCAAGCGTGTTCCGTCTTTCCCTCCATCCCTCCAAAATTACATGCATGCTCCCACCCTTCCTTCCTGCATTGGTTGCTAAGTGTGACCTTGAGCTGTGATCACAGGCGAGCTATTCCATTTGGAATTACCCACATTCCACCTCTTCAGAAAAGTTCTTCATATTCTGTTGTAAATGAATGGAGAAACCTGGTGCCAACAAGCAGCCTATTGAGCAGCCTATTGAGTGTATGGAGGGAATCAACCTGCGAAACCCCATCGAGGAAGTTTTCAGCTGACATGTAGATTTTTACACAAACTATCTCCATAGATTCCTTTGGTGGTTGAACGTTCTTCGTCTTCCCACACTGACTGTTCAGATTGGAATGATAAATCGATGGATATAGACAGACAAGCGGAAGGGCAGACGAATGTAGATACTGTTGATGGATACAGTGGGTCCACCATCTCTTCCCATTTTCAACATTGTTAAAGAACATGCGTTAAGATTCTCTGTCAATTTGGTCAAAAAGAGATGAACACATATCTAGAGAGATGGACAGACAGATAGATAGACAGACACTCAGATGGATACACAGACACTCAGACAGACACTTAGACGGATAGACAGACGCTCAGACAGATAGACAGACTCTCAGACGGATATATAGACTCTCAGATGGATAGACAGACACTCAGACAGACACTTAGACGGATAGACAGACGCTCAGACAGATAGACAGACTCTCAGACGGATATATAGACTCTCAGATGGATAGACAGACACTCAGACAGATAGACAGACTCTCAGACGGATATATAGACTCTCAGATGGATAGACAGACACTCAGACAGATAGACAGACTCTCAGACGGATATATAGACTCTCAGATGGATAGACAGACACTCAGACAGACACTTAGACGGATAGACAGACGCTCAGACAGATAGACAGACTCTCAGACGGATATATAGACTCTCAGATGGATAGACAGACACTCAGACAGACACTTAGACGGATAGACAGACGCTCAGACAGATAGACAGACTCTCAGACGGATATATAGACTCTCAGATGGATAGACAGACACTCAGACAGACACTTAGACGGATAGACAGACGCTCAGACAGATAGACAGACTCTCAGACGGATATATAGACTCTCAGATGGATAGACAGACACTCAGACAGACACTTAGACGGATAGACAGACGCTCAGACAGATAGACAGACTCTCAGACGGATATATAGACTCTCAGATGGATAGACAGACACTCAGACAGACACTTAGACGGATAGACAGACGCTCAGACAGATAGACAGACTCTCAGACGGATATATAGACTCTCAGATGGATAGACAGACACTCAGACAGACACTTAGACGGATAGACAGACGCTCAGACAGATAGACAGACTCTCAGATGGATAGACAGACAGACAGACATTCAGACACTCAGACAGACAGACAGACAGACAGACAGACAGACAGACAGACAGACAGACAGACAGACAGACAGACAGACAGACAGACAGACAGACAGACAGACAGACAGACAGACAGACAGACAGACAGACAGACAGACAGACAGACAGACAGACAGACATTCAGACACTCAGACAGACACACTCAGACAGACAGACATTTAGACAATCAGACAGACACACTCGGACAGACAGACACTCCGACAGACAGATATTTAGACATTCAGACTAACAGACACTCAGACACTTAGACATTTAGAAATTCAGACTGACAGACACTCAGACAGACACACTCAGACAGACAGACATTTAGACACTCAGACAGACAGATATTTAGACATTCAGACTGACAGACACTCAGACATTTAGAAATTCAGACTGACAGACACTCAGACGGACAGAGATTTAGAAATTCAGACAGATATTCAGACAGACAGAGATTTAGAAATTCAGACAGACATTCAGACAGACAGACATTCAGACTGACAGACACTCAGACAGACAGACACTCAGACAGACACACAGACACATAGACAGACATTCAGACAGACATTCAGACAGACAGACACTCAGACAGACACTCAGACAGACAGACAGATATTCAGACAGATATTCAGACTGAAAAACAAACATTCAGACAGACAGACAGACAGACAGACAGACAGACAGACAGACAGACAGACAGACAGACAGACAGACAGACAGACAGACAGACAGACAGACAGACAGACAGACAGACAGACAGACAGACAGAGACACTCAGACAGACAAATATTTAGACATTCAGACAGGCAGACATTTAGACATTCAGACAGGCAGACATTTAGACATTCAGACAGGCAGACATTTAGACATTCAGACTGACAGACACTCAGACATTTAGAAATTCATACTGAAAGAAATTCAGACAAACAGACACTCAGACAGACATTCAGACGGACAGACACTCAGACAGACAGACATTCCGACAGACATTCAGACAGACATACACTCAGACAGACAGACATTCAGACAGACAGACACTCAGACTGACAGACATTCAGACAGACATTCAGACAGACATTCAGACAGACATTCAGACTGACAGACAGACACTCAGACAGACAGACACTCAGACAGACAGACTTACAGACTTACAGACTTACAGACATTCAGACACTCAGACAGAGACAGACATTTAGACAGCCACTCAGACAGACAGCCACTCAAACATTTAGAAATTCAAACAGACAGACACTCAGACAGACAGACAGACACCCAGACAGACAAACACTTCGACATTCAGACAGACAGACAGACACTCAGACAGACAGATACTAAGACAGACAAACACTTCGACACTCAGACAGACAGACACTCAGACAGACAGATACTAAGACAGACAAACACTTCGACACTCAGACAGACAGACACTCAGACAGACAGACATTCAGACAGACAGACACTCAGACAGACAGACACTCAGACAGACAGACAGACACCCAGACAGACAAACACTTCGACATTCAGACAGACAGACACTCAGACAGACAGACATTCAGACAGACAGACCTTCAGACAGACAGACAGACACTCAGACAAACAGACACTCAGACAAACAGACACTCAGACATACAGCCAGACATTCAGACAGACATTCAGAAAGACAGACACTCAGACAAACAGACACTCAGACAGACAGACACTCAGACAAACAGACACTCGGACAGACAGACATTAAGATAAAGACAGACATACAGACAGACAGACAGACATTCAGACAGACAGAAACTCAGACGGACAGACAGACACTCAGACAGACAGACATTCAGACAGACAGACATTCAGACAGACACTCAGACAGACAGACACTCAGACAGACAGACACTCAGACAGACACACAGACAGACAGACAGACAGACAGACAGACAGACAGACAGACAGACAGACAGACAGACAGACAGACAGACAGACAGACAGACAGACAGACAGACAATCAAACTGACAAACAGACACTGAGACAGGAAGACATTTAGAAACTCAGACTGACAGACATTCAGACAGACACTCAGACAGACAGACATTCAGACAGACACTCAGACATTTAGAAATTCAGACATGCATTCAGACAGACACTCAGACAGACAGACATTCAGACAGACACTCAGACAGACAGACATTTAGAAATTCAGACATACAAACACTCAGACAGACAGACAGACATTCAGACAGACATTCAGACACAGACATTCAAGCTGACAGACAGACATTCAGACAGACATGCATTCAGACAGACATTTAGGCATTCAGACTGACAGAGAGACATTTAGACAGACATACATTCAGACAGTCAGACCAACAAACCAAGACAAAGCTACGCTAAGAACTCAGATCCTCTCACACTTCCTCACCCCTCTCTCTCCAGCCCTCCTTCACCTCTCCCCCCTCTCTCTCTCTGCGTCCCTCCTTCATCACACCCTTCTCTGACTCCATCCTTCCTTCTCCTCACCCCTCACTCATCCCTCCTTCACCTCACCCCTCTCTCTCTCTCTCTCCATCCCTCCTTCATCACACCCCTCTCTCTCTCTCCATCCTTCCTTCTCCTCACCCCTCTCTCATCCCTCCTTCACCTCACCCCTCTCTCTCTACGTCCCTCCTTCACCTCACCCCTCTCTCATCCCTCCTTCACCTCACCCCTCTCTCTCTACGTCCCTCCTTCACCTCACCCCTCTCTCTCCATCCCTCCTTCACCTCACCCCCTCTCTCCTTCCCTCCTTCACCTCTCCCCCTCTCTCTCCTTCCCTCCTTCACCTCTCCCCCTCTCTCTCCTTCCCTCCTTCACCTCTCCCCCTCTCTCTCCTTCCCTCCTTCACCTCTCCCCCTCTCTCTCCTTCCCTCCTTCACCTCTCCCCTCTCTCTCCTTCCCTCCTTCACCTCTCCCCCTCTCTCTCCTTCCCTCCTTCACCTCTCCCCCCTCTCTCTCTCTCCTTCCCTCCTTCACCTCTCCCCCTCTCTCTCTCTCCTTCCCTCCTTCACCTCTCCACCTCTCTCTCCTTCCCTCCTTCACCTCTCCCCTCTCTCTCCTTCCCTCCTTCACCTCTCCCCCCTCTCTCCTTCCCTCCTTCACCTCTCCCCCCTCTCTCTCCTTCCCTCCTTCACCTCTCCCCCCTCTCTCTCTCTACGTCCCTCCTTCACCTGTCATGGAAGGTTCAGAATTTGTTGGTAACATATGTAAAATGTTTTATATTCATCAAATGTGTGTAAGTTACTTCTCATCAGAATGGTATTTTTGTATAATACTGTGGCGAGGCTGCAGTTATCTGTTCTATGTCAAGACTAAGTTGCATGGGCCGCGGAGAGGGGAGAGGTCAAAGTGCCATCATGTGTAAACATATATTTTACTCCCTACCTTTCCCAGTGGGGAAAGGAGGGTGGCAGTGTCTGGAATCATTCTATGCTCCCTCTAATATTGTTTCTATCTTAACCTATAGCCTCATTCTCCTCTCCGTGAGCTTGTCCAGGATTGGTTGTATTTAGAGTTGGTTGTATCTAAATGACAATTTGATATATGCCTGTTGATATGGAGGATTGGTTTATGGTTCTGGGGTTTGAGTAAGGAGACAAAGCTGAACGATGTATTATGTCTATGCTGTCTGACTATGTGTGTTCTTTGCTATTAACGGATCTCAGTTGCATTGTAAGGGGGCTCTCAGAGAATTCATGGAGAGACACTGAATTTATCTGAGAGTCACAGGATTGTGATAGAGCTCATATAATTAAAGATGGACTTTTATAACTAACTCTGACTTGTGTGTGTGGTTTGTTCCCATGATTTGGTAAATAGAGGAAATTTCCACGACACACCTCACACCTTTCTCTCTACTTCCCTCCTTCACCTCTCCCCCCTCTCTCTCTCTACATCCCTCCTTCACCTCACCCCTCTCTCCCTGTCTCCTTCAGCTGCTGAGGGACATCACCCCGAAGCGTCGCACCAGGCGTCAGCTGAGCCAGGCGGATGGCAAGAAGCCCTACATCACAGCCTGCTTCAAGCAGCTCCCCACCTCGTTCACCCTGGGCACAGAGCACCGCCACAGCAGCTGTGAGAGTAAACCTCTGGAGCCCGGGCAGGAATACGTCTTCTTCCTACTGGCTGAGCTCAACACCACCGCCGTGGTGAGTACCGGTGACGAGAGGCGCACGCACGTGTGTGTGTACTCATACACATGCACATTCAGACACACCCTGACCACATTCAGACACACACTGAGCACATTCAGACACACTCTGAGCACATTCAGACAAACCCTGAGCACATTGACACACCCTGAGCACATTCAGACACACCCTGAGCACATTCAGACACACCCTGAGCCCTGAGCACATTCAGACGATCGGTAAGCTGCCCTGATAGCTGACGCTTAAAGTTAGTGAGGGAGATATAAGTCTCCGACTTCAGTGATTTTTGCAATCCGTTCCAGTCATTGGCAACAGAGAACTGGAAGGAAAGGTGGCCAAAGGGGGTGTTGGCTTTGGGGATGATCAATTATTATTTATTTTTTTCACCTTTATTTAACCAGGTAGGCTAGTTGAGAACAAGTTCTCATTTGCAACTGCGACCTGGCCAAAATAAAGCATAGCAGTGTGAACAGACAACACAGAGTTACACATGGAGTAAACAATTAACAAGTCAATAACACAGTAGGAAAAAAATGGGCTGTCTATATACATTGTTAGCTGCTCGGATAGCTGATGTTTGAAATGTAATGTAATGAAGTTGGTGAGGGAGATAAAAGTCTCCAACTTCAGCGATTTTTGCAGTTCGTTCCAGTCACAGGCAGCAGAGTACTGGAATGAAAGGCGGCCAAATGAGGTGTTGGCTTTAGGGATGATCAGTGAGATACACCTGCTGGAGCGCGTGCTGCGGATGGGTGTTGCCATTGTGACCAGTGAACTGAGATAAGGCGGAGCTTTACCTAGCATGGACTTGTAGATGACCTGGAGCCAGTGGGTCTGGCGACAAATATGTAGTGAGGGCCAGCCGACTAGAGCATACAAGTCGCAGTGGTGGGTGGTATAACATTTACATTACATTTAAGTCACTTAGCAGACGCTCTTATCCAGAGCGACTTACAAATTGGTGCATTCACCTTATGACATCCAGTGGAACAGCCACTTTACAATAGTGAATCTAAATCTTTTAAGGGGGGGGTGAGAAGGATTACTTTATCCTATCCTAGGTATTCCTTAAAGAGGTGGGGTTTCAGGTGTCTCCGGAAGGTGGTGATTGACTCCGCTGTCCTGGCGTCGTGAGGGAGTTTGTTCCACCATTGGGGGGCCAGAGCAGCGAACAGTTTTGACTGGGCTGCGCGGGAACTGTACTTCCTCAGTGGTAGGGAGGCGAGCAGGGCAGAGGTGGATGAACGCAGTGCCCTTGTTTGGGTGTAGGGCCTGATCAGAGCCTGGAGGTACTGAGGTGCCGTTCCCCTCACAGCTCCGTAGGCAAGCACCATGGTCTTGTAGCGGATGCGAGCTTCAACTGGAAGCCAGTGGAGAGAGCGGAGGAGCGGGGTGACGTGAGAGAACTTGGGAAGGTTGAACACCAGACGGGCTGCAGCGTTCTGGATGAGTTGTAGGGGTTTAATGGCACAGGCAGGGAGCCCAACCAACAGCGAGTTGCAGTAATCCAGACGGGAGATGACAAGTGCCTGGATTAGGACCTGCGCCGCTTCCTGTGTGAGGCAGGGTCATACTCTGCGGATGTTGTAGAGCATGAACCTACAGGAACGGGCCACCGCCTTGATGTTAGTTGAGAACGACAGGGTGTTGTCCAGGATCACGCCAAGGTTCTTAGCGCTCTGGGAGGAGGACACAATGGAGTTGTCAACCGTGATGGCGAGATCATGGAACGGGCAGTCCTTCCCCGGGAGGAAGAGCAGCTCCGTCTTGCCGAGGTTCAGCTTGAGGTGGTGATCCGTCATCCACACTGATATGTCTGCCAGACATGCAGAGATGCGATTCGCCACCTGGTCATCAGAAGGGGGAAAGGAGAAGATTAATTGTGTGTCGTCTGCATAGCAATGATAGGAGAGACCATGTGAGGTTATGACAGAGCCAAGTGACTTGGTGTATAGCGAGAATAGGAGAGGGCCTAGAACAGAGCCCTGGGGGACACCAGTGGTGAGAGCGCGTGGTGAGGAGACAGATTCTCGCCACGCCACCTGGTAGGAGCGACCTGTCAGGTAGGATGCAATCCAAGCGTGGGCCGCGCCGGAGATGCCCAACTCGGAGAGGGTGGAGAGGAGGATCTGATGGTTCACAGTATCGAAGGCAGCCGATAGGTCTAGAAGGATGAGAGCAGAGGAGAGAGAGTTAGCTTTAGCAGTGCGGAGCGCCTCCGTGATACAGAGAAGAGCAGTCTCAGTTGAATGACTAGTCTTGAAACCTGACTGATTTGGATCAAGACGGTCATTCTGAGAGAGATAGCGGGAGAGCTGGCCAAGGACGGCACGTTCAAGAGTTTTGGAGAGAAAAGAAAGAAGGGATACTGGTCTGTAGTTGTTGACATCGGAGGGATCGAGTGTAGGTTTTTTCAAAAGGGGTGCAACTCTCGCTCTCTTGAAGACGGAAGGGACGTAGCCAGCGGTCAGGGATGAGTTGATGAGCGAGGTGAGGTAAGGGAGAAGGTCTCCGGAAAAGGTCTGGAGAAGAGAGGAGGGGATAGGGTCAAGCGGGCAGGTTGTTGGGCGGCCGGCCGTCACAAGACGCGAGATTTCATCTGGAGAGAGAGGGGAGAAAGAGGTCAGAGCACAGGGTAGGGCAGTGTGAGCAGAACCAGCGGTGTCGTTTGACTTAGCAAACGAGGATCGGATGTCGTCGAGCTTCTTTTCAAAATGGTTGACGAAGTCATCTGCAGAGAGGGAGGAGGTGGGGGGGAGGGGGAGGAGGATTCAGGAGGGAGGAGAAGGTGGCAAAGAGCTTCCTAGGGTTCGAGGCAGATGCTTGGAATTTAGAGTGGTAGAAAGTGGCTTTAGCAGCAGAGACAGAGGAGGAAAATGTAGAGAGGAGGGAGTGAAAGGATGCCAGGTCCGCAGGGAGGCGAGTTTTCCTCCATTTCCGCTCGGCTGCCCGGAGCCCTGTTCTGTGAGCTCGCAATGAGTCGTCGAGCCACGGAACGGGAGGGGAGGACCGAGCCGGCCTGGAGGATAGGGGACATAGAGAGTCAAAGGATGCAGAAAGGGAGGAGAGGAGGGTTGAGGAGGCAGAATCAGGAGATAGGTTGGAGAAGGTTTGAGCAGAGGGAAGAGATGATAGGATGGAAGAGGAGAGAGTAGCGGGGGAGAGAGAGCGAAGGTTGGGACGGCGCGATACCATCCGAGTAGGGGCAGTGTGGGAAGTGTTGGATGAGAGCGAGAGGGAAAAGGATACAAGGTAGTGGTCGGAGACTTGGAGGGGAGTTGCAATGAGGTTAGTGGAAGAACAGCATCTAGTAAAGATGAGGTCGAGCGTATTGCCTGCCTTGTGAGTAGGGGGGGAAGGTGAGAGGGTGAGGTCAAAAGAGGAGAGGAGTGGAAAGAAGGAGGCAGAGAGGAATGAGTCAAAGGTAGACGTGGGGAGGTTAAAGTCGCCCAGAACTGTGAGAGGTGAGCCGTCCTCAGGAAAGGAGCTTATCAAGGCATCAAGCTCATTGATGAACTCTCCGAGGGAACCTGGAGGGCGATAAATGATAAGGATGTTAAGCTTGAAAGGGCTGGTAACTGTGACAGCATGGAATTCAAAGGAGGCGATAGACAGATGGGTAAGGGGAGAAAGAGAGAATGACCACTTGGGAGAGATGAGGATCCCGGTGCCATCACCCCGCTTGAACGACTTTGTCAATTAAGCACCAATTGGGGTCAAACAAACCTAGTTATATATCCAATGAGCTGGGCTTTACAGGAGCACCCGGAACCTTGTATATGTCGCAAAATGTAGCTACTAACCTTGTATGACAGCATGCCTTTTCCTTTTGGACAAAAATGATAAAGAATATTCAGTTATGAAAACTGGTTCTTTTGCAAACGTTGAACTTATAATATGGCTACTAATACTAGAAAAGCTCAGTCATAATATGGCTACTAATACTAGAAAAGCTCAATCATAATATGGCTACTAATACTAGAAAAGCTCAATCATAATATGGCTACTAATACTAGAAAAGCTCAATCATAATATGGCTACTAATACTAGAAAAGCTCAATCATAATATGGCTACTAATACTAGAAAAGCTCAATCATAATATGGCTACTAATACTAGAAAAGCTCAATCATAATATGGCTACTAATACTAGAAAAGCTCAGTCAAAGTCCAAGTATACAGATTCGACGATATTCTTGCAGAATTTTTTATATGAATGCAATTGTCTCTTTCATGATTTGACCAAATGTACCTGGGTGACTTCACACTAAATGTCATGTAGTTTGTTCATACTTCAAGTTATCCGTCTGAAACTTTGCACATACCTTGCTACCATCTTGTGGACACCATCGGAATTATGGATGGCTGGCACAGGGACCTTTCTGTTGCATTTCAAAGATGGTGGTAGAAAAAATTCATGTTTAGTCTTTTCTTTGTATTTTCGTCTACCAGATCTATTGTCTTATATTATCCTACATTCAAGTCACATTTCCACAAACTTCAAAGTGTTTCCTTTCAAATAGTACCAAGAATATGCATATCCTTGCTTCAGGGCCTGAGCTACAGGCAGTTAGATGTGGAATGTCATTTAGGCAAACATGGAGAAGTTTTAAGAGCATTTGGAGGCCATGGAAATAATGTTTAATGGCATTGAAGCTCGTTTGGAGGTTTGTTAACACAGTGTCCAAAGAAGGGCCAGATGTATACAGAATGGTGTCGTCTGCGTAGAGGTGACCCCTATGTCTCTCTCTCTCTCTCTCTCTCTCTCTCTCTCTCTCTCTCTCTCTCTCTCTCTCTCTCTCTCTCTCTCTCTCTCTCTCTCTCTCTCTCTCTCTCTCTCTCTCTCTCTCTCTCTCTCTCTCTCTCTCTCTCTCTCTCTCTCTCTCTCTCTGTAGAAAATGTTTGCAGCCAGCCCATATACAGACTTAGTGGTGACCCCAGAACTTGAGGCTGATCCTCTGCCCATGGAGACAGGTGGGGACGGCCTCATCTGGGTGGTGGGGCCCGTCCTGGCCGTAGTCTTCATCATCTGCATCGTCATCGCCATCCTCCTCTACAAGAAGTGAGTTACGTCGTAGGGGATTCTGGGGGATGTAGACTGAAGGGGATTGTGTAGTCTGTTCTGTATGTTGGAGGAGGAGAGAGGGACTGGGGGGGGGGATCAGAGACTTGGAGGAGTTAGTGAAAGAGCTCAAATCAGGGAAATATCAATGATGAAATTTTAACTTGAATGAGAGATAAATAAAACCTTATTTTAACTTAAAAAATAAGTTAAATCTAAAGTATTTAAATCTAAAGCGTTTTGGGTCTGGAGCAAACGAACAGTTAAAGTGTATCTGCTTCTGTTTCAAACAGTGTT
>NC_060174.1:10840165-10860165 GCF_021184085.1 Oncorhynchus gorbuscha | reverse complement strand
GCCTGCAGGAGCATACCCTGCTCTTCCTACCAGGCCTGCAGAAGAATACCCTGCTATTCCTACCAGGCCTGTAGGAGAATACCCTGCTCTTCCTACCAAGCCCTCTGTAGGGATGCGGACCTCCTCTACCAGGCCTGTAGGAGAATAGCCTGCTCTTCCTACCAAGCCCTCTGTAGGGAGGCGGACCTCCTCTACCAGGCCTGCAGGAGAATACCCTGCTCTTTCTACCAGGCCCTCTGTAGGGAGGCTGACTCTCTCTACCAGGCCTGCAGGAGAATACCCTGCTCTTCCTACCAAGTCCTCTGTAGGGAGGCTGACTCTCTCTACCAGGCCTGCAGGAGAACACCCTGCTCTTCCTACCAAGTCCTCTGTAGGGAGGCTGACTCGCTCTACCAGGCCTGCAGGAGAACACCCTGCTCTTCCTACCAAGTCCTCTGTAGGGAGGCTGACTCTCTCTACCAGGCCTGCAGGAGAATAGCCTGCTCTTCCTACCAAGTCCTCTGTAGGGAAGCTGACTCTCTCTACCAGGCCTGCAGGAGAACACCCTGCTCTTCCTACCAAGTCCTCTGTAGGGAGGCGGACCTCCTCTACCAGGCCTGCAGGAGAACACCCTGCTCTTCCTACCAAGTCCTCTGTAGGGAGGCGGACCTCCTCTACCAGGCCTGCAGGAGAATACCCTGCTCTTCCTACGAAGTCCTCTGTAGGGAGGCGGATCTCCTCTACCAGGCCTGCAGGAGAATACCCTGCTCTTCCTACGAAGTCCTCTGTAGGGAGGCGGACCTCCTCTACCAGGCCTGCAGGAGAACACCCTGCTCTTCCTACCAAGTCCTCTGTAGGGAGGCGGACCTCCTCTACCAGGCCTGCAGGTGAATACCCTGCTCTTCCTACCAAGTCCTCTGTAGGGAGGCTGACTCTCTCTACCAGGCCTGCAGGAGAATACCCTGCTCTTCCTACCAAGTCCTCTGTAGGGAGGCGGACCTCCTCTACCAGGCCTGCAGGAGAATACCCTGCTCTTCCTACCAAGTCCTCTGTAGGGAGGCGGACCTCCTCTACCAGGCCTGCAGGAGAACACCCTGCTCTTCCTACCAAGTCCTCTGTAGGGAGGCGGACCTCCTCTACCAGGCCTGCAGGAGAATACCCTGCTCTTCCTACCAAGTCCTCTGTAGGGAGGCTGACTCTCTCTACCAGGCCTGCAGGAGAATACCCTGCTCTTCCTACCAAGTCCTCTGTAGGGAGGCGGACCTCCTCTACCAGGCCTGCAGGAGAATACCCTGCTCTTCCTACCAAGTCCTCTGTAGGGAGGCGGACCTCCTCTACCAGGCCTGCAGGAGAACACCCTGCTCTTCCTACCAAGTCCTCTGTAGGGAGGCGGACCTCCTCTACCAGGCCTGCAGGAGAATACCCTGCTCTTCCTACCAAGTCCTCTGTAGGGAGGCTGACTCTCTCTACCAGGCCTGCAGGAGAATACCCTGCTCTTCCTACCAAGTCCTCTGTAGGGAGGCGGACCTCCTCTACCAGGCCTGCAGGAGAACACCCTGCCTTGCTCACACACATAGCTTACATCCGGAACTGCCTCGTCCTCTTGTGTTTAACTATCTTTTCTTCCCACAAGTCCACAAAAGCAGGCTCACACACACACACGTCTTCACCCCTCATATGCTTCATCCCTCTCTCTGAACTCGTCTGCTGGCTCCCTGACCCACTCTTCATCCCTCTTTATTTTAAAATGTTTTATTTATCCGTTATTTTACCAGGTAATTTGACTGAGAACACATTCTCATTTGCAGCAACGACCTGGGGAATAGTTACAGGGGAGAGGAGGGGGATGAATGAGCCAATTGTAAACTGGGGATTATTAGGTGACAGTGATGGTTTGAGGGCCAGATTGGGAATTTAGCCAGGACACCGGGGTTAACACCCCTACTCTTACAATAAGTGCCATGGGATCTTTAATGACCTCAGAGAGTCAGGACACCCGTTTAACCTCCCATCCGAAAGACGGCACCCTACACAGGACAGTGTCCCCAATCACTGCCCTCGGGCATTGGGATATTTTTTTTAGACCAGAGGAAAGAGTGCCTCCTACTGGCCCTCCAACACCACCTCCAGCAGCATCTGGTTTCCCATCCAGGAACAACCCTGCTTGTGGTATGCTGCTGGCCTCTCTCTGAACTCGTCTGCTGGCTCCCTGACCCCCCCTTCATCCCTCTCTCTGTACTCGTCTGCTGGCTCCCTGACCCCCTCTTCATCCCTCTCTCTGAACTCGTCTGCTGGCTCCCTGACCCCCTCTTCATCCCTCTCTCTGAACTCGTCTGCTGGCTCCCTGACCCCCTCTTCATCCCTCTCTCTGAACTCGTCTGCTGGCTCCCTGACCCCCTCTTCATCCCTCTCTCTCTGAACTCGTCTGCTGGCTCCCTGACCCCCTCTTCATCCCTCTCTCTCTGAACTCGTCTGCTGGCTCCCTGACCCCCTCTTCATCCCTCTCCCTCTGAACTCGTCTGCTGGCTCCCTGACCCCCTCTTCATCCCTCTCCCTCTGAACTCGTCTGCTGGCTCCCTGACCCCCTCTTCATCCCTCTCCCTCTGAACTCGTCTGCTGGCTCCCTGACCCCCTCTTCATCCCTCTCTCTCTGAACTCGTCTGCTGGCTCCCTGACCCCCTCTTCATCCCTCTCTCTGAACTCGTCTGCTGGCTCCCTGACCCCCTCTTCATCCCTCTCTCTCTGAACTCGTCTGCTGGCTCCCTGACCCCCTCTTCATCCCTCTCCCTCTGAACTCGTCTGCTGGCTCCCTGACCCCCTCTTCATCCCTCTCCCTCTGAACTCGTCTTCTGGCTCCCTGACCCCCTCTTCATCCCTCTCTCTGAACTCGTCTGCTGGCTCCCTGACCCCCTCTTCATCCCTCTCTCTGAACTCGTCTGCTGGCTCCCTGATCCCCTCTTCATCCCTCTCTCTGAACTCGTCTGCTGGCTCCCTGACCCCCTCTTCATCCCTCTCTCTGAACTCGTCTTCTGGCTCCCTGACCCCCTCTTCATCCCTCTCTCTGAACTCGTCTTCTGGCTCCCTGACCCCCTCTTCATCCCTCTCTCTGAACTCGTCTTCTGGCTCCCTGACCCCCTCTTCATCCCTCTCTCTGAACTCGTCTGCTGGCTCCCTGACCCCCTCTTCATCCCTCTCTCTCTGAACTCGTCTGCTGGCTCCCTGACCCCCTCTTCATCCCTCTCTCTGAACTCGTCTGCTGGTTCCATGTGTTATGTCATGTGTTATATCATGTGTTATGTCATGTTATGTCATGTTATGTCATGTTATGTCATGTTATGTCATGTTATGTCATGTTATGTCAGGTGTTATGTCATGTGTTATATCATGTGTTATATCATGTGTTATGTCATGTTATGTCATGTTATGTCATGTTATGTCATGTTATGTCATGTTATGTCAGGTGTTATGTCATGTGTTATGTCATGTGTTATATCATGTGTTATATCATGTGTTATATCATGTGTTATGTCATGTGTTATATCATGTGTTATATCATGTTTTGTGTGGACCCCAGGAAGAGTAGCTGCTGCTTTCTCAACAGCTAATGGGGATCCTAATAAAATACCATAATGACACAGAAGAAGCATGACCAGACGATTTACGGGATGTGTATGTTATGTCTTGTGTTATATTTAAGCAATAAGTCCCGAGGGGGTGTGGTATATGGCCAATATACTCTGTGTTGTGTCGTGCCAAGAACAGCCCTTAGCCGTGGTATATTGGCAATATACCACAAACCCCCGAGATGCCTTGTTACTCTTATAAACTGGTTACCAACGTAATTAGAGCAGTATAAAGAAATGTATGACAAAACATCTGCTATACCACGGCTTTTAGCCAATCAGCATTCAGGGCTCGAACCACCCAGTTTATAATGTGTTAAATCATGTGTTATAGCTGCTGGTCAAATATGACCGTTTTTCCATTTCCTGAAAACAAGATGTTGAAGATACGGATAAGATAAGATCTTCCGACAGTGAACATTTTTACTCAAATTGTTGTTCTCCTTACTTATGGGGTTTGAGGGCTACAGTTAGCCACAATATTCAACGCTAAAAAGGAGTTAACGTACTCAGGTTTTCACCACCAAGTGCCCTTGCAGTGTACTGCATTGCAGCACTGGGCTACTGTGTCTTAGTGGTTCTTGAGTTCTTGAATAGAATGCTTTTGTGGCCCAGAAACTGAATTATCTCTCCTTTCCTGTCTGGAGTAATGGGCAGCTGCAGTGCCATTCTTCAGTGACCTCACATTGACCAAACAGACAAGGTGTGAGGACGACTTCCACAGATGGCTCTCGTTCTGCCTGAGTAGAAAGACAGACACAGACCTAAGAGGGTGTAGCTGCGACACAGCCTTTACTGTCATGGATCTTCTCGACAGACTGTGAACCTTCACAGGCGTTTTGTTTCCCTTATCAGCTCTTCAGCCCAGACTATACAACTGTTGGTCGAAATATGTAGATGCTTTTACACAACTTCCACTAGCAATGCCTCTCTCACAGACGTCTGGACAAATGGGCTTTTCATTTTACAAAAGAAATATAGCCATTTCCCTTCCTTCCTTTCTTTCTGCCGGCCCTCTTTTATGATGCCAACCTTCTTACCTTATGTAAGAGAAGCAAAATCAATTTCTGACTCACTCCTGGTTATGACTGCTGAGGCTAGGAGGCTTTATACAGGAGTTTCAATCGAGCAGAGTGATGGACACCCGTGGCAAACAAACAACTCTCTGCCACTGCAACACTGATTGGAATTTGCCGGTGGGGGAGGGGGGGGGTTAGGGTGTACTGCTGAAAGTGTGTGGCCTACTTTCCCCCTGCCAGACACTCAGGACCCCCCCTCCTCGCTGAGAAGGACCTCAGAGGAGGACCTCCATGTTGCCTGTACAAAAGAACACAAAGATCAGAGAGTAATGACATTGGTAAAACATTTAGTGAATAAGTGATGGATTGAGATACTTTTGTCTCTTTCTCTGTATGTGTTTCTTCTACTGTTTTCTTTTTAGGTTCAGTATTTTCATAGACTTGTTTTTGTCTATATTGTATGTTTGCTATCCTTCACAGATTCTGGTCTGAGCAGTCCTCTATGTGAAGACGATTTTCACTATGAAAGTTAGTCCGCATTTAGCTCCTGTGTTTGTCCTCTCGCATTATTTTAGATTTTCTAGCACTTCCCCCATTTACAAAGTTTATTTCCCACATGTTGCAATTTTAGCACAAATTTCCTTTTTTTTGTAGGCCAGCTGTTTTGACTTTGGTTGTATTTTCAGTTGTGATTTTCTCACAGAGCTGTTTGGCTGCACATTAATCCACTATACGTAACCTCTGCTATCACTTCTGCTGATGTAGAGAAATGGGGTTTTACAGGAGTTCTGTCTTCTCACTTCCCTTCCTTCTTTCCTTCTTTCCTCCTTCCTTCCTTCCTTCCTTCCTTCCCTCCTCCCTCTCTCCCTCCTACCCCTCCCTTTCTTTCCTTCCTCCCTCCCTCCCTCCATCCCTCCCTCCACCATTGCTCTAATTCCAATCTTAACTGACAGGGTCTTTCTGCACTCTACTCGATAACGAGCAGAATTGATTAAAGACCCTTGCAAACAATGGTTCGACATTTGATCGCCTCTCCTCCAACTCTGACACACAGAGTGCCTTTTATTTTTAAAACATTTAGAAACAGGCTCCCCCTAGTGGCCAGGGCTATCAAAAGGAAACAGGCTCCCCCTAGTGGCCAGGGCTATCAAAGGGAAACAGGCTCCCCCTAGTGGCCAGGGCTATCAAAAGGAAACAGGCTCCCCTTAGTGGCCAGGGCTATCAAAAGGAAACAGGCTCCCCCTAGTGGCCAGGGCTATCAAAAGGAAACCGGCTCCCCCTAGTGGCCAGGGCTATCAAAAGGAAACAGGCTCCCCCTAGTGGCCAGGGCTATCAAAAGGAAACAGGCTCCCCCTAGTGGCCAGGGCTATCAAAAGGAAACAGGCTCCCCCTAGTGGCCAGGGCTATCAAAAGGAAACAGGCTCCCCCTAGTGGCCAGGGCTATCAAAAGGAAACAGGCTCCCCCGAGTGGCCAGGTTTATCAAAAGGAAACAGGCTCCCCCTAGTGGCCAGGGCTATCAAAAGGAAACAGGCTCCCCCTAGGGGCCAGGGCTATCAAAAGGAAACAGGCTCCCCCGAGTGGCCAGGGCTATCAAAAGGAAACAGGCTCCCCCTAGTGGCCAGGGCTATCAAAAGGAAACAGGCTCCCCCCGAGTGGCCAGGGCTATCAAAAGGAAACAGGCTCCCCCGAGTGGCCAGGGCTATCAAAAGGAAACAGGCTCCCCCTAGTGGCCAGGGCTATCAAAAGGAAACAGGCTCCCCCAAGTGGCCAGGGCTATCAAAAGGAAACAGGCTCCCCCTAGTGGCCAAGGCTATCAAAAGGAAACAGGCTCCCCCGAGTGGCCAGGGCTATCAAAAGGAAACAGGCTCCCCCTAGTGGCCTGGGCTATCAAAAGGAAACAGGCTCCCCCCTAGTGGCCAGGGCTATCAAAAGGAAACAGGCTCCCCCTAGTGGCCAGGGCTATCAAAAGGAAACAGGCTCCCCCTAGTGGCCAAGGCTATCAAAAGGAAACAGGCTCCCCCTAGTGGCCAGGGCTATCAAAAGGAAACAGGCTCCCCCCGAGTGGCCAGGGCTATCAAAAGGAAACAGGCTCCCCCTAGTGGCCAGGGCTATCAAAAGGAAACAGGCTCCCCCTAGTGGCCAGGGCTATCAAAAGGAAACAGGCTCCCCCTAGTGGCCAGGGCTATCAAAAGGAAACAGGCTCCCCCTAGTGGCCAGGGCTATCAAAAGTAAACAGGCTCCCCCGAGTGGCCAGGGCTATCAAAAGGAAACAGGCTCCCCCTAGTGGCCAGGGCTATCAAAAGGAAACAGGCTCCCCCCTAGTGGCCAGGGCTATCAAAAGGAAACAGGCTCCCCCTAGTGGCCAGGGCTATCAAAAGGAAACAGGCTCCCCCTAGTGGCCAAGGCTATCAAAAGGAAACAGGCTCCCCCTAGTGGCCAGGGCTATCAAAAGGAAACAGGCTCCCCCGAGTGGCCAGGGCTATCAAAAGGAAACAGGCTCCCCCTAGTGGCCAGGGCTATCAAAAGGAAACAGGCTCCCCCTAGTGGCCAGGGCTATCAAAAGGAAACAGGCTCCCCCTAGTGGCCAGGGCTATCAAAAGGAAACAGGCTCCCCCTAGTGGCCAGGGCTATCAAACGGAAACAGGCTCCCCCTAGTGGCCAGGGCTATCAAAAGGAAACAGGCTCCCCCTAGTGGCCAGGGCTATCAAAAGGAAACAGGCTCCCCCTAGTGGCCAGGGCTATCAAAAGGAATCATTATTTCCCAGGCGTATCGACTGCGCCTCTGAGATTGGAAATGTGTAATTAGACGCTAGTTGTGTTTTTCAGAGCCAACTGATCTGAGCTGTTGATTGCTTGGGGGAAAACGGACGACTTCCATATTGAAGGATGGATGGGGGGGGTAGAGTTGAGAAAGAGGGAGGGAGGGGGGGGACAACAACTTGTCCTTGAGAGAATTTGCATCCAATTGGATCGAGTCAATACACACAGTGTAGACTGCTGCAGCTGCGTATAAAGAAGAAAATGGATAAGAAAACAAATTGGATGCGATCAACTCGTTTGTCTTTGGCCCAAGAACAATACTTATTGTGTGAGTTAAGCGTTAAGCAAAGGAAGGATGGAAAATGACATTGCTTTGCAAACCACAAGGACAGAAAGATTCACAAATTGACGTGCTTAGCCGTGCTATAGAAAACAGACGTGCTTAGCCATGCTATAGAAAACAGACGTGCTTAGCCATGCTATAGAAAACAGACGTGCTTAGCCATGCTATAGAAAACAGACGTGCTTAGCCATGCTATAGAACACAGACGTGCTTAGCCATGCTATAGAAAACAGACGTGCTTAGCCATGCCATAGAAAACAGACGTGCTTAGCCATGCCATAGAAAACAGACGTGCTTAGCCATGCCATAGAAAACAGACGTGCTTAGCCATGCCATAGAAAACAGACGTGCTTAGCCATGCTATAGAAAACAGACGTGCTTAGCCATGCTATAGAAAACAGACGTGCTTAGCCATGCTATAGAAAACAGACGTGCTTAGCCATGCTATAGAAAACAGACGTGCTTAGCCATGCTAGACGTGCTTAGCCATGCTATAGAAAACAGATAGGCTAAGTACAGGTGCAGTGATCTGTAAACTGCTCTGACAGCTGGTGCTTAAAGCTAGTGAGGGAGATGTGAGTCTCCAGCTTCAGAGATTTTTGCAATTCGTTCCAGTCATGGGCAGCAGAGAACTGGAAGGAAAGACAACCAAAGGAGGAATTGGCTTTGGTGGTGACCAATGAGATATATCTGCTGGAGCGCGTGCTACGAGTGGGTGCTGCTATGGTGACCAGTGAGCTGAGATAAGGCGGGGCTTTACCTAGCAGAGACTTGTAGATAACCTGTAGCCAGTGGGTTTGGCGATGAGTATGAAGCGGGGGCCAACCAACGAGAGAGTACTGGTCACAATGGTGGGTAGTGTATGGGGCTTTGGTGACAAAACGGATGGCACTGTGATAAACTGCATCCAGTTTGTTGAGTAGAGTGTTGGAGGCTATTTTATAGATGACATCACCGAAGTCGATGATCGGTATTATGGTCAGTTTTACGAGGGTATGTTTGGCAGCATGAGTGAAGGATGCTTTGTTGCGATATAGGAAGCCGATTCTAGATTTAACTTTGGATTGGAGATGCCTAATATGAGTCTGTAAGGAGAGTTTACAGTCTAACCAGACACCCAGGTTTGTGTAGTTGTCCACGTATTCTAAGTCAGAGCTGTTCAGAGTAGTGATGCTGGACGGGCGAGCAGGTGCGCGCAGCGATCGATTGAAAAGCATGCATTTAGTTTTACTTGCGTTTAAGAGCAGTTGGAGGTCACGGAAGGAGAGTTTTCTGGCATTGAAGCTCGTCTGGAGGTTAGTTAACACAGTGTCCAAGGAGGGGTCAGAAGTATACAGAATGGTGTCGTCTGCGTAGAGGTGGATCAGAGAATCACCAGCAGCAAGAGCAACTTCATTGATCTATACAGAAAAGAGAGTCGGCCTGAGAATTTAACCCTGTGGCACACCCATAGAGACTGTCAGAGGTCCAGACAACAGGCCCTCCGATTTGACCCACTGAACTCTATCAGAGAAGTAGTTGGTAAACCAGGCGAGGCAATCATTTGAGAAACCAAGGCTGTCGAGTCTGCCAATAAGAATGTTGTGATTGCCTTGGCCAGGTCAGTGAATACGGCTGCACAGTAATGTCTCTTATCGATGGCGGTTATGATGTCGTTTAGGACCTTGAACGTGGCTGAGGTGCACCCATGACCAGCTCTGAAACCAGATTGCATAGCGGAAAAGGTACGGGCAAGAAGTAATGTACTGTACAGTGAATTGGGTGCCATTTCAGACACAGCCCCACTCTTTGTGTTGATACAGAGAATGTTTTGTCAAGATGAAAACAGACTACAAATGCCTTTTCTTGGAACTTCCAGTAGGGTAAAGTTCATTTCCAAACTCACAACTACCTCCATATTAACCAACTCTGAGCACTGTGGGGTGTATCATAAAACCCTTAGCACCCGTTTAGATTTTCTGCTTTTTTAAACAGGTTAATAGCCCAAATGAATGGCAGCAAACTTATACTAGACTGCTATTATTTACTATTCCATGCTTTAGTTAAAGTAATGAAGCCGGTATCAATCCAATTCATATTACTTTTCTATAAGTTTTAATAAACACTGTAATTTCTGGTTTAACAAATGCCAGTAGGCTACTGTAGGTTACTTTTTGGGCTCCTGAGTGGTGCAGTGGTCTAAGGCACTGCATCTCAGTGCAAGATGTGTCACTTCAGTCCCCGGTTCAAATCCAGGCTGTATCACACTTGGCTGTGATTGGGAGTCCCATAGGGCGGTGCACAATTGGCCCAGCGTCGTCCGGGTTTGGCCGGTGTAGGCCTTCATTGTAAATAATATTTTTTTCTTAACTAGTTAAATAAAGGTTAAATAAAAAACAATATATCCCATGTTACAGTTCCTCTCTCCAAACCAAACAGTTTTAAACTGCAGGTGCTAGCACTCTCCTGGAATTTTTTTAATTTTATTGAACCTTTATTTAACTTATATTATATCTAAGACAGTACTTTTGGCTGTAGATAGGTATGCAGGTGGGCTACTAAGTCTTCTTCAAGGAGAAAAGAAGCAGAGGTAGCGTCCACATTTGCATACCCATCTGTTATTTTCACTTATAGCTGGTGTTACCTTTTCCGTTATAGCTGGTGGGAAAACTAATTGACAGTCTAAGTTCATTTGCGATGTAGAATTCTTCCCTTTTTTAACCCGCGTTCGGTCTTTATAAATGCACAATCCGACGATGATTAAAAACAACATGTTTCCAGGCGATGCCAGAGGAGAGCAGCGTGCAAAGTTATTTCAGTCAAAAAACTGATGTGTGAGCAAACAAATTAAAGAGCTTGTCAAAATGCATCTATACCACGGGGGCTTGCTAATACTGTTCTCCCCATTCAAGGCTTTGTCTATTGAATAAACTTAAAGTCAGACTCAGTAAGTCTCATTTACATATTTAGTATTCATGAAATATCAAACTGTCTTGGCGACAAAACAAAACCAGTCATGTCATCTGCATTTAATCATTCTAGCGGTTAATTGCTTTAGGCCAGTAACCGAAAGGTCGCTGTTTTCGAATCCCGAGCCGACTAGGTGTAAATCTGACAATGTGCCCTTGAGCAAGGCACTTAAACCTAATTGCTACTGTAAGTTGCTCTGGATAAGAGCGTCTGCACAATGACTAAAATGTAAATGTTGGCCGCCTACTGCGGTACAACGGTGGCACCGTTATCAAAGTTAAGGAGGATACCTCGTCAGTTGTACAACTGAATGCCTTCAACTGAAATATGTCATCTGCATTTAACCCAACCCTTCTGAATCAGAGGTGCAGGGATATTGCCTTAATCGGCATCCACGTCTTCGGCGCCCTTGCTAAGGGGCAGAAAGACGTATAGACACATAAACTACTAGCCGACTAGCAACTCCAGCAAAATTTGCAACTAACATGCTGACCAGTGCGCATATTGATTTTTTTTCACCCACACCAGATGCAATCATATCAAATGTTGTTTGTGTTATGTGCCTCCTAAGAGGAGGGAGGTGCAGGAGTAGGAGAGAAAGGAAGTCCCAGAAGCAAAATCGTTTATTAGAAGTCCCAAACTACATAACAACAGGTGGAGGAACACGCCCAAACGAAGTCGCCACACACTGGGAATAAACGCAACACAAGGAGGAGAAACCTCTACTCTCTTAAACAGTCCAAAACGGTACAACGACCGTGAGAAAAAAAACTTGTGGCGCAAACACACACCTCTAACAGTAAAAACAGCAAATAATCCTGCACAAAGAATAGCAGGCAGCGGAGGTTAATAAACCCACCGAATTAAACTAATAGGACACAGGTGTAAAGAAAAACCAGACAGACACAAACGAAAAATGAATCGGTGGCAGCTAGTAGGCCAGCGACCACGACCGCCGAGCACCGGCCGAATGGGGAGAGTCGTGGCAGTACCCCCCCCCCCCCCCCCCGATGCGCGGCTCCTGCAGTACGCCGACGCCGGCCTCGAGGACGACCCGGAGGACGAGGCACAGGGCGATCTGGATGGAGGTGGGTGAAACTCACTCAGCAGAGATGGATCCAAGACGTCCTTCACCGGCACCCAGCAACTCCTCCGGACTGTACCCCTCCCAATCCACGAGGTACGGCAGGCCCCTCACCCACACCTGGAATCCAGTATGGATCTTACTGTGTACGCCGGGGCCCCCTCGATGTCCAGGGGGGGGGGGGGGGGGACCTCCCGTACCTCCCGTACCTCAACTTCTTGAAGCCGACCAGCTACCACCGGCCTGAGGAGAGACAAATGAAACAAGGGGTTAATACGGTAATAAGGGAGAGCTGTAACCTATAACGCACATTGTTTATTCTCCTCAGGACTTTAAATGACCCCACAAACCGTGCACCCAGCTTCCGGCAGGGCAGGCGGAGGGGCAGGTTTTGGGTCGAGAGCCAGACCCGGTCCCCCGGTGCGAACACCGGGGCCTCACTGCGGCGGGGGTCAGCACTCTCTTTCTGGGCGTCCTCCCAGGTCTCCCTCGAGCGCTTCACCCATTCCTCCACCATCGGAGCCTCGGTCTGGCTCTGATGCCACGGTACCAGGACTGGCTGATACCCCAACATGCACAGAAAGGGCGAAAGGATAGTTGAGGAGTGGTGGAGTGAGTTCCGGGCCATCTCTGCCCATGGAACATACCTCGCCCACTCCCCTGGCCGGTCCTTGCAATACAAGCGCAGAAACCCACAACCTGGTTTACTCTCTCCACCTGCCCATTACTCTCGGGGTGAAAACCCAAGGTAAGGCTGACCGAGACCCCCAGACGTTCCATGGGGATCCCGATCAGAAACTATGTCCTCAGGAACCCCATAGTGCCAGAAGACGTGAGTAAACAGGGCCTCCGCAGTCTGTAGGGCCGTAGGGAGACCGGGCAAAGGGGGGAGACAACAGGACTTAGAAAACTGATCCACAACGACCAGGATCGTGGTGTTGCCCTGGGATGGAGGAAGATCGGTCAGGAAGTCCTCCGACAGGTGTGACCAAGGCCGCTGTGGAACGGGGAGGGGTTATAACTTCCCTCTGGGCAGGTGCCTAGGAGACTTGTACTGAGCGCACATCGAACAGGAGGAGACATAAACCCTCACGTCCTTAGCTAAAGTGGACCACCAGTACTTTCCCCTACGGCTTCGCACCGCCCTATCGATAGCCGGAGGGGAGCGTAACGTGTGAGCCCACCAAATCAACCTATCACAAACACCAAGCGGGACGTACTTCCATCCAGCTGGACACTGAGGTGGAGTAGGTTCTAACCAAGATGCCCGCTCGATGTTCACTTCCCACACCACCGGTGCCACCAGACAAGAGGCCGGAAGTATGGGAGTGGGATCGATGGACCACTCTGTATCATACAGATGGGACAGTGCGTCTGCCTTAGCGTTCTGCGAACCTGGTCTATACGATATCGTAAATCTGAATCAGGTGAAATACATAGCCCACCTTGCCTGGCAGGGTTTCAGTCTCCTTGCCGCCCGGATGTACTCCAGAATACGGTGGTCGGTCCAGATGAGGAAAGGGTGTTGAGCCCCCTCAAGCCAATGTCTCCACACCTTCAAAATGTTTACGACAACCAGCAACTCTCGGTCCCCCACGTCATAGTTTCGCTCCGCCGGGCTGAGCATCCTTGAAAAGAAAGCGCAGTGGCAAAGCTTCAGTGGCGCGCCCGAGCGCTGTGATAGCACGGCTCCAATCCCAGCCTCAGATGCGTCCACCTCTACTATGAATGCCACAGAGGGATCCGGATGAGCCAACACGAGAGCCTTGGTAGACAGAGTCCTCAAGCAACAAAACGCTCTGTCCACTTCAGCCGACCACCGCAGACGCACCGGTCCCCCCTTCAGCAGTGAGGTAATGGGAGCAGCCACCTGCCCAAAACCCAGGCTAAACCTCCGGTAGTAATTGGCAAACCCTAACAACCGCTGCACCTCCTTTACCGTGGTGGGAGTCGGCCAATTACGCACGGCTGCAATGCGTTCACACTCCCATCACCAACCCTGATGTGGAAATGTGATACACCAGGAAGGAGACGGCCTGTTGGGAGAACAAGCATTTCTCAGCCTTGACGTATAGGTCATGCTCCAACAGTCGCCCAAGTACCCTGCGCACCAGAGACACATGCGCGGCGCATGTGGCGGAATATATCAGAATGTCATTGATATAAGCCACCACACCCTGCCCGTGCAGGTCCCTGAGAATCTCGTCTACAAAAGATTGGAAGACGGCTGGAACATTCTTCAATCAGTACGGCATGACGAGTTACTCATAATGGCCGGATGTGGTACTAAACTCTGTCTTTCACTCGTCTCCCTCCAGGATATCCACCAAGTTATACGCGCTTCTGAGATCCAGTTTTGTGAAGAAGCGTGCTCTGTGAAATGACTCAATCGCCATGGCGATGAGAGGTAGCGGGTAACTGTAGCCCACTTTAATGGAATTTAGACCTCTATAGTCAATGCACAGACGCAGACCTCCCTCCTTCTTCACAAAAAAAGAAACTCGGAGGCGGGTGACGTGGAGGGTCGAATGTACCCCTGCCTCAGAGATTCAGAGACATATGTTTCTATAACCACCGTCTCCTCCTGTGACAGGGGATACACGTGACTCTGGGAAGTGCGGCGTTTACCAGGAGGTTTATCGCACAATCCCCTCATCGATGAGGTGGTAATTGGGTCGCCCTTTTTTTTACAGAAGGCGTTAGCCAAATCGGCATATTCAGGGGAATGCGCACGGTGGAGATTTGGTCTGGACTCTCCACCGTCATTGCACCGATGGAAACTCCCACACAGCTACCTGAGCACTCCTCTGACCACCCATTTAGAACCCTCTGTTGCCATAAAATAGTGGGGTTGTGAAAGGCCAACCAGGTAATCCCCAGCACCACCGGAAACGCAGGAGAATCAATGAGGAAGAGACTTATTCTCTCCTCATGACCCCCCTGTGTAACCATGTTCAGTGGAGCCGTGGCCTTCCTGACCACCCCTGACCCTAATGGTCGACTATCTAGGGAGTGCACATGGAAGGGTTTGTCCATCTGAGCAAGGGGAATCCCTAACCTATGCGTGAAACTGTGGTCCTTAAAATTCCCCGCTGCGCCTGAATCTACTAGCGCCTTATGCTGGGAATGGGGGGAAAAAACTCAGGGAAAGAAATCAACACATACATGTGACCAACAAGGGGCTATGGGTGAGCCTGGAGCCCGAACACAACACAGCATGTTCATTTATCAACTAGAACGATACCGTTCAGTGCCTCAACCTCCATTAGTCCCTGTGTCTCCCATACAGTGGTTATATTATACATGCAGTATATACAATGGCTTGCGAAAGTATTCACCCCCCCTTGGCATTTTTCCTATTTTATTGTCTTACAACCTGGAATTAAAATATATATTTTTTGGGGGGGGGGGTTGTATCATTTGATTTACACAACATGCCTTCCACTTTGAAGATGCAAAATATTTTTATTGTGAAACGAACAAGATATAAGACAAAAAAAAATAAACTTGAGCATGCATAACTATTTCCCCCCCCCCCCCCCCCAAAGTCAATACTTTGTATAGAGCGACCTTTTGCAGCCATTACAGCTGCAAGTCTCTTGGGGTATTTCTCTATAAACATGGCACCTCTAGCCACTGGGATTTTTGCCCATTCAAGGCAAAAGTTCTCCAGCGTCTTCAAGTTGGATGGGTTCCACTGGTGTACAGCATTCTTTAAGTCATACCACAGATTCTCAATTGGATTGAGGTCTGGTCTTTGACTAGACCATTTCAAGACATTTAAATGTTTCCCCTTAAACCACTCGAGTGTTGCTTTAGCCGTATTCTTAGGATCATTTTCCTGTTGGAAAGTGAACCTCCGTCCCAGTCTCAAATCTCTGGAAGACTGAAACAGGTTTCCCTCAAGAATTTCCCTGTATTTAGCTTCATCCATCATTCCTTCAATTCTGACCAGTTTCCCAGTCCCTGCTGATGAAAAACATGATGCTGTGGGGATCTCAGTTTACATTGGCGCCTTACGTGCAGTAATGTCTCGATTCCAAAACATCCGGTGATTTTGCAGAAATACTAATAATAAACATTGATAAAATATACTAGTGTTATTCACATAATTAAAGAGACTTCTCCTTAAACTTCTTAAGGATGACGCAGAATACAGTCCCCATGCAGGAACATCACTCAGCGGAATTTCAGAGCGCCACCTATAGTTTTTGATAAAACTCAAACTTTCATTAAACTTTCATTAAAATACACATTCAAGGTAGTGAATTAAAGCTACACTCGTTGTGAATCTATCCACCAAGTCAGATTTGTAAAATGCTTTTCGGCGAAATCATGAGAAGCTATTATCTGATAGCATGTACCCCCAAAATACGGCAACGTCACCTAACACGACAGATTTTGCGGTAGCCGGCGCTACCCAAAACGCAGAACTAAAATATAAAACATTAATTACCTTTGACGAGCTTCTTTCTTGGCACTCCTAGATGTCCCATAAACATCACTTTTGGGTCTTTTTTTCGATTAAATCGGTCCATATATAGCCTAGATATCGATCTATGAAGACTGTGTAATCAAGGAAAAAACTGTGTTTGATAACGCAACGTCATTTTTTTAAATTAAAAAAGTCGACGATGAACTTTCACAAAGCACTTCAAAATACTTTTGTAATGCAACTTTAGGTATTAGTAAACGTTAATAATCTATCAAAATGATTACGGGGCGATGTATATTCAATAGCTCCACGTCCTGATATCGTGTCCAAATATTCCTCAACCAAAACATCCGGTCGGAGACCGGAAGAAAAGCCCTGCCTTGTGTCGGTTTGACCAAGAAACAAATCCGAGACAAATGACAAGACTGTTGACATCGTGTGGAAGCTGTAGGTATTGCACCCTCGGTCCCATTTAATGTGGTTCACGTTTAACAATTGGTTGAAGTGGCGCATGGATATATTTTCCCATTTTCAGTGATCAGATTTTCCTGCACTTTTCGATGAAACGCACGTTCTGTTATAGTCACAGCCGTGATTTAACCAGTTTTATAAACGTCTGAGTGTTTTATATCCACACATACTAATCATATGCATATACTATATTCCTGGCATGAGTAGCAGGGCGCTGAAATGTTGCGCGATTTTTAACAAAAAACTGCGAAAATTCTCATGAGCCCTAACAGGTTTTAACGCAACCGCTGTGTCAGATTTTTTCAAAACTTTACGGAAAAAGCATAACCTGAGAACGGCGCTCAGAACTCAAAATCAGCCAGAGGAATAGCCGCCATTTTGGAGTCAACAAAGTTAGAAACAAAACCATAAATATTCACTTACCTTAGATGATGTTCATCAGAAGGCACTCCCATGAATCCCAGTTTGACAATAAATGACTGATTTGTTCCATAAAGTTCCATCATTTATGTCCAAATAGCCACTCTTTGTTAGCGTGTTCAGCCCAGTAATCCATCTTCATGAGGGGCGAGCATTTCATCCAGACAAAAACTCGAAAAGTTCCAGTACAGTCCTTTAGAAACATGTCAAATGTATGGAATCAATCATTAGGATGTTTTTAATATAAAACATCAATAATGTTCCAACCGGAGAATTCCTTTCTCTTCAGAAAGGCATTGGAACTAGAGGTAACTCTGTCGGGAGCGCGTCATGAGACTAAGGCTCTCTGCCAGACCACTGACTCAAACAGGTCCCATGAGCCCCTCCTTTATAGTAGAATCCTCATTCAACTTTCAAAAGACGGTTGACATCTAGTGGAAGCCCTAGGAAGTGCAACCTCATCCATATCTCAATGTGTACTTGGTAGGCCAAGCTTTGAAAAACTACAAACCTCAAATGTCCCACTTCCTGGTTGGATTTTTCTCAGGTTTTCGCCTGCCATATGAGTTCTGTTATACTCACAGACATCATTCAAACAGTTTTAGAAACTTCAGAGTGTTTTCTATCCAATACTAATATGCATATATTAGCATCTGGGACAGAGTAGGAGGCAGTTCACTCTGGGCACGCTATTCATCCAAAAGTGAAAATGCTGCCCCCTATCCCAAAAAGGTAAGCATTGGTTCTTTCTGGCCACTATTCCGTAAAGCCCAGCTCTGTGGTGTACGGCTTAAAGTTGTCCTATGGACAGATATTCTAATCGCCGCTGTGGAGCTTTGCAGCTCCTTCAGGGTTCTCTTTGGTCTGTTTGTTGCCTCTCTGATTAATGCCATCCTTGCCTGGTCTGTGACTATTGGTGGGCGGCCCTCTCTTGGCAGGTTTGTTGTGGTGCCATATTCTTTCCATTTTTTTAATAATGGATTTAATGGTGCTCCGTGGGATTTTCAAAGTCTCAGATATTTTTTTATAACCCAACCATGATCTATACTTCTCCACAACTGCCCCTGACCTGTTTGGCGAGCTCCTTGGTGTTCATGGTGCCGCTTGCTTAGTGTTGCAGACTCTGGGGTCTTTCAGAATAGGTGTACATATACTGGGCTCATGTGACAGATCATGTGACACTTAGATTGCACACAGGTGGACTTTATTTTACGAATTATGTGACTTCTGAAGGTAATTGGTTGCACCCGATCTTATTTAGGGCCTTCATAGCAAAGGGGGTGAATACATATGCACGCACCACTTATCCGTTTATTTTTTATTACATTTACATTTAAGTCATTTTTTGAAACAAGTTATTTTTTTCATTTCACTTCACCAATTTGGACTATTTTGTGTATGTCCAGTACATGAAATCCAAATAAAAATACATTTAAATTACAGGTTGGAATGCAACAAAATAGGAAAAACGCCAAGGTGGATGAATACTTTTGCAAGTTGCTGTACAAGTCCTTAACCAACAATGCAGTTTTAAGAAAAAAAGTGTTACGTATTTACTCAAATAAACTGAAGTAAAAAAATATACAAAAAAAGAAGGATCAGTGTGGCGGATGTGTTGTTGCCTACCCTTACCACCTGGGAGCGACCCGTCAGGAAGTTTAGGATCCAGTTGCAGACGGAGGTGTTTAGTCCCAGGGTCCTTAGCTTATTGATGACCTTTGTGGGCACTATGGTGTTGAACACTGAGCTGTAGTCAATGAATGGCATTCTCACATAGGTGTTCCTTTAGTCCAGGTGGGAAAGGGCAGTGGGGAGTGCAATACAGATTGCATCATCTGTGGATCTGTTGGGGCAGTATGCAAATTGGAGTGGGTCGAGGGTTTCAGGGATAATGGTGTTGATGTGAGCCATGACCAGCCTTTCAATATCTCGGTTATTTGGAAAGATGGCGGTGGTGGCAAAGTGCTACAGACACTGTGCATAAATGACTTTCCATCGACTACGCAGGTTCTGACATTTTGGGTGGTGTTGGGACTGGTGAGTGGCGTCCATCTTAAGGGACATTGTTTTGGCTGATTGTTTGGTAGGCCCAGCGGACAGCCATAAAAGGTTGTCTGTGAGCGGTCTGAGCGTCTGTGAGCGGTCCTGGCGTCTGTGAGTGATCCTGGCGTCTCTGAGCGATCCGAGCGTCTGTGAGCGGTCCGAGCATCTGTGAGCGGTCCTGGCGTCTGTGAGCGATCCTGGCGTCTCTGAGCGATCCGAGCGTCTGTGAGCGATCCGAGTGTCTGTGAGCGGTCCTGGCGTCTGTGAGCGGTCCTGGCGTCTGTGAGCGATCCTGGCGTCTCTGAGCAATCCGAGCGTCTGTGAGCGGCCCTGGCGTCTGTGAGCGATCCGAGCGTCTGTGAGCGGTCCTGACGTCTGTGAGCGATCCTGGCGTCTGTGAGCGGTCCTGGCGTCTGTGAGCGGTCCTGGCGTCTGTGAGCGGTCCTGGCGTCTGTGAGCGGTCCTGGCGTCTGTGAGCGGTCCTGGCGTCTGTGAGCGGTCCTGGCGTCTGTGAGCGGTCCTGGCGTCTGTGAGCGGCCCTGGCGTCTCTGAGCGATCCTGGCGTCTGTGAGCGATCCGAGCGTCTGTGAGCGGTCCTGGCGTCTGTGAGCGATCCGAGCGTCTGTGAGCGATCCGAGCGTCTGTGAGCGATCCGGGCGTCTGTGAGCGATCCTGGCGTCTCTGAGCAATCCAAGCGTCTTGCTTTCTTACCCTGGCTGACTTATGTGGAGCAGCTCACTAACCCCTTGACCTTTGACCCCTATCCTCTGACCCCTCTAACCCTGTCCAATGGTGATGGGGCCCTCTCTTGAAGAAACATGGTAGCACAGGCTTGGTAGATATTCCAACTCAGTGGCCTGTCTGCCCTAAGAT
>NC_060174.1:10830165-10832665 GCF_021184085.1 Oncorhynchus gorbuscha | reverse complement strand
CAGGATCTCCTTGTACAGGGCTGGCTGGCTGCCTGTTATTTCACTGTAATGACTGCAGGTAAACTGTTACTTCAGGCTCCCATTTTGACTTTATTTATCCCCAATCGCTGTTCACTGCGCCGGGACCTAACCAAAAACATCCTGCAAGCCAGCGCCAGGAGAGCTCCAGCGCCTGAGAGCGAGCGCCAAAAACCATAATGGAATAATAAATTACCCTGACAGAAGAATAGAATATTTATCCAGAATTTTGATATTCTGAGCGTGGGCAGCATTTGTCTTGCCAGCAGCATCGGGCCCAGGAACCTGGTTTATTCTCGCGCTCTCGCTCTCTCTCTCTCCCCCCCTCCCCCTAAGGGAAGAGCTGCCACCAACTTCATCAATGTTTTTATTACCATTATGCACTGACTGTCTTAATGGTCTTGATAAATGACTTGCCTTGTTAAATAAAGGTTAAAAAAAAATAATAATAATTTTAACCTGCACAGACGTTCTTATTTCAAGGCACCGAGCAGCTGCTAATGATGCTGTTGTTCCCCTGTTCTTATTTTCTCTCCCTCTTCCTCTCTCCCTCTCTCTTTGTCTTTCTCTTTGTCTTTCTCCTTTGTCTTTCTCTTTGTCTTTCTCTTTGTCTTTCTCTTTGACTTTCTCAAGGTGTCTAATTGTGTGTCAAATAAAAATCAAATACCATTTTATTTGTAACATGCTTTGTAGACTAACAGTGAAATGCCTAGTTACGGGGCCCTTCCCAACAACAGGTGTAGACTAACAGTGAAATGCCTAGTTACGGGTCCTTCCCAACAACAGGTGTAGACTAACAGTGAAATGCCTAGTTACGGGTCCTTCCCAACAACAGGTGTAGACTAACAGTGAAATGCCTAGTTACGGGTCCTTCCCAACAACAGGTGTAGACTAACAGTGAAATGCCTAGTTACGGGCCCTTCCCAACAACAGGTGTAGACTAACAGTGAAATGCCTAGTTACGGGTCCTTCCCAACAACAGGTGTAGACTAACAGTGAAATGCCTAGTTACGGGTCCTTCCCAACAACAGGTGTAGACTAACAGTGAAATGCCTAGTTACGGGCCCTTCCCAACAACAGGTGTAGACTAACAGTGAAATGCCTAGTTACGGGTCCTTCCCAACAACAGGTGTAGACTAACAGTGAAATGCCTAGTTACGGGCCCTTCCCAACAACAGGTGTAGACTAACAGTGAAATGCCTAGTTACGGGCCATACCAAGTGGGGATGCAGCCAATCAAGATGCTCTCAATGGTGCAGCTATAGAACTTTTTGAGGATCTGAGGGCCCACGCCAAATCTGTTCAGCCTCCTGAAGGGAAAGTGGTGCTGTCGTGCCCTCTTCACGACTGTGTTGGTGTGTGTGGACAATGATAATTCGTTAGTGATGTGGACACAGAGGACCTTGAAGCTCTCGACCCTCTCCACTACAGCCCCGTCGATGTTAATGGAGGAGAGATCGGCCCTCGGTTTTCTGGGGCCCACTATCGGCTCCTTTGTCTTGTTGATATTGAGGGAGAGGTTGTTGTCCTGGCACCATACTGCCAGGTCACTGACCTCCTCCTTATAGGCTGTCTCATTGTAGTCGGTGATCAGGCCAACCGCCGTTGTGTCGTCAGCAAACAAGGAGTATAGGAGGGGACTAAGCATGCGTGGCGGATGTGTTGTTGCCTACCCTCACCAAATTGGGGCGGCCCGTCAGGAAGTCCAGTATCCAGTTGCAGAGGGAGGTGTTTAATCCCAGTGTCTTGAGCTTAATGATGAGCTTTGTGGGCACTATGGTGTTGAACGCCGAGCTACAGTATAGTCAATGAACAGCATTCTCACATAGGTGAACCTCTGGTCCAGGCTTGAAACGTGTGTGTGTGTGTGTGTGTGTGTGTGTGTGTGTGTGTGTGTGTGTGTGTGTGTGTGTGTGTGTGTGTGTGTGTGTGTGTGTGTGTGTGTGTGTGTGTGTGCGTGCGTGCGTGCGTGCGTGCGTGCGTGCGTGCGTGCGTGCGTGCGTGCGTGCGTGCGTGCGTGCGTGCGTGCGTGCGTGCGTGCGTGCGTGCGTGCGTGCGTGCGTGCGTGCGTGCGTGCGTGCGTGCGTGCGTGCGTGCGTGCGTGCGTGCGTGCGTGCGTGCGTGCGTGCGTGCGTGCGTGCGTGCGTGCGTGCGTGCGTGCGTGCGTGCGTGCGTGCGTGCGTGCGTGCGTGCGTGCGTGCGTGCGCGTGTGTGTGTGTGTGTGTTCGCGTCTGTCCCCACAGTCCATCGATCCAGGCCAGCAGTTTACGTGGGAACACTCCAACCTGGAGGTGAACAAGCCTAAAAACCGCTACGCCAACGTCATCGCCTACGACCACTCCCGCGTCATCCTCGCACCCATCGAAGGTAAGACCGTAACACTTTTTGGCACTTTTCACCCCCCAATTGCAACTTCAATACTTGATATTTGGTCTGTTCTGTCCTGTTGTCCAGGGTTTAAAGGTCATTGGTGTTGAGACCA
>NC_060174.1:10532665-10825165 GCF_021184085.1 Oncorhynchus gorbuscha | reverse complement strand
ATGGGGAGGGTTGGGGGGGGCTGTGGGTGAAGCCTACGGGGGAGGGTTGCGGGGGGCTGGGGTGAAGCCTACGGGGAGGGTTGGGGGGGGGACTGGGGGTGAAGCCTACAGTGGAGAAGATGTGAAGTAGAGAGAATCAGTCCTGCAGTGTTCATGAAGATGTGAAGTAGAGAGAAGCAGTTCTGCTGTGTTTCAGTGAGCCTGCAAGCTGTTTTCTTTTTAGGGCGGTTGCAATGGGGTTTACAGTATAATAGAGTCTGTGATTGTTTTGTGCAGTTTGTGTGTGCGTGCATGCTCACGTACGTGTTTTCATTGATGTGTGTGTGTTTGTGTACTCAGCCCCCTCTTCTCCTCTCTCCTCAGATCAAGTGTGACCAGTACTGGCCCAGTCGAGGCACAGAGACCTATGGTATGACCCAGGTGACTCTACTGGACACCATAGAGCTGGCCACCTTCTGTGTTCGCACTTTCTCCCTGCACAAGGTACGAGTGAGTACACAACTTTACTCCAGCCACACTGCATAATAACACACTCATTTCACACTATGTTGGGCAGGGTTGTGGTCAAATCCATTTAAATTTCAGTCAATTCATAACCTAAACCAAATTCCAATTCCTATTCTCATTGAAAACCATTGAAGAGAATTAGAATTAGAATTTCAGTAAACTATCTGAATTGACTGGTATTGAAATGGAATTGACCCCAACTCTGATGTTGAGCTGTAATTTACAATGTAGTGTACACACGAGCAAAACACACCAAAGTTAGCATTTCATTGTTAGTCCACACCTGTTGCTTATGAAGCATGTGACAAATACAATTTGATTTGATTTAATCACACTCCCTACTGCTATTCTAAACTCTACTTTAGTATCTACATCACATACTCCCTTAACAATCTAGCTACAATGTCATACTAGTCCAATCCAGACTGTTATCTCATGGCAAGTTATTACCCTAACCCCAACTTCCTCAGCCTGGTCTCATAGACTAGACCTAACATAGTAAATGTAAATCTGAGAGACTCAAATTATATGATATATTACTATGTTATGGTGATATAAGACAAAGGTTACTTAAAAAATGAAAGTAGGGTGGTTTGTTGGGGTGCATTGATGGACGTATAATGTGGATGTATAGCTAAAGGTTACATGTTCAAATCTCATCACAGGCAACTTCTGCATTTTTGCTAATTAGCAACTTTGTATGTACTTACTACTTTGTAGTTGTATGTACTTACTACTTTGTAGTTACTTTGCAACTACTTGGCATCAATGTTCCCTCTCATTTTTTTCATCACTGAGCAAATTTCAGCGTAAACGTGAACGTTGTGAAACTTCCGGCACGAGTTTACAGTGAACACTGAGGCTGTACCCGCTTTAAGTTAGTTTTAACAGCGGTCAAGTAGGCTACTGTGGCTATTTGATCATAATGTAGGCCTACCAGAGTGGCCTAACATCAAAAACAATGGAGAAAATGCATCATATAACATTTTAACATGGAAATAGCTGTTCTATCATTTAGCCTACAGTAGCAGCCAATTTGTGGTGTTCAATGTCAGCCTAAATTCCATGAGAAAAAAACATGCAGGACTTGACATTAAAACTTCTTGGCGCTACCCATCCCGTTAGCGGGATCATTTTCGTCAGCAACCGCTGAATAGCATAGCGCAACAGTCAAATAATATTACTAAAAAATATTCATATTCATTAAATCACAAGTGCAATATTGCAAAACACAGCTTAGCCTTTTGTTAATCCACCTGTCGTCTCAGATTTTGAAATTATGCTTTACAGCGAAAGCAATCCAAGCGTTTGTGTAAGTTTATCGATAGCAAAGCATAACATCATGTACACTTAGCATCAGGAAGCTTGGTCACGAAAATCAGAAAAGCGATCAAATTAATCATTTACCTTTGATGACCTTTGGATGTTTTCACTCACGAGACTCCCAGTTACACAACAAATGTTCCTTTTGTTCCATAAAGATAATTTTTATACCCAAAATACCGATGTTTGTTTGTCGCGTTATGTTCAGAAATCCTCAGGAAAGAGTGGTCACAACAACGCAGACGTATATTCCAAATAATATCCATAATGTCCACAGAAACATGTCAAACGTTTTTTATAATCAATCCTCAAGTTGTTTTAAAATATATATTTGATAATATATCAACCGAGTGTGTAGGTTTTTCAATAACAGCGGGAGGAACAATGGCCGCTTTACTCAGTTGGGCAAAAACTCACTCGGAGAGCCCCCACCTATCCAGTTCCACATTGTAATCCTTCACGCTCATTTGTCAAAATAAAAGTCTAAAACTATGTCTAAAGACTGTTGACACCTTAGGGAAGCCATAGAAAAAGTAATCTGGTTGATATCCCTTTAAATGGAGGATAGGCTTGCATATGACCAGAAAGGTTTCAAAATAAGAGGCACTTCCAGATTGGATTTTCTTCAGGCTTTCGCCTGCAATATCAGTTATTTTATACTCACAGACAATATTTTTACAGTTTTGGAAACTTTAGAGTGTTTTCTATCCTGATCTGACAATTATATGAATATTCTAGTTTCTGGGGCTGAGAAATAGACCGTTTCAAATGGGTACATTTTTTTGGCAAAAACAAAAAATACTGCCCCCTACACGCAAAAGGTTAACCTGTTTATCCACTTGTCCTTCAGACAAGGTGACTGAACATGTTGTTTGATGGAAGAAACCATTTTCCCAAATAAAATGCATTATTAATCTCATGTCATTACTATAGAGAATCAGACAAATTATGCTACCCTCTCCTCTGCCTATTGGCGACTTAGATTATTCAAACCTGTCTCAAAATAAAACACTGATAGTGTTTTTTTACCTATATTTAACAAGGCAAGTCAGTTAAGAACAAATTCTTATTTTCAATGACAGCCTAGGACAGTGGGTTAACTGCCTTGTTCAGGGGAAGAACGACAGATTTTTACCTTGTCAGCTCGGGGATTCAATCTTGCAACATTTTGGTTACTAGTCCAACGCTCTAACCACTAGGCTACCTGCTGGTTACTAGTCCAACACTCTAACCACTAGGCTACCTGCTGCCCCGAACTAATGGGGAAAAATCTAGAAAGTTGAGTGAAGTTCAATCTCGTGCTTCTAACCTTAACCTAACCTTAACCTTAACCCTTTAACCTAAATCCTAACTCTAACCTTTACTCTAACCTCTAGCCTAGCTAACATTAGCCAAAACATTGCTAACATATCATACGTTTTACTAATTCATAACATATCATACAAATTGTAATTCATCACATATTTGAATGAATGATGGACATCCAAAAATTAAGACATACCATACGAACATGTAACTTATCAATCTAATTGGAGTGTTAGGTTTTTTACATTTACTATGTTACGTCTACCCCTGAGTCCAGGTTGACTTCTTAGGCACTTCTGTGTGATCAGATAGCTTAAAACAATATGGCAATGTCTTCAACTTGCCTTCTTGCATAGGTTTGGTGGAATACTCCCTATGTTTCCTTCACCCATCCAATTGTTTCAGCAGAGGCTTTGTTTGTATGTTTTTGTGAGGCCATCTGAGGAGAAGCCACTGTGGAAGTAAAGGGAGAGGAATAAGAACCTGTCTGAATGCGATATGAGCTGATATATGCTGGTCTTGCCTGGTGGGCCCTGGGGATAGAAAGCCCTTCAGGAATCTGTCAGTCTGTCTGTCTGTATTCATGTATTGTATTGGCTCCCCTACTCAAACTCACAAACAGTGTGTTTCTCTGAGCCAACACAACTTCCTGCATCCAACAGGCAAATAAAAAACTGAATGGTGGGGAAGGAGAGGGAAATAGTTTACTTAGGCATCTTTCTCTTCATCTTTCTTTCTCTCTCCTCTGTCATCTCTCTCTCTTCATCTTTCTCTCTCTCTCTCATCTCTCTCTCTCTCTCATCTCTTTCTTTCATAATCATTCTCTCTCATCTCTCTCTCTTTCTCTCTCTCTCTCTCTCTTTCTCCCTTGAAACTATTTACATCCTTCCCTTCTTTCCAGACCTCTCCCCTCTTCCTCTCTCGTTCACCCTCCATCATCTTTTAATGTCCGTCTGCCAAGCACTTAGCTAAGTGAGCGGAAGAAAATGCTACATGCATAATTGTCAGGCTGCTCATATCCCAGCTGCCCCAAACACTTGGCAGCCAAGCCAACATACAAGTGTATAGCTAGAAAACGAGACATGGGTGTTTCGGAGAGAGGAGAGGAGATCTAAGGGTCAGACGCTTCCAAGGAAATGTCTCTTTAACAGATAGGCTAGTTAGTAGCACTGGTCCTTTTGGGCTGGTTAGTATTCACAGTTTTCAGCTTTTTGGGCTTGTTGTTGTGTACATCTGTTGGTGTACAGCATCCTGTCAACCCGTCCCTCTACATTACTTTCTATACTTCACCACCCTGCTCTCTCTACCCCTTTTTCTTCCCTCTCTTCTCTCTACCCCTTTTTATTCCCTCTCTTCTCTCTACCCCTTTTTCTTCCCTCTCTTCTCTACCCCTTTTTCTTCCCTCTCTTCTCTCTACCCCTTTTTCTTCCCTCTCTTCTCTCTACCCCTTTTTCTTCCCTCTCTTCCCACTGCTATTCCATATCTTTCTTAACCTCCCTCTGTTCAAACACACATCTCTCTCTCTCTCTCTCTCCTTCTTTCTGCATTAGTATGGCTTCCCATTGTTCTGTTTTCCAGCAAAGGAAACCAATTTTGTCAGATGTGTCCGAACTTAGGCGGCAGTAGTTTGTATGTAGGGAATCTGTCACACAAACACACACACGTTTTTAACTAGGCAAGTCAGTTAAGAGTTATTTTCAATGACGGCCTAGGAACAGTGGGTTAACTGCCTGTTCAGGGGCAGAATGACAGATTTGTACCTTGTCAGCTCGGGGATTCAAACTTGCAACCTTTCAGTTACTAGTCCAATGCTCTAACCACTAGGCTACCCTGCCGCCTCTACACTCTAACCACTAGGCTACCCTGCCGCCTCTACACTCTAACCACTAGGCTACCCTGCCGCCTCTACACTCTAACCACTAGGCTACCCTGCCGCCTCTACACTCTAACCACTAGGCTACCCTGCCGCCTCTACACTCTAACCACTAGGCTACCCTGCCGCCCCATATCCATATGTATGCATATCCTGTAGTGACACAGAACCCTTCTTTAAAAATCTATTATACTTCCCCGCGGAGAAAGAAGAACATCCATTGCAGAAAATACAAAACCAGTGTAATGGTCCGGGATTCAAAATAAATACATAGAAAATTTTGCTTTTAATTACCAGATGTATTTATTCAGCATTAAAGCTCATGTGAGGTGTTTTTTAATCTTTATTTTCTTGTTGGAAAAATGTATTCTCATGTGTCAGCTTTGTTATTGTCGCTCTGTATATTGTGGTTGGCACACAGACAGAGGAACTGATTTAGGGGTTAATAGATGCAGCATACTATAAGAATGTCTAAGAAAGTAGCTAACACACACACACACACACACACATCCTGTCTCTCTCTCGCACACACACACTCCATGTGGTTCTAAACCCCATCCCTGTCTCTCTCTCGCACACACACACTCCATGTGGTTCTAAACCCCATCCCTGTCTCTCTCTCGCACACACACACTCCATGTGGTTCTAAACCCCATCCCTGTCTCTCTCTCGCACACACACACTCCATGTGGTTCTAAACCCCATCCCTGTCTCTCTCTCGCACACACACACTCCATGTGGTTCTAAACCCCATCCCTGTCTCTCTCTCTCGCACACACACACACTCCATGTGGTTCTAAACCCCATCCCTGTCTCTCTCTCGCACACACACACTCCATGTGGTTCTAAACCCCATCCCTGTCTCTCTCTCGCACACACACACTCCATGTGGTTCTAAACCCCATCCCTGTCTCTCTCTCGCACACACACACTCCATGTGGTTCTAAACCCCATCCCTGTCTCTCTCTCTCGCACACACACACTCCATGTGGTTCTAAACCCCATCCCTGTCTCTCTCTCGCACACACACACTCCATGTGGTTCTAAACCCCATCCCTGTCTCTCTCTCGCACACACACACTACATGTGGTTCTAAACCCCATCCCTGTCTCTCTCTCGCACACACACACTCCATGTGGTTCTAAACCCCATCCCTGTCTCTCTCTCTCGCACACACACACTCCATGTGGTTCTAAACCCCATCCCTGTCTCTCTCTCTCGCACACACACACTCCATGTGGTTCTAAACCCCATCCCTGTCTCTCTCTCGCACACACACACTCCATGTGGTTCTAAACCCCATCCCTGTCTCTCTCTCGCTCACACACACTCCATGTGGTTCTAAACCCCATCCCTGTCTCTCTCTCGCTCACACACACTCCATGTGGTTCTAAACCCCATCCCTGTCTCTCTCATCTCCAGAATGGCTCCAGTGAGAAGCGGGAGGTCCGTCAGTTTCAGTTCACTGCGTGGCCCGACCACGGGGTCCCCGAGTACCCCACCCCCTTCCTGGCCTTCCTCCGTCGGGTCAAGACCTGTAACCCCCCAGACGCAGGCCCCATCATCGCCCACTGCAGGTTGGGAGTACTGCACATAACACAGCTACAACTAGTGGATTTCACAGATCTATATGAAAACCATACTTCTACCACTCACTGTTTGGTGCAGGCTTTGGTTTAATCTTTTTCAACTCGTGTTTAATAAGGGCTCTGCTTTGGTTTAATCTTTTTCAAATCGTGTTTATTAAGGGCTCTGCTTTGGTTTAATCTTTTTCAAATCGTGTTTAATAAGGGCTCTGCTTTGGTTTAATCTTTTTCAAATCGTGTTTATTAAGGGCTCTGCTTTGGTTTAATCTTTTTCAAATCGTGTTTATTAAGGGCTCTGCTTTGGTTTAATCTTTTTCAAATCGTGTTTATTAAGGGCTCTGCTTTGGTTTAATCTTTTTCAAATCGTGTTTAATAAGGGCTCTGCTTTGGTTTAATCTTTTTCAAATCGTGTTTAATAAGGGCTCTGCTTTGGTTTAATCTTTTTCAACTTGTGTTTAATAAGGGCTCTGCTTTGGTTTAATCTTTTTCAACTTGTGTTTATTAAGGGCTCTGCTTTGGTTTAATCTTTTTCAAATCGTGTTTAATAAGGGCTCTGCTTTGGTTTAATCTTTTTCAACTTGTGTTTAATAAGGGCTCTGCATTTGGTTTAATCTTTTTCAAATCGTGTTTAATAAGGGCTCTGCTTTGGTTTAATCTTTTTCAACTCGTGTTTAATAAGGACTCTGCTTTGGTTTAATCTTTTTCAACTCGTGTTTAATAAGGGCTCTGCTTTGGTTTAATCTTTTTCAAATCGTGTTTAATAAGGGCTCTGCTTTGGTTTAATCTTTTTCAACTCGTGTTTAATAAGGACTCTGCTTTGGTTTAATCTTTTTCAACTTGTGTTTATTAAGGATTCTGCTTTGGTTTAATCCTATTCAACTAGTGTTTAATAAGGACTCTGCTTTGGTTTAATCTTTTTCAACTTGTGTTTAATAAGGGCTCTGCTTTGGTTTAATCATATTCAACTAGTGTTCAATAAGGACTCTGCTTTGGTTTAATCCTATTCAAATAGTGTTCAATAAGGACTCTGCTTTGGTTTAATCGTATTCAAATAGTGTTCAATAAGGACTCTGCCTTGGTTTAATCCTATTCAACTAGTGTTTAATAAGGACTCTGCCTTGGTTTAATCTTTTTCAACTAGTGTTTAATAAGGACTCTGCCTTGGTTTAATCCTATTCAAATAGTGTTCAATAAGGACTCTGCCTTGGTTTAATCCTATTAAACTAGTGTTCAATAAGGACTCTGCCTTGGTTTAATCCTATTCAACTAGTGTTTAATTAAGGACTCTCGTTAGTTGAAGCAGGTGTGTTGAGTTATCTTCTCTTTGTTCCAATGAACCATGGACCCAGCACTTGAAAATACTTTTTTTTTTGTAATAAAAAACAACATTTACTTATTCTCTTAGATCACAAAATCCTTGTTATAGATCTCTCAAACTCAAATCTGGACCTGGAAGCCAGTTCCACTGCTTGTTTTCATTGTTCTCCTCTAATTAGGGACACGTGTAGACCTGGCACACCAGGTGGGTGATTCCCCTCTAACCAGGGACTGATGTAGACCTGGCACACCAGGTGGGTGATTCCCCTCTAAACAGGGACTGATGTAGACCTGGCACACCAGGTGGGTGATTCCCCTCTAACCAGGGACTGATGTAGACCTGGCACACCAGGTGGGTGATTCCCCTCTAACCAGGGACTGATGTAGACCTGGCACACCAGGTGGGTGATTCCCCTCTAACCAGGGACTGATGTTGACCTGGCACACCAAGTGGGTGCAATTCATTATCAGGTAGACCAGAAAACCAGCGTGATCCTGACCTCGTAGGGTAAGAGTTGAGTACTCCTGCTATATAGGGCATTCTGAAAGTAGTCAGACCCCTTGACTTTTTCCACATTTTGTTACGTTACAGCCTTATCTCAAAAATGATTAAATTGTTTTTTCTCCCATCAATCTACACACAATACCCCATAATAACAAAGCAAGAACAGGTTTTTCTAATTTTTTATACATTTATTACAAATAAAAACTGAAATATCACATTTACATAAGTATTCAGACCCTTTACTCAGTACTTTGTTGAATAATTCTTATTGGGTATGAGGCTACAAGCTTGGCACACCTGTATTTGGGTAGTTTCGCCCATTTTTCTCTGCAGATCCTCTAAAGCTCTGTCAAGTTGGATGGGGAGCATCGCTGCACAGCTATTTTCAGGTCTCTTCAGAGATGTTAGTTTGGGTTCAAGTCTGGGCTCTGGCTGGGCCTCTCAAGAACTTTCAGAGACTTGTCCCAAAGCCACTACTGCGTTGTCTTGGCGGTCTGCTTAGGGTCGTTGTCCTGTTGGAAGGTGAACCTTCGCCGCAGTGTGTGGTTCTGAGCGTTCTTGGAGCAGGTTTTCATCAAGGATCTCTCTGTACATTGCTCCGTTCATCTTTCCCTCGATCCTGACTAGTCTCCCAGTCCCTGCCACTGAAAAACATCCCCACAGCACGATGCTGCCACCACCATGCTTCACCGTAGGGATGGTGCCAGATTTCCTCCAGACGTGACGCTTGGCATTCAGGCCAAAGAGTTCAATCTTGGTTTCATCAGACCAGAGAATCTTGTTTCTCATGGTCTGAGAGTCCTTTAGGTGCCCTTTGTTAAACTACAAGTGGGTTGTTATGTGCCTTTTACTCAGGAGTGGCTTCCGTCTGGCCTCTCTACCAAAAAGGCCTGGTTGGTGGAGTGGGGAAGATATGGTTGTCCTTCTGGAAGATTCTCCCATCTCCACAGAGGAACTCTGGAGCTCAGTCAGAGTGACCATCGGGTTCTTGGTCACCTCCCTGACCAAGTCCCTTCTCCCCTGATTGCTCAGTTTGGCTGGGCGCCCAGCTCTAGGAAGTCTTGGTGGTTATAAACTTCTTCCATTTAAGAATGATGGAGGTCACTGTGTTCTTGGGGATCTATAATCCTGCAGACATTTTTTGGTACAGTTCCAGAGATCTGTGCCTCGACACAATCCTGTCTCGGAGCTCTACGGACAATTCCTTCCACCTCGTGGCTTGGTTTTTGTTCTAACATGCACTGCCAACTGTGGGACCTTATATAGACAGGTGTGTGCCTTTTCCAAATCATGTCCAATCAATTGAATTTACCACAGGTGGACTCCAATCAAGTTGTAGAAACATCTCAAGGATGAATAATGGAAACAGGATGCACCTGAGCTCAATTACAAGTCTCATAGCAAAAGGTGTGAATACTTGCGTAAATAAGGTATTTCTGTGTGTGTACACGGTTCAATGAATATATCCAGCCAGACAGTGCTGGTAGAACAGTAGTAGTGGTAAGTAAAGTAAAAGTCACAGCTACCCAGTGTTTTAAAGCGAGACTGCAGGAGTCACTAATACACACACACACCCTTCCTCTCACTCTCTGTGTCTCTGTTTCCCTAACCCTTACTTTCTCCATCTCTCTCTCTCTCTCTCTCTCTCTCTCTCTCTCTCTCTCTCTCTCTCTCTCTCTCTCTCTCTCTCTCTCTCTCTCTCTCTCTCTCTCTCTCTCTCTCTATCATATTGTCTCTCTCTCTCTCTCATATTGTCTCTCTCTCTCATATTGTCTCTCTCTCTCTCATATTGTCTCTCTCTCTCTCTCTCTCTCTCTCACTCTCTCTCTCTCATATTGTCTCTCTCTCTCTCTCATATTGTCTCTCTCCCTCTCTCTCTCTCTCATATTGTCTCTCTCTCTCATATTGTCTCTCTCTCTCTCTCTCTCTCATATTGTCTCTCTCTCTCATATTGTCTCTCTCTCTCTCTCTCATATTCTCTCTCTCTCTCTCTCTCTCTCTCTCATATTGTCTCTCTCTCTCTCTCTCTCTCTCTCTCTCATATTGTCTCTCTCTCTCTCTCTCTCTCTCTCTCTCATATTGCACCTTATAATCATCTCCTCCTCTCTTCAACCCTGTCTTTGTTATTTTATCTTCCCTCTCTTCTTCCCCTTTTCCTCCCTGACCCCTTGCCTCCCTCCTTCCTTCTCTCTCAAATTCATATTCCAACTTTATTTGCTCATGGTAAGAGCACCTTCTAATGGATTGAAAGTTAGTTTGACTGGATCAGGCAAACATTACACAATAAAGGGGAATTACAATTTCATCACAGATCACATTTGAATCTGTCTTTTTTATGATTTATGCACATCTATCACTCCAGTGTTAATTTTCTCTCTCTGTCTTTCTCCTCCCCCCAACCCCCCCCCCTGTCTCTCTGTCTTTCTCCTCCCCCCACCCCTGTCTCTCTATCTCTCCTCCCCCAACTCTGTCTCTCTATCTTTCTTCCCCCTCCTCTGTCTCTCTGTCTTTCTCCCTCCCCCTCCCCTGTCTCTCTATCTTTCTCCCCCTCTCCCCTGTCTCTCTGTCTTTCTCCTCCCCCTCCCCTGTCTCTCTATCTTCCCCCCTCCCCCCCTCCCCTGTCTCTCTGTCTTTCTCCCCCTCCCCTGTCTCTCTATCTTTCCACACCCCCTGTCTCTCTGTCTTTCTCCCCCTCCCCTGTCTCTCTGTCTTCCCCCCTCCCCTGTCTCTCTATCTTTCTCCCCCTCCCCTGTCTCTCTGTCTTTCTCCTCCCCCTCCCCTGTCTCTCTATCTTCCCCCCTCCCCTGTCTCTCTGTCTTTCTCCTCCCCCTCCCCTGTCTCTCTGTCTTCCCCTCCCTGTCTCTCTGTCTTTCCCCCCCCCCTCCCCTGTCTCTCTATCTTCCCCCCTCCCCTGTCTCTCTGTCTTTCTCCCCCTCCCCTGTCTCTCTATTTTTCTCCCCCCTTTCTCTCTGTCTTTCCCCCCCCCCCCCCCTGTCTCTCTATCTCCCCCTCCCCCCTCCCCTGTCTGTCTGTCTGTCTTTCTCCCCCCCCTGTCTCTCTATCTTCCCCCCCTCCCCCTTCCCCTGTCTCTCTGTCTTTCTCCCCCCCCTCCCCTGTCTCTCTATCTTCCCCCCCCTGTCTCTCTGTCTTTCTCCCCCCCCCTGTCTCTCTGTCTTTCTCCCCCCCCCTGTCTCTCTATCTTTCTCCCCCTCCCCTGTCTCTCTATCTTTCTCCCCCCCCTCCCCTGTCTCTCTGTCTTTCTCCTCCACCCCCTCCCCTGTCTCTCTGTCTTTCTCCTCCACCCCCTCCCTGTCTCTCTATCTCCCCCCCCCCTGTCTCTCTGTCTTTCTCCCCCCTCCCCTGTCTCTCTATCTTTCTCCCCCCTCCCCTGTCTCTCTGTCTTTCTCCTCCCCCACCCCTGTCTCTGTCTCTCTATCTTCTCCCCCCTGTCTCTCTGTCTTTCTCCTCCCCCAGTGCGGGCGTGGGGAGGACGGGCTGCTTCATTGTGATCGATGCCATGCTGGAGCGTATCAAGCATGAGAAAACAGTGGACATCTATGGCCACGTGACCCTGATGCGTTCGCAGCGGAACTACATGGTGCAGACGGAGGACCAGTACAGCTTTAACCACGACGCGTTGCTGGAGGCGGTGGCGTGCGGCAACACGGAGGTGGCGGCCAGGAGCCTGTTCTCCTACATCCAGAAGCTGGCCCAGGTGGAGACGGGCGAGCACGTCACCGGCATGGAACTGGAGTTTAAGGTAGGCCATAGACATACACTGTAGACAAATCCTAACCCCATCACAATGAATGGAATAAAACATTTGAATAGACAGCTTATTATACCGCGTTCAAGTGAGCTTTCATTTCAACCATTCACCTGTTTGCTCATACCACTCAATACCGTTGTCTGTTGAAGAGGTAGACATGGAATAGTTAAGCAGTGCTCTTTGTCTAATGCTGCGAATGCATTTCTGAAGGATTTCAAACAATAGGCTCCAGATAGAACAACTTTGTGATCAGTGCATAGACTCGAAACGAAGGATTTTTCTGACAAATACCGCTTAGATGAGAACCCCATTACCAACACCTGGAAGGGCATGGAGTCTGGCCAAACACCAACGATCCAATCTAAACTTTAATGTCCCCCCCATACAATAACACACTTTACCTTGAATTACACATGTACACTCACCCTATCTCGCCCCAAAATAATTTCTAATATACCCGACCAGGGCTGTTACGGTGACCTTATTACCTCCACACCGGCGGTCACGAGTCATGACGGCAGTCAAATGACTGCCTGTGACTGTTTAGTCATGGTAATGAGGCTTCTCCAAGCTCTGATGCTGCTGATGGTCATTAGTAGCCTACCAAACTTGATAACTGCCTGGTACTCAGCCCTCTATTGTTCCTCTAATCACTCTGACATCAATGCAAATGTTTTTGAAAATCAAACACTTCAAAAGAGCCCATGAGCTCATGTTGCGCAACATTTCTTTAGGCTATGCAATTGTGTGAGAAAACAGAGTGATGGCCTCTACTAAAAAGAGGAGGATCCGATCAGCTTCCTATAAGCTAGGCCTACTATATTTATTTCTCAACTTTTCTAATATTAAGCACATTGCTTCTCTTTATAATAGGAGTATAGTGTACCTGCCTTGCATGAGAATGAAGCAGGGAAAAGCATCCTCCATTTGCTATTTAAGTGCATACTGTGGATGTATTTTTGTAATGCATAATCGCATTTGCAGTCATATTTGAGAATGCTGTTGTTGTTTTTTAAATTTGTGCTAATAGCCTACTGCCATGTGCGCATTGCTGTACATATGATGTGAAGAAATAGCCTGATAGTTTATCAACATTTTAAGGCAAACGTTCTGATCTGTTGCATCAGGCTCATTGCTTAAAACAGCTTTTTTGATACTGGTGGTTGTATTAATTTGGGATCTATCGCATCTCACAACTGGCCCTGACTATGTTTGGAATATTACTTTCTAGCACAGAATAGAATAGGTCAACTTTTGTACTATAGATTGACATAGGCTAGTGCTTTTGCTGTTCCTCTTGTTTGCTGACAAAAAGTAAATGACAGTTTTTCCAATATCTTCAATATGCACTTTGGAATTGGATTAGGACCCGCACAGTTGCGTGCCCGATGTGTCTATGTGTCTGTCTTCACTTGTAGCCTGTGAGAAAGACCCGATCACGTGACAGAGAGCCATGTGAGTGAGAGGTGCTTCGGTACGCAGCCGGGAGAAGAGAATTATAATTATTATAATTATTATATTCAGCCCAAGGGCACAAAGGCCACCGACTGCAAAAAGCATGGATTTCTTGGGGGGGCATTACATCCACACAAAGGGGATGCAGCTGGAAAAATCTAGGCATTATCAAGTGCTTTCAAATTCAAATTGTGAATGAGAGACTGATGAAGTGTGTGTGCAGCCTGCGCAAAAAAAAACAAAGCAGAGCTTTTTTCAAGTCATCATTAGAGTCCCATCATGCAGCCTTAGAACGTATGAATGTTGTAAAAATCAAAACATATAGCCCAACGTTTGTATCACAACTAAGGTTACATAAATAACTCTAATTTAAGCAGATAGGAGGACTTGGTTCTTTGTTAACCGTTCATCACAGAATAGCTGCATTTGGACACTCCCTCAAATCGTTTGGAGAAAATATCCTTTCTATTTAATTCAGCTTTGTTCACTTGTATTCTTCATTGTAGAAAATAATGCCACAGAATACTAAGCAAATCTTGTCTGCTAAATGAACTAGTGTAGCCCAAAGCCATTTGGCATAGCCAGATCAGGACCTAACATAAGGACAACTCAGAGTATGTTATTGCCAGGTTGCAGTTGTAAATGAGAACTTGTTCTCAATTGGCCTACCTGGTTAAATAAAGGTTAAATAAAATAAATTAAAATAAAATAAAAATGTTCTTCTGTTTAAAATATATAAATGTGATGGTGTAGGCTATATTACATGGATTTATTACAGTTTTTAAAATGTAGATGTTCCAAAGGTCTGCATCAGTGGCTTGTAGACTATGTGTGGAAGCCAGGAGATGCTAAATGTGTTTATGTTAATTACCGTGAGTTATTTGCTTGACAATCACCGGCTGATGAAATTTTGCGACCACCACAACCATAGTCTCTCCAGATTTGTTTGATCGGGTTCAAGTCCGTGCTCTGGCCGGGCCACTCAAGGACATTCAGAAACTTGTCCCGAAGCCACACTTGCGTTGTCTTGGCTGTCGTTGTCCTGTTGGAAGTTGAACCTTCCCATAGGCTGGAGATCAGTAAACCATAGTGATCTTTGTCATTGTTTACTAACTACTGCCCACACCAGACCTGGGTTCAAATAGTATTAGTTATTTTTTATTTCACATTCGCTAGCTATGCTCGACTAAGCTTGCCTGGCCCAATGGAACCAATTGAATAGTCCCAAAAGTGCAAATCATGTTCAGCATCATGTCCACTCGGCCAGTTGTAGGCGTCATCACAAGTACAGTATCATTCTGAACTCCTTGTGGAAAGGGGCACGACAGTGGAGAAAACATGGCAGCTAAGGTTGTTTCTATGACTGGAGCATTCCTAGGTGCATGTCTGCCCTTAGGGGAGAAGGGGAAAAGGAGGATCTGGTGCCAGATTGGGTTGTTTCCAAACCATGTTTGGTGTAGCAGCAGCTCTGGGCATCTTTAGACTTGCCAGCCCGTCTCGTGCCCTTCCGAGTGCCTCTATGAAACAGGGATCAAAGGGAGGACAGGAGAGAGGGAAGAGAGGAGAGGAGGGAGACAGGAGAGGGGGAAGAGAGGAGAGGAGGGAGACAGGAGAGGAGGGAGACAGGAGAGAGAGAAGATAGGAGGGAGACAGGAGAGAGGGAAGAGAGGAGAGGAGGGAGACAGGAGAGATGGAAGAGAGGAGAGGAGGGAGACAGGAGAGAGAGAGGAGAAGAGGGAGACAGGAGAGAGGGAGACAGGAGAGAGGGAAGAGAGGAAAGAGGGAAGAGGGGAGAGAGGAGAGAGGGGAGGAGGGAGACCGGAGAGAGGGGAGAGAGGGGAGGAGGGAGACAGGAGAGAGGGAAGAGAGGAGAGGAGGGAGACAGGAGTGAGGGAAGAGAGGAGAGGAGGGAGACAGGAGAGATGGAAGAGAGGAGAGGAGGGAGACAGGAGAGAGAGAGGAGAGGAGGGAGACAGGAGGGAGACAGGAGAGACGGAAGAGAGGAAAGAGGGAAGAGGGGAGAGAGGGGAGGAGGGAGACAGGAGAGAGGGAAGAGAGGAGAGGAGGGAGACAGGAGAGAGGGAAGAGAGGAGAGGAGGGAGACAGGAGAGAGGGAAGAGAGGAGGGGAGGGAGACAGGAGAGAGGGAAGAGAGGAGGGGAGGGAGACAGGAGAGAGAGAAGAGAGGAGAGGAGGGAGACAGGAGAGAGAGAAGAGAGGAGAGGAGGGAGACAGGAGAGAGAGAAGAGGAGGGAGACAGGAGAGAGGGGAGAGGAGGGAGACAGGAGAGTAAGAGAAGAGTAGAGAGGAGGGAGACAGGAGAGAGGGAGACAGGAGAGAGGGAGACAGGAGAGAGGGAGGGGGGAGGGAGGAGAGAGTGCGGGTGCATGTGCGCGTGTCATTATCAAAGACTCCAGTGACCCACTTTTACTTTTTGCAGCGAGAGAGCTTTCTGGTTTACTGCCTTATGGAAAGCCTTCTTTAGAGTTTCAGTTTGATGGTAGCTTGTTAATGTAGTGCCTGAAATCATAGTACCTTACCTCAGAGCAGCTCACACAAGACACACTGCAAAGTGCAGGGCAATGAAAAGAAAATGGGGATTCGAATAAAGGCTGTGCTTTTCGATTTCTCCATCCAGTCATATATTAGGAATACATTCATCAATTAGATATGTCTGCATTTTGAAGGTGCTTTAGCGATCAGCTCAGATCTTTACTACTCTGCAGTCCTTCATCTCTCTCTACTTCTATCATCTCTCCTTCTCTCACTTTCTATCCTTCTCAATGTCACTCCATTCCCCTCCATCCATCCCTCTGTCTCCCATCCCTTCTCCTTACCCCTTACCTCTCACTCTCAAACCTTCCTTTACACCCCTCCCTCTCTCTCTCCACCCCCTTCCCCTCTCTCCCTCCGTTCCTCCATCCACTCTCTCTACAGCGCCTAGCCAACTCCAAGGCCCATACGTCCAGGTTTATCAGTGCCAACCTACCCTGCAACAAGTTCAAGAACCGTCTGGTGAACATCATGCCCTACGAGACCACCCGCGTCTGCCTGCAGCCAATCAGGGGCCTCGAGGGCTCAGACTACATTAACGCCAGCTTCATCGACGGATACAGGTAGGTGGAATGGGTGGGTGTGAGTCGGAAGTGTGTGTAAGTGGGGAGGTGGTAGAACGAGTGAGTGAGTGAGTGAGTGAGTGAGTGAGTGAGTGAGTGAGTGAGTGAGTGAGTGAGTGAGTGAGTGAGTGAGTGAGTGAGTGAGTGAGTGAGTGAGTGAGTGAGTGAGTGAGTGAGTGAGTGAGTGAGTGAGTGAGTGAGTGAGTGAGAGCACGAGTGAGAGCACGAGTGAGAGCACGAGTAAGAGCACGAGTAAGAGCACGAGTGAGAGCACGAGTGAGCGAACAGCAAGTGTGACAATATCAAAATTGCAATAAACCTGTTTCAATGGTTTGATGAAACTGATTAGGGAGCGGACTCCCCCTGCTACATGTCTGACCTGATTGTGTGTTTGTGTTACCAGGCAACAGAAGGCCTACATTGCAACGCAGGGCCCATTGGCAGAGACCACAGAGGACTTCTGGAGGATGATGTGGGAGAACAACTCCACTATTGTAGTCATGCTCACCAAACTCCGAGAGATGGGCAGGGTAGGGAGTCTCTCTCTCTCTCTCTCTCCTCTCCTGTTTCCTTCCTATCCTGTCTTTCTTTCCTGTCTCCCTCCTCTCATCTCTTCTCCCTCTCCTGTCTACCTCTCTCATGTCTCCCTCCTCTCCTGTCTCCCTCTCTCATGTCTCCCTCCTCTCCTCTCTTCTCCCTCTCTCCTGTCCTGTCCTCACCCCCTCACCCCATATCTGGGTGTCTCACTCTCTCTCTCTCTGTGTCCACAGGAAAAGTGTCATCAGTACTGGCCCGCTGAGCGTTCGGCCAGGTACCAGTACTTTGTGGTGGACCCCATGGCTGAGTACAACATGCCCCAGTACATCCTCCGAGAGTTCAAAGTCACCGATGCAAGGGTGAGTATGTGTGTGTTTGTACGTGCGTGCGTCCATCCGTGTGTGTGTGTGTGTGTGTGTGTGTGTGTGTGTGTGTGTGTGTGTGTGTGTGTGTGTGTGTGTGTGTGTGTGCGTGCGTGCGTGCGTGCGTGCGTGCGTGCGTGCGTGCGTGCGTGCGTGCGTGCGTGCGTGCGTGCGTGCCCATCCATGTGTAGGTCCGTGTGTGTTTGTTTGTGTGTGTGTGTGTGTGTGTGTGCGTGCGTGCGTGTGTGTGTTTGACTGCTGTCCTTAGAGATGACTCATTCTATTTCTATTCGTGTCTCTCTGCCTCTTAGAATGGCTCCTACTGTTTATGCCTATCACATGCTCCATTTAACCTTTCACCTGTATCATCAGTGAGGCTGGAGGAAGCCAAACTGATTGTGGCCATTTTTCTCCATCACATGACTATACAGTGCTGATGGGGTAGGTGTCATGCGGGCGATAGTATGATTGCTCTTTATACCACGTTTAATGGGGCAATCCGCTCTTCAAACAACTACAAAGCAGGCACCCTGCCACTGTTTTGGTGAACACCTGAGGGATGAGTTTGGAGATGGTCACAGACGCCTTTTAATTATTTTTTTTCCCATTTTTTTTCTCACCTTTATTTAACTAGGCAAGTCAGTTGGGAACAAATTCCTATTTGACGGCCAAGGAACAGTGGGTTAACTGCCTGTTCAGGGGCAGAACAACAGATTTGCACCTTGTCAGCTCGGGGATTTGAACTTGCAACCTTCCAGTTACTAGCCTCAGCCAATGTTTAGATCACGTGAGAGTTTTCACCTGACGAATATCCTCTTTATCGAAACGCTGTATAAACGTTTTATATACGTTGTATAAGTGTTATTAGGGGCATACAGCGTAAGGTATTTTTATCCATTAACCCAATACCTACGTTTTTTGAAGGATGAACATAGTACCACAACCATTTCTATGATAGTATGATTACCCGTGGTCTGTCTAAGCACCAAGGCCCATTGTATATTATAGACAGCGGCCATTTTGTGTCTAAATGTAGAGTTAACTGTACTGCAGAACACTGGCCTACCTGGGACTTGCGCACATGTTGGATTGCTGCTTGAGCCAGCATGGCGGCTAGTAAGGAGGGCTCATGTTGGTCTGAACCTGGTCTAGCCCTCAGCCCCATGCTACTCCCATACACACAGAGAGTATACCCTCCCCTTAAACTCACACACACACACAGTAAGGAGGGCTCATGTTGGTCTGAACTTGGCCTAGCCCTCAGCCCCATGCTACAGTAAGGAGGGCTCATGTTGGTCTGAACCTGGTCTAGCCCTCAGCACCAAGCTACAGTAAGGAGGGCTCATGTTGGTCTGAACCTGGTCTAGCCCTCAGCACCATGCTACAGTAAGGAGGGCTCATGTTGGTCTGAACCTGGCCTAGCCCTCAGCCCCATGCTACAGTAAGGAGGGCTCATGTTGGTCTGAACTTGGTCTAGCCCTCAGCACCATGCTACAGTAAGGAGGGGTCATGTTGGTCTGAACCTGGCCTAGCCCTCAGCACCATGCTACAGTAAGGAGGGGTCATGTTGGTCTGAACCTGGCCTAGCCCTCAGCACCATGCTACAGTAAGGAGGGCTCATGTTGGTCTGAACCTGGTCTAGCCCTCAGCACCATGCTACAGTAAGGAGGGCTCATGTTGGTCTGAACCTGGTCTAGCCCTCAGCACCATGCTACAGTAAGGAGGGGTCATGTTGGTCTGAACCTGGTCTAGCCCTCAGCACCATGCTACAGTAAGGAGGGCTCATGTTGGTCTGAACCTGGCCGAGCCCTCAGCACCATGCTACAGTAAGGAGGGCTCATGTTGGTCTGAACCTGGTCTAGCCCTCAGCACCATGCTACAGTAAGGAGGGCTCATGTTGGTCTGAACCTGGTCTAGCCCTCAGCACCATGCTACAGTAAGGAGGGCTCATGTTGGTCTGAACCTGGCCTAGCCCTCAGCCCCATGCTACAGTAAGGAGGGCTCATGTTGGTCTGAACTTGGCCTAGCCCTCAGCACCATGCTACAGTAAGGAGGGGTCATGTTGGTCTGAACCTGGCCTAGCCCTCAGCACCATGCTACAGTAAGGAGGGGTCATGTTGGTCTGAACCTGGCCTAGCCCTCAGCACCATGCTACAGTAAGGAGGGGTCATGTTGGTCTGAACCTGGTCTAGCCCTCAGCACCATGCTACAGTAAGGAGGGCTCATGTTGGTCTGAACCTGGCCTAGCCCTCAGCCCCATGCTACAGTAAGGAGGGCTCATGTTGGTCTGAACCTGGCCTAGCCCTCAGCACCATGCTACAGTAAGGAGGGCTCATGTTGGTCTGAACCTGGCCTAGCCCTCAGCACCATGCTACAGTAAGGAGGGCTCATGTTGGTCTGAACCTGGCCTAGCCCTCAGCCCCATGCTACAGTAAGGAGGGCTCATGTTGGTCTGAACCTGGCCTAGCCCTCAGCCCCATGCTACAGTAAGGAGGGGTCATGTTGGTCTGAACTTGGTCTAGCCCTCAGCACCATGCTACAGTAAGGAGGGGTCATGTTGGTCTGAACCTGGCCTAGCCCTCAGCACCATGCTACAGTAAGGAGGGGTCATGTTGGTCTGAACTTGGTCTAGCCCTCAGCACCATGCTACAGTAAGGAGGGGTCATGTTGGTCTGAACCTGGCCTAGCCCTCAGCACCATGCTACAGTAAGGAGGGCTCATGTTGGTCTGAACCTGGTCTAGCCCTCAGCACCATGCTACAGTAAGGAGGGCTCATGTTGGTCTGAACCTGGCCTAGCCCTCAGCACCATGCTACAGTAAGGAGGGCTCATGTTGGTCTGAACCTGGTCTAGCCCTCAGCACCATGCTACAGTAAGGAGGGGTCATGTTGGTCTGAACCTGGTCTAGCCCTCAGCACCATGCTACAGTAAGGAGGGCTCATGTTGGTCTGAACCTGGCCGAGCCCTCAGCACCATGCTACAGTAAGGAGGGCTCATGTTGGTCTGAACCTGGTCTAGCCCTCAGCACCATGCTACAGTAAGGAGGGCTCATGTTGGTCTGAACCTGGTCTAGCCCTCAGCACCATGTTACAGTAAGGAGGGCTCATGTTGGTCTGAACCTGGTCTAGCCCTCAGCACCATGCTACAGTAAGGAGGGCTCATGTTGGTCTGAACCTGGCCTAGCCCTCAGCCCCATGCTACAGTAAGGAGGGCTCATGTTGGTCTGAACTTGGCCTAGCCCTCAGCACCATGCTACAGTAAGTAGGGGTCATGTTGGTCTGAACCTGGCCTAGCCCTCAGCACCATGCTACAGTAAGGAGGGGTCATGTTGGTCTGAACCTGGCCTAGCCCTCAGCACCATGCTACAGTAAGGAGGGCTCATGTTGGTCTGGACCTGGTCTAGCCCTCAGCACCATGCTACAGTAAGGAGGGGTCATGTTGGTCTGAACCTGGCCTAGCCCTCAGCACCATGCTACAGTAAGGAGGGGTCATGTTGGTCTGAACCTGGTCTAGCCCTCAGCACCATGCTACAGTAAGGAGGGGTCATGTTGGTCTGAACCTGGTCTAGCCCTCAGCACCATGCTACAGTAAGGAGGGGTCATGTTGGTCTGAACCTGGCCGAGCCCTCAGCACCATGCTACAGTAAGGAGGGGTCACGTTGGTCTGAACCTGGCCTAGCCCTCAGCCCCATGCTACAGTAAGGAGGGCTCATGTTGGTCTGAACCTGGCCTAGCCCTCAGCCCCATGCTACAGTAAGGAGGGGTCATGTTGGTCTGAACCTGGTCTAGCCCTCAGCCCCATGCTACAGTAAGGAGGGCTCATGTTGGTCTGAACCTGGCCTAGCCCTCAGCCCCATGCTACAGTAAGGAGGGCTCATGTTGGTCTGAACCTGGTCTAGCCCTCAGCACCATGCTACAGTAAGGAGGGGTCATGTTGGTCTGAACCTGGCCTAGCCCTCAGCACCATGCTACAGTAAGGAGGGGTCATGTTGGTCTGAACCTGGTCTAGCCCTCAGCACCATGCTACAGTAAGGAGGGCTCATGTTGGTCTGAACCTGGTCTAGCCCTCAGCACCATGCTACAGTAAGGAGTGTCTGTGAAGGGTGAACTGGAACGGTGGCAGCAGTGGTTCTAGACTGTGTTAATTATGGGCCGAACGCCTAAGCTCCCCTCAAGCAATGAAAGGACCTGTAATCAGAGATGCCCGAAGGAAGAGAGAGAGGCAGACGAGGAGGAGAGAGCGAGAAAGGGAAGAGAGAGAGTAGAGAGAGAGAAAGAGTGAAGAGAGAGGGGAGAGAGAAAGGAGACGAGGCTGGAGACTAGGGAATGTTTTGGCACAGTTTAGGATGTAGCCTCCTCTACTTACCTATCCTTTCTTTCCTGATCGTGGACCTGAAATCACTTTCAAGGTATAAATAGTCAAGTTGAAGCTTATCCACTTGGTTCAATTATCAATGTTCACCGAAGGAAAGGAGACAAGGCTAGGGACTAGGGAATGTTTGAGTATTGCTTTGGGGTGCTGTGTCTTCTCTTCAGCCTCAGCCTCTCCTTCCAAAATCTAATTCAGAGATCATCTTCCTTCCCTCCCGGTGGACTACTGAGATTAAGACACCACTATAATTGACTATCCTTTAGCAGAGATTCAAATTAAGACATTTTCTCAAGAAATCCAGTCTTCACCGATGTGGGTGGCCACCCTCCAATTCACTCCCCCCACCCGTATCCCTCCTCCTCCTTCGATCCATCTGTCAGCTTGCTCCATCGATCTGTCCTCTGTCCAGGATTACCTCATTTAACACGGTGTCCAGAAGAATACGCTTGCCACGCCAGACTCCCTATTGATTTCCTCTAACCGGGACTTATTCTTCGGCAAAAACTACAAGCTAAAATGGATTAAGAGAGTGAGGGAGAGAAAGAGAGAGACGGGGGAGAGAGAGAGAGAGAGAGAGAGAGAAAGAGGGACAAGGAGGGAGCGAGAAAGAGAGACTGAGGGAGTGAGAGAAAGGAAAGACTGTCAGAGAGTTTGAGAATAGTGATATCTGACAGATGTATGTCAGGGGAGACAGTAGTGATAGCCTGACAGATGGATGTTCAGAGGAGACAGTAGTGATAGCCTGACAGATGGATGTTCAGAGGAGACAGTAGTGATAGCCTGACAGATGGATGTCAGAGGAGACAGTAGTGATAGCCTGACAGATGGATGTTCAGAGGAGACAGTAGTGATAGCCTGACAGATGGATGTTCAGAGGAGACAGTAGTGATAGCCTGACAGATGGATGTTCAGAGGAGACAGTAGTGATAGCCTGACAGATGGATGTTCAGTGGAGACAGTAGTGATAGCCTGACAGATGGATGTTCAGTGGAGACAGTAGTGATAGCCTGACAGATGGATGTTCAGAGGAGACAGTAGTGATATCTGACAGATGGATGTTCAGAGGAGACAGTAGTGATAGCCTGACAGATGGATGTCAGAGGAGACAGTAGTGATAGCCTGACAGATGGATGTTCAGAGGAGACAGTAGTGATAGCCTGACAGATGGATGTTCAGAGGAGACAGTAGTGATAGCCTGACAGATGGATGTCAGAGGAGACAGTAGTGATAGCCTGACAGATGGATGTTCAGAGGAGACAGTAGTGATAGCCTGACAGATGGATGTTCAGAGGAGACAGTAGTGATAGCCTGACAGATGGATGTCAGAGGAGACAGTAGTGATAGCCTGACAGATGGATGTTCAGAGGAGACAGTAGTGATAGCCTGACAGATGGATGTTCAGAGGAGACAGTAGTGATAGCCTGACAGATGGATGTTCAGAGGAGACAGTAGTGATAGCCTGACAGATGGATGTCAGAGGAGACAGTAGTGATAGCCTGACAGATGGATGTTCAGAGGAGACAGTAGTGATATCTGACAGATGGATGTTCAGAGGAGACAGTAGTGATAGCCTGACAGATGGATGTCAGAGGAGACAGTAGTGATAGCCTGACAGATGGATGTTCAGAGGAGACAGTAGTGATAGCCTGACAGATGGATGTTCAGAGGAGACAGTAGTGATAGCCTGACAGATGGATGTCAGAGGAGACAGTAGTGATAGCCTGACAGATGGATGTTCAGAGGAGACAGTAGTGATAGCCTGACAGATGGATGTCAGAGGAGACAGTAGTGATAGCCTGACAGATGGATGTCAGGGGAGACAGTAGTGATAGCCTGACAGATGGATGTTCAGAGGAGACAGTAGTGATATCTGACAGATGGATGTTCAGAGGAGACAGTAGTGATAGCCTGACAGATGGATGTTCAGAGGAGACAGTAGTGATAGCCTGACAGATGGATGTTCAGAGGAGACAGTAGTGATAGCCTGACAGATGGATGTTCAGTGGAGACAGTAGTGATAGCCTGACAGATGGATGTTCAGTGGAGACAGTAGTGATAGCCTGACAGATGGATGTTCAGTGGAGACAGTAGTGATAGCCTGACAGATGGATGTTCAGAGGAGACAGTAGTGATATCTGACAGATGGATGTTCAGAGGACAGTAGTGATAGCCTGACAGATGGATGTTCAGAGGAGACAGTAGTGATAGCCTGACAGATGGATGTTCAGAGGAGACAGTAGTGATAGCCTGACAGATGGATGTCAGAGGAGACAGTAGTGATAGCCTGACAGATGGATGTTCAGAGGAGACAGTAGTGATAGCCTGACAGATGGATGTTCAGAGGAGACAGTAGTGATAGCCTGACCGATGGATGTTCAGAGGAGACAGTAGTGATAGCCTGACAGATGGATGTTCAGAGGAGACAGTAGTGATAGCCTGACAGATGGATGTTCAGAGGAGACAGTAGTGATAGCCTGACAGATGGATGTCAGAGGAGACAGTAGTGATAGCCTGACAGATGGATGTTCAGAGGAGACAGTAGTGATAGCCTGACAGATGGATGTTCAGAGGAGACAGGTCATTGTTGTGTTGTATGAGTGTGAAGTTGAACTGGGCTTGTTGTTGTTGAGCGGTCTATCAGACACAGATTGTGACCTGGTGGTTCGCTGACCTCACGTCAGTTTCTCTCCATGGTGTGTGGAATGAAACAGTTATTGTTTCTCAATGTTGGCTTTTACTGACCCACCCCTGTCTCTTCTTCTGTTGTCATCTGTCCTCCCTTACATCTCTCATCCCACCCCTCTCTCTTATTCTGTTGTCATCTGTCCTCCCTTACCTCTCTCACCCCACCCCTCTCTCTTCTTCTGTTGTCATCTGTCCTCCCCCCTTACCTCTCTCATCCCACCCCTCTCTCTTCTTCTATTGTCATCCGTCCTCCTCCCTTACCTCTCTCATCCCACCCCTCTCTCTTCTTCTATTGTCATCCGTCCTCCTCCCTTACCTCTCTCTTCCTCTTTCCATCCATTCTTTTCCCTCTCCTTCCACTCACTCAGGACGGGCAGTCCAGGACAGTTCGTCAGTTCCAGTTCACTGATTGGCCGGAGCAGGGGGTACCCAAGTCAGGAGAAGGCTTCATAGACTTCATAGGCCAGGTGCACAAAACCAAGGAGCAGTTTGGCCAGGACGGACCCATCTCTGTCCACTGCAGGTGAGGATCTTTTGTGTGTGTGTGTAGATCTGGGTAAGAGTGTGTAGGCATCCAGCTCCCAGAATGTTAAAGGGATTACAACCAGCCCCCCACCGTGCAGGTCTTAAATATCCTCCATAGACATCATATCTCTCTCTCTCTCTAATTGATCACTCAGAGAGGCAGACTCCTGGTATTTGTAAAGAGGAAGCCATTTGGTTCAACAGAAGAAGTCCACTTTGCATCCTTTTTCCTTTGCAAAGTCACCAAACACTATCCTGTTCCCAGATCTGTTTGTGCTGTATAGCCAACTCCTATGGTTGCATTAACAGATCTTAGACCAGGCTAACCAAACACCAGATCTACCTATATGGACATTGTTATGATGACACCAGTCATTGACTATAACCTTTAAGAGCTCGGTCATCTCGGTTAACAAATGTATTCCGTAATTGTTGAGATAGTTGCGGGCCAAATGTCCTCTCCCCTTCTGAAATTCAAAAGATGAAAAATCGAGAATTTGTCCAAATAATCAGTGAGGAAAAACCCTGAATCTACTGCTGCTCATTATCTCACGCATCCTGTTGTATAATCACAGATCAACAGCACCATTTATGTTTACGTAGTCTGCCCACAAGAGATTGAGAGAGAAGGCTGTGTTTAAGGAAGCTGCAGTAAGGCAGAGTTGTTATTCTCGACAGACAGACAGACAGACAGACAGACAGACAGACAGACAGACAGACAGACAGACAGACAGACAGACAGACAGACAGACAGACAGACAGACAGACAGACAGACAGACAGACAGACAGACAGACAGACAGACAGACAGACAGACAGACAGACAGACAGACAGACAGACAGATAGACAGACAGACAGATCCCAGCAGCCTACTAGAAGATGCACAGCTAATGCGAGACTGGAGGAAGCATGTCTTTGAGACACTGTCTGCATCCAGTACCCTATATAGTGCACTACTTTTGACTAGGGCCCATATTTTTATTTACTTATTTTATTTCACCTTTATTTAACCATGTAGGCTAGTTGAGAACACCTTTATTTAACCATGTAGGCTAGTTGAGAACACCTTTATTTAACCATGTAGGCTAGTTGAGAACACCTTTATTTAACCAGGTAGGCTAGTTGAGAACACCTTTATTTAACCATGTAGGCTAGTTGAGAACACATTTATTTAACCATGTAGGCTAGTTGAGAACACCTTTATTTAACCATGTAGACTAGTTGAGAACACCTTTATTTAACCATGTAGGCTAGTTGAGAACACATTTATTTAACCATGTAGGCTAGTTGAGAACACCTTTATTTAACCATGTAGGCTAGTTGAGAACACCTTTATTTAACCATGTAGGCTAGTTGAGAACACCTTTATTTAACCATGTAGGCTAGTTGAGAACACCTTTATTTAACCATGTAGGCTAGTTGAGAACACCTTTATTTAACCATGTAGGCTAGTTGAGAACACCTTTATTTAACCATGTAGACTAGTTGAGAACACCTTTATTTAACCAGGTAGGCTAGTTGAGAACACCTTTATTTAACCAGGTAGGCTAGTTGAGAACACCTTTATTTAACCAGGTAGGCTAGTTGAGAACACCTTTATTTAACCAGGTAGGCTAGTTGAGAACAAGTTCTCATTTGCAACTGCGACCTGGCCAAGATAAAGCATAGCAGTATGAACAGACAACACAGAGTTACACAAGTCGCTCTGGATAAGAGCGTCTGCTAAATGACTTAAATGTAAATGTAAATGAGTAAACAAGTAACAAGTCAATAACACAGTAGAAAAAAAGGGGAGTCTATATACAATGTGTGCAAAAGGCATGAGGAGGTAGGCGAATAATTACAATATTGCAGATTAACACTGGAGTGATAAATGATCAGATGATCATGTACAGGTAGAGATATTGGTGTGCAAAAGAGCAGAAAAGTAAATAAATAAAAACAGTATGGGGATGAGGTAGGTGAAAATGGGTGGGCTATTTACCAATAGATTATGTACAGCTGCAGCGATCGGTTAGCTGCTCAGATAGCTGATGTTTGAAGTTGGTGAGGGAGATAAAAGTCTCCAACTTCAGCGATTTTTGCAGTTCGTTCCAGTCACAGGCAGCAGAGTACTGGAACGAAAGGCGGCCGAATGAGGTGTTGGCTTTAGGGATGATCAGTGAGATACACCTGCTGGAGCGCGTGCTACGGATGGGTGTTGCCATCGTGACCAGTGAACTGAGATAAGGCGGAGCTTTACCTAGCATGGCCTTGTAGATGACCTGGAGCCAGTGGGTCTGGCGACGAATATGTAGTGAGGGCCAGCCGACTAGAGCATACAAGTCGCAGTGGTGGGTAGTATAAGGTGCTTTAGTGACAAAACGGATGGCACTGTGATAAACTGCATCCAGTTTGCTGAGTAGAGTGTTGGAAGCAATTTTGTAGATGACATCGCCGAAGTCGAGGATCGGTAGGATAGTCAGTTTTACTAGGGTAAGCTTGGCAGCGTGAGTGAAGGAGGCTTTGTTGCGGAATAGAAAGCCGACTCTTGATTTGATTTTCGATTAGAGATGTTTGATATGGGTCTGGAAGGAGAGTTTGCAGTCTAGCCAGACACCTAGGTACTTATAGGTGTCCACATATTCAAGGTCGGAACCATCCAGTGTGGTGATGCTAGTCGGGCATGCGGGTGCAGGCAGCGATCGGTTGAAAAGCATGCATTTGGTTTTACTAGCGTTTAAGAGCAGTTGGAGGCCACAGAAGGAGTGTTGTATGGCATTGAAGCTCGTTTGGAGGTTAGATAGCACAGTGTCCAATGACGGGCCGAAAGTATATAGAATGGTGTCGTCTGCATAGAGGTGGATCAGGGAATCACCCGCAGCAAGAGCAACATCATTGATATATACAGAGAAAAGAGTCGGCCCGAGAATTGAACCCTGTGGCACCCCCATAGAGACTGCCAGAGGACCGGACAGCATGCCCTCCGATTTGACACACTGAACTCTGTCTGCAAAGTAATTGGTGAACCAGGCAAGGCAGTCATCCGAAAAACCGAGGCTACTGAGTCTGCCGATAAGAATCTGGTGATTGACAGAGTCGAAAGCCTTGGCAAGGTCGATGAAGACGGCTGCACAGTACTGTCTTTTATCGATGGCGGTTATGATGTCGTTTAGTAGCTTGAGTGTGGCTGAGGTGCACCCGTGACCGGCTCGGAAACCAAATTCCTTAGCGGAGAAGGTACGGTGGGATTCAAGATGGTCAGTGACCTGTTTGTTGACTTGGCTTTCGAAGACCTTAGATAGGCAGGGCAGAATGGATATAGGTCTGTAACAGTTTGGGTCCAGGGTGTCTCCCCCTTTGAAGAGGGGGATGACTGCAGCAGCTTTCCAATCCTTGGGGATCTCAGACGATATGAAAGAGAGGTTGAACAGGCTGGTAATAGGGGTTGCGACAATGGCGGCGGATAGTTTCAGAAATAGAGGGTCCAGATTGTCAAGCCCAGCTGATTTATACGGGTCCAGGTTTTGCAGCTCTTTCAGAACATCTGTTATCTGGATTTGGGTAAAGGAGAACCTGGAGAGGCTTGGGCGAGGAGCTGCGGTTGGGCCGGAGCTGTTGGCCGAGGTTGGAGTAGCCAGGCGGAAGGCATGGCCAGCCGTTGAGAAATGCTTGTTGAAGTTTTCGATAATCATGGATTTGTCGGTGGTGACCGTGTTCCCTAGCCTCAGTGCAGTGGGCAGCTGGGAGGAGGTGCTCTTGTTCTCCATGTACTTCACAGTGTCCCAGAACTTTTTGGAGTTGGAGCTACAGGATGCAAACTTCTGCCTGAAGAAGCTGGCCTTAGCATTCCTGACTGACTGTGTGTATTGGTTCCTGACTTCCCTGAACAGTTGCATATCGCGGGGACTGTTCGATGCTATTGCAGTCCGCCACAGGATGTTTTTGTGCTGGTCGAGGGCAGTCAGGTCTGGAGTGAACCAAGGGCTGTATCTGTTCTTGGTTCTGCATTTTTTGAACGGAGCATGCTTATCTAAAATGGTGAGGAAGTTACTTTTAAAGAATGACCAGGCATCCTCAACTGACGGGATGAGGTCAATGTCCTTCCAGGATACCCGGGCCAGGTCGATTAGAAAGGCCTGAAGTGTTTTAGGGAGCGTTTGACAGTGATGAGGGGAGGTCGTTTGACTGTGGCACCGTAGCGGATACAGGCAATGAGGCAGTGGTCGCTGAGATCCTGGTTGAAGACAGCGGTGGTGTATTTGGAGGGCCAGTTGGTCAGGATGACGTCTATGAGGGTGCCCTTGCTTACAGAGTTAGGGTTGTACCTGGTGGGTTCCTTGATGATTTGTGTGAGACTGAGGGCATCTAGCTTAGATTGTAGGACTGCCGGGGTGTTAAGCATATCCCAGTTTAGGTCACCTAACAGAACAAACTCTGAAGCTAGATGGCGGGCGATCAATTCACAAATGGTGTCTAGGGCACAGCTGGGAGCTGAGGGGGGACGGTAGCAGGCGGCAACAGTGAGAGACTTATTTCTGGAGAGAGTAATTTTCAGAATTAGTAGTTCGAACTGTTTGGGTATGGACCTGGAAAGTATGACATTACTTTGCAGGCTATCTCTGCAGCAGACTGCAACTCCTCCCCCTTTGGCAGCTCTATCTTGACGGAAGATGTTATAGTTGGGTATGGAAATCTCTGAATTTTTGGTGGCCTTCCTGAGCCAGGATTCAGACACGGCAAGGACATCAGGGTTAGCAGAGTGTGCTAAAGCAGTGAGTAAAACAAACTTAGGGAGGAGGCTTCTGATGTTGACATGCATGAAACCAAGGCTTTTTTGATCACAGAAGTCAACAAATGAGGGTACCTGGGGACATGCAGGGCCTGGGTTTACCTCCACATCACCCGCGGAACAGAGAAGGAGTAGTATGAGGGTGCGGCTAAAGGCTATCAAAACTGGTCGCCTAGAGCGTTGGGGACAGAGAATAAGAGGAGCAGGTTTCTGGGCATGGTAGAATATATTCAGGGCATAATGCGCAGACAGGGGTATGGTGGGGTGCGGGTACGGCGGAGGTAAGCCCAGGCACTGGGTGATGATGAGAGAGGTTTTATCTCTGGACATGCTGGTTGTAATGGGTGAGGTCACCGCATATGTGGGAGGTGGGACATAGGAGCTATCAGGGGTATGAGGAGTGGGACTAGGGGCTCCATTGTGAACTAAAACAATAATAATAATATAACTAACCTGATAACTAACCTGAGCAACAGTATACAAGGCATATTGACATTTGAGAGAGACATACAGCGAGGCATACAGTAATCACAGGTGTTGAATTGGGAAAGCTAGCTAAAACAGTGGGTGAGACAACAGCTAATCAGCTAGGATAACAACAGCAGGTAAAATGGCATTGACTAGGCAACGGGGCCGACAGATAAAACAAACAAGCAGAATGGAGTACCGTGATTAATGGACAGTCCAGCGTGCATCAGCTATGTAGCCAAGTGATCAGAGTCCAGGGGCAGCGGTGGATGGGGCAGGGGGGGCTGGACTGGCGAGTGTTATCCAGGTTAAAAAACTAACAATGACTAAATAGCTTGTAGCTAGTTAGCTGGTTAGCTTCTGGAGGTTCTTGAGTGTGTTCTAAAAATTAAAAATAATAGCGATTCCGTATCACATTGGGTGAGGCAGGTTTCCGGAAGGTATAAACACATTTTTTTAAATCGGGAAGAGATAGAAAATACATATGGGCCACTGCGTGTTTGGGACGCGGCGATGCAGACGGTTAGCAGGCCTGTGCTAACAAGCTAACAGATTAGCAGGCCGGGGTAAACAAGGTAGTAGTTAGCGGACCTGGGCTAAACAAGCTAGCAGTTAGCATGCCGAATTAGCAAGCAAGGAGATAGCGAGGGCTAGAGAGTTAGCCTTTGGAGGACGTCGCGATGGGGTGAGTCTGTTTATTCCTCTTCATGCAGTGACATCGATAGACCGGTTGTGGGTCCGGGTATTGTAGCCCAGGAGTATGCTAGGAGCACAGGAGCTCTGGCCGGGCTAGCTTCAAGCTACGTGGGTGGAAACGCTAGCCAGGAGTAATCAACCAGGGTTGCGGTTTAGCTCGATAGCTAGTTGTGAAGATCCAGCTGAAAAATGTTCCGTTTGCGGTGGGAATCTGGGGATAAAAAAATAAATAGGTCCGTTATGCTCTGGTTAGCGTCGCGTTGTTCGAACTGGCGAGAGCTTTCCGAGCTAAAGGTTAGCTGATGACCGGTTAGCTGAAGACCGATAGCATAGCTGGTGGTTAGCTGGCAAGCTTCAGTTGAGGGGTTCCGGTTCCGAAGTAAATATAAATACTTTAGGAAAAGTAGCTACATTGGGTGAGGCGGGTTGCACGATAGTATTTGGAAGCTTAGGTTTAGCAAAATGTTTTTAAAGATATGCGAAGAAAAATATCTAAAACGAAAAAGAGACGATATTTACAGAGAGACGATACGACAGGACGACTTACTGCTACGCCATCTTGGAACTATGTCTCTGATCAAAAATTGACACAGGGTGTCATTTGGGATGCAAAGAGTTATTGCAGTACTCAAACACCTCGGGAATTGTCTCTCTTCTGTCACAATGCATGTTGGGAAATTGGGAAGGAGTTAGGGATGCTCCCACCCTCCATTGATAGTTCTTGGAAAGCTCCGGAAGCCCAGTACTGAGAGCTGGGCTCTGCTACAGTCAGTCAGTGTGTATTTCAGTCTCTTTCCACCTACTCGCACCGTGTCATATCTAAAGATGGTAGTACATTCTTTCTTTCTCTCTCACTTTCTCTCTTGCTTTGGTTTCCATCCCCCTCTATCTCTCATCCCTCCATATATTGTCTCAGTCCCTTGCACTTCCCGTGTCTCTCTCTCTCTCTCTCTCTCTCTCTGTCTCTCTGTCTCTCCCTCTTTCTCCCTCTCTCTCTCCTTCCTCTCATTCAGCACTGCTTTCCACATCTGTCAGATTTAAAGTCTGTCTATTTAGATGGAGACGAGCTTATGTCAAATTAGTGTCAAAAGTTGAGGATTTTAGCTAACCCAAACTCTTTTTCTAACCTTAACCTAATTTTCCTAACCTGCTGTGTTAGTTCTCCTAACCTGCTACGAAAACATTTATTCTGAGAAAAGCTGTACCCCATCTAGTCCAAAACACCCTGTGACAAGCTGTGACCAGCTCCCAGGGAAGAGCTTTCACCACACTGCAGGGGAGGATAGGATTGGTGTGGATGGGGTTAGAGGGATGGAGGGATAGCAGTGGGGCGTGGTGGAACAGTTGTTGAGAGGACTGAATGGGGACAGACTTTGTGGTGACACAAGAAGGCGAGGAAGCACGGACTCTATAGGGATGCTCAACTCTTTGTCCTTAGTTCCATTTTGGGGGGGGGGTTATCATTGGTGACCTTTCAACTCCAGTCCACTACCGACTTTCGCAACCCCTGTCTTCTCCTCTTCTATCTCCAGTCAGAAACCGTCATGGGGTGGGTAGGATGAAAATACAGATCTGCTGTCATATCAATTATTGTTCCATTGGTGAAGGGGAAGTCATTTCACACCAAAGCAGCTTACAGAGACAGCCCTCAAGAATTTCAGGATCAAACTTAAGACTCACCCTATTTCTGGGGACTGTTACAGAGAAAGGTTTGCAATGGGGACTTAATGAGGTGGAGTTTGTGTGTGTGTGCGTTCATGTGGGTTCGAGATTGTGTACGTTCATGCACGCGTGTGTTCATTTTGTGTTGTGTCGGTGTGTGGGCAGGCATCAAAGTCAATTGTGTACATGCATCACATCAATATTACCTCTGACATGATCAGCTTAGAGTCTGGTGTTAAACCGTGTAGCGACGGCACATGATGACTGGTATCTGAGGACAGGAGAAATAACAACCTTGATGACTGGTATCTGAGGACAGGAGAAATAACAACCTTGATGACTGGTATCTGAGGACAGGAGAAATAACAACCTTGATGACTGGTATCTGAGAACAGGAGAAATAACAACCTTGATGACTGGTATCTGAGGACAGGAGAAATAACAACCTTGATGACTGGTATCTGAGGACAGGAGAAATAACAACCTTGATGACTGGTATCTGAGAACAGGAGAAATAACAACCTTGATGACTGGTATCTGAGAACAGGAGAAATAACAACCTTGATGACTGGTATCTGAGGACAGGAGAAATAACAACCTTGATGACTGGTATCTGAGGACAGGAGAAATAACAACCTTGATGACTGGTATCTGAGAACAGGAGAAATAACAACCTTGATGACTGGTATCTGAGGACAGGAGAAATAACAACCTTGATGACTGGTATCTGAGGACAGGAGAAATAACAACCTTGATGACTGGTATCTAGGGACAGGAGAAATAACAACCTTGATGACTGGTATCTGAGGACAGGAGAAATAACAACCTTGATGACTGGTATCTGAGGACAGGAGAAATAACAACCTTGATGACTGGTATCTGAGGACAGGAGAAATAACAACCTTGATGACTGGTATCTGAGGACAGGAGAAATAACAACCTTGATGACTGGTATCTGAGGACAGGAGAAATAACAACCATGATGACTGGTATCTGAGGACAGGAGAAATAACAACCTTGATGACTGGTATCTGAGGACAGGAGAAATAACAACCATGATGACTGGTATCTGAGGACAGGAGAAATAACAACCATGATGACTGGTATCTGAGGACAGGAGAAATAACAACCTTGATGACTGGTATCTGAGGACAGGAGAAATAACAACCTTGATGACTGGTATCTGAGGACAGGAGAAATAACAACCATGATGACTGGTATCTGAGGACAGGAGAAATAACAACCATGATGACTGGTATCTGAGGACAGGAGAAATAACAACCATGATGACTGGTATCTGAGGACAGGAGAAATAACAACCTTGATGACTGGTATCTGAGGAGATGTAATGCTCCGGGTGTCGTGGGTGTGAAGCCAAATGCAGGAGACAGAGTTCAATGCTGTGCGTCTTTTAATAGCACCAACGCACCACAGGGTGCTCACAAAAGTTACGTTCCCAAAACACAGGGAATCAAAAAATACAATGGAAAAATAAACGACCAGGCACTAACACGTACCTTTAAAACAGAGCCGAAGGCTACAATGAAATAATCCCGCACAACAACCAGGCAGGCCGGCGGTCTAATAAAGACAAACTAATTAACATAAACAGGTGCTACCACTAAACATACAAGGAGGGGGAGGAAAAACAATCCGTGGCAGCTAATAGGCCAGTGACGACGACCGCCGAGCTCCACCCGCCTGGGAAGGGGAAACACCCTCGGTCGAACTCGTGACAGGACAGGAGAAATAACAACCTTGATGACTGGTATCTGAGGACAGGAGAAATAACAACCTTGATGACTGGTATCTGAGAACAGGAGAAATAACAACCTTGATGACTGGTATCTAGGGACAGGAGAAATAACAACCTTGATGACTGGTATCTGAGAACAGGAGAAATAACAACCTTGATGACTGGTATCTAGGGACAGGAGAAATAACAACCTTGATGACTGGTATCTGAGGACAGGAGAAATAACAACCTTGATGACTGGTATCTAGGGACAGGAGAAATAACAACCTTGATGACTGGTATCTGAGGACAGGAGAAATAACAACCTTGATGACTGGTATCTGAGAACAGGAGAAATAACAACCTTGATGACTGGTATCTAGGGACAGGAGAAATAACAACCTTGATGACTGGTATCTAGGGACAGGAGAAATAACAACCTTGATGACTGGTATCTAGGGACAGGAGAAATAACAACCTTGATGACTGGTATCTAGGGACAGGAGAAATAACAACCTTAATGACTGGTATCTAGGGACAGGAGAAATAACAACCTTGATGACTGGTATCTAGGGACAGGAGAAATAACAACCTTGATGACTGGTATCTAGGGACAGGAGAAATAACAACCTTGATGACTGGTATCTAGGGACAGGAGAAATAACAACCTTGATGACTGGTATCTAGGGACAGGAGAAATAACAACCTTGATGACTGGTATCTGAGGACAGGAGAAATAACAACCTTGATGACTGGTATCTGAGAACAGGAGAAATAACAACCTTGATGACTGGTATCTGAGAACAGGAGAAATAACAACCTTGATGACTGGTATCTGAGAACAGGAGAAATAACAACCTTGATGACTGGTATCTAGGGACAGGAGAAATAACAACCTTGATGACTGGTATCTGAGGACAGGAGAAATAACAACCTTGATGACTGGTATCTGAGGACAGGAGAAATAACAACCTTGATGACTGGTATCTAGGGACAGGAGAAATAACAACCTTGATGACTGGTATCTAGGGACAGGAGAAATAACAACCTTGATGACTGGTATCTGAGGACAGGAGAAATAACAACCTTGATGACTGGTATCTGAGGACAGGAGAAATAACAACCTTGATGACTGGTATCTGAGGACAGGAGAAATAACAACCATGATGACTGGTATCTGAGGACAGGAGAAATAACAACCTTGATGACTGGTATCTAGGGACAGGAGAAATAACAACCTTGATGACTGGTATCTGAGGACAGGAGAAATAACAACCTTGATGACTGGTATCTGAGGACAGGAGAAATAACAACCTTGATGACTGGTATCTGAGAACAGGAGAAATAACAACCTTGATGACTGGTATCTGAGGACAGGAGAAATAACAACCTTGATGACTGGTATCTGAGGACAGGAGAAATAACAACCTTGATGACTGGTATCTGAGGACAGGAGAAATAACAACCTTGATGACTGGTATCTGAGGACAGGAGAAATAACAACCTTGATGACTGGTATCTGAGGACAGGAGAAATAACAACCTTGATGACTGGTATCTGAGGACAGGAGAAATAACAACCTTGATGACTGGTATCTGAGGACAGGAGAAATAACAACCTTGATGACTGGTATCTGAGGACAGGAGAAATAACAACCTTGATGACTGGTATCTGAGAACAGGAGAAATAACAACCTTGATGACTGGTATCTGAGAACAGGAGAAATAACAACCTTGATGACTGGTATCTAGGGACAGGAGAAATAACAACCTTGATGACTGGTATCTAGGGACAGGAGAAATAACAACCTTGATGACTGGTATCTGAGAACAGGAGAAATAACAACCTTGATGACTGGTATCTGAGAACAGGAGAAATAACAACCTTGATGACTGGTATCTGAGGACAGGAGAAATAACAACCTTGATGACTGGTATCTAGGGACAGGAGAAATAACAACCTTGATGACTGGTATCTGAGAACAGGAGAAATAACAACCTTGATGAGTAGTATCTGAGAACAGGAGAAATAACAACCTTGATGACTGGTATCTGAGGACAGGAGAAATAACAACCTTGATGACTGGTATCTGAGGACAGGAGAAATAACAACCTTGATGACTGGTATCTAGGGACAGGAGAAATAACAACCTTGATGACTGGTATCTGAGGACAGGAGAAATAACAACCTTGATGACTGGTATCTAGGGACAGGAGAAATAACAACTTTCAAAATGGACGCCTTATAGAGCTGTTTGCATTATTGTTGGACTTCATCTGTTATACTGATGATAATAATCATCATAATAATAATTTGGTGGGTTCTTATATTGGTTACATTTCACACATGAACAAGTGTGTATTAATATGCATGTGTGAATTGGAAATGTTTCAATATCCCAGCATATCCCCTGAGATCTGTGTGTCTGTGTGTGTTTCCAGTGCGGGGGTTGGCCGGACCGGTGTCTTCACCACACTCAGCATTGTGCTGGAGAGGATGCGCTATGAAGGCGTGGTAGACATCTTTCAGACGGTCAAGATGCTGCGGACACAGAGGCCGGCCATGGTCCAGACAGAGGTGAGGGGTCACTCCGAACCCACAGGTTCTCATGGATATTGTAGTTTTTTGTAGCATTGATACTGTCTGTAAGTCTTAGAGCTGCTGCTAAGTTCGGCTTGTAGTATTATATTGAATATTATAAATTGGGTGGTTGGAACCCTGAATGCTGATTAGCTGACAGCCGTGGTATATCAGACCGTATACCACGGTGATGACAAAACATTTCTTTATACTGTTCTAATTACGTTGGTAACCAGTTTGTAATAGAAATAAGGCACGTAGGGGGTTTGTGGTATCTGGCCAATATACCACGGCTAAGGTCTGTATCTGAGAACAGCCGTTAGCCGTGGTATATTTACCATATACCACAACCCCTCATGCCTTATTGTTTAAGTGAAGTATCTCCTGTTCGCTGCTGAACAAAATTAATGTTGAATGTTGTTTATTTTGTCTATGCAGGATGAATATCAGTTTTGCTACCAGGCGGGTCTGGAGTACCTAGGAAGCTTTGATCACTATGCAACGTAAGAATCCATCTCGTCCCCCAAATCCTATGTCCCCCTCAACAGTCTCCTGAGCCATAGAAATGAAAACAACAACAGCAGCCAGAAAACTAAATTCAACCAACAGAATAGCAAACGAATTGTAGATTATTATTTTTTATTTTTTTTAAAGTCAACAATAGTGCAATTCCAATTGGACCCAATGGACTTTGATGTCGGTGAGGAAACCGTAAATGACTCCATCAGCAGAACTAATTGACGCCCTCACTCTGAAGAAAGGAACCAAAAGTGGTGGCTCAAGCTGTGGGGTGGGAATAATTAAAGTGTTGGACTGCTAACCTTACCTCAAGTGTTCAGATGTGGAGGTGGACAATGTAAACATTTCGTGGACATCTATTAAAAATTAACTACGTTACAAACAATACAACAGTGAATGAAGGAAAAAACCAACTGGGAAAAACGGAGAAAATGGTGGAGTGGATGTAGCTTTAAATGGGGAAGCACCGTTTCTACCATGTAAGGACAGAGGTTCACAGTGTTTATAAACACTTCTGATGGAAAACTGTGGTTGCCTGTGAAACACAGATGATTGTCCCCAAAATGTCAGACACCTCTGATGAGACAAACACACTGAGTTAACAGTAAGGTACTGGCAACAGAAGTCGACCTCCATTCGGGACCCCCTACCACACTCATCCTTCTCTCTAAGCAAGATAACTTCTACTGCCCATAGTTCTGTTTCAACCTTAGAAGCTCAACTCCCAACATGTCCATCATCTCGTACAAAGGGCAGCCCTATAACCCTTCAACTCTTTGGGCTAAGAGGAGCTTCTGCAGTACAGAATATTCCGGGGGAAAGTGATGAAGGTGTCATATAGTGTCTGCCAGCGGTGGATAATGCCGATTCAATCAACTTACCGTTTCCGTTTCTCCATCACTTGACGTGTGGAGCTTCTTGAGGACAAACCCCAACATGTTTATACAGTAACCACTGACATAGTTCTCTTAGCCTCAGTCACCATGGAAACTGGGTGAAAAGAGACCACTCTTGCAAGACCAGATGAATGACAATGAAGTCCCTTGACTTTTTACTGTCACTCTTCGTTCAGGACTAGTTTTTACTGGTGCAGGGCCCAACATATTGACCGAGTGGAATCACCACAGGAGAACTTGGCATGGTGAATGGTGGCAACTGAGCTCTCTTTGCAAACTTGTACAGTGACCAACAACCCATTGTAATCATTTGTTAATTTTGTCTTACAATTACTTGTATTTCTGGGGGTTTTCTGTCAATACTAAACATGCTGCTTATTCTCCTGTATGCTGTAAGTGTGACTGTGGTATGGGATGACAATGGAGGTGCCTGGTCTGGTGTCAGTTTGCACCCATGCGACTGAAACTGAAAGTGCATCCACATGCCCCCCCCCTCCCTCCCTCCCCCATCAACTCCTCTCGGCCTCCTCTGGACTCACTGTCTCACACGACATTCATGTCCCAAGCTTGACTTAAAGAGAGAGACTAGCTCTCTACTAACAGTGGAAGGACAGTGGTTGTGAGGAACTGAGTTGATAACCCAGAGAAAGGTTCCTGTCTTTTCTCTTCCACCTATTGGCCAAAGGCCACTGTGGATGACTGGCCAAAGGCCACTGTGGATGAGTGGTCAAAGGCCACTGTAGATGACTGGCCAAAGGCCACTGTGGATGACTGGCCAAAGGCCACTGTGGATGACTGGCCAAAGGCCACTGTGGATGACTGGCCAAAGGCCACTGTGGATGACTGGCCACAGGCCACTGTGGATGACTGGCCACAGGCCACTGTGGATGACTGGCCACAGGCCACTGTGGATGACTGGCCACAGGCCACTGTGGATGACTGGCCACGGGCCACTGTGGATGACTGGCCACAGGCCACTGTGGATGACTGGCCACAGGCCACTGTGGATGACTGGCCACAGGCCACTGTGGATGACTGGCCACAGGCCATTGTGGATGACTGGCCAAGGGCCACTGTGGATGATGTGAAAGTTATGTCCACGATAAAAATGACTTGCACATCACAAAACTTGAAATCTAAACAATCTAAACAATAGCAGGTCCGATTCTACCCACCATGTACACGTGTCTGACAAAAACAAGCCCTCAAAGCCCGCAATTGTATTTTTTCTCAGAGGTCTGTGCTTTGGTATACCCAGGAGTATGCTTTTACGATGGATTCTGGGAAGGTTTTGGGATTGGTATGTACACTAACAGAGTGATGAACGGAACTGTTTGTAGTCTTTCTTATTTCCAAAAAAAGCCTTATTGTTATTGTAACATTATGGAAACATGAATGTTGTGTTATTGATGACTATTGTTATTTTACTTTACATAGCTTACTTTCAATTTTTTTATTTTTTGTTTCGGTTTTTTAACAGAGATATTGTATCACATTTTTTTAAATTAGCAGGAAAAAAATGTAGGCTTATATGTTCATATTATGTTAAAAGACATTATATTTTTTCACTATAGAAATGTTATGTATAACTTGTGGATGTGTGCATATATATATATATATATCACACATTCATATATATTTAAATGAAGAATATAAAGATGTATACAAACATATTTTTTTCTGTTTCTTATTTGTAGGTATTTTTTACCATAAACTTTCATTTTGCTCATGTAAAATGCTGATGGATTTGTTTTGTAGCCATGAACTTAACCTTGGGAAATATTGTGTGTTTCTCTGGAAACAATTAGCGGAGGTGTCTGGCCCGGGCGCCGCTCCTGCAACCCTTTTTAAATCCTACCACTTGGTAGACCTGTGCCGATAAGGAGATGGTGTCTTTTTAATTGTTGTTGAAATTACTATTATCATTAGCTAACAATAGTCATGTATTTGTTTGAGTATTATTTTCATATGTAGTAGATGAAATAGTCTACAAAGCATTCAATTGGAGGAAAGGTCTAACCCATTTTGCTGAATTTGCCAGACTAAAGGTGCTGTACTTTTTGACCATGTACAGACCGTCATCTCCCTCTTTCTCAGAAGTCCATCATTTCCTCCTCTTTCTTTTTCTTTTTCTTTTCAGACACAACACGATCATCCATTTGTTAGATATCAACTATAATCCAGAATATAACACCTGTAAATAAACAAACATATAGATTATATGTATTTGTTTGATTTAACTCTCAACGCTCTCTTACTTCAGATCAAATACTGAACTGCAAAGATAAGGTTCTGCTTATTGCAAAGTTCACAGTGTAAAGTGTACTTTCTCCCTTTGTAACATTTGTAGTCCACTCTGCTCTCTGTTCTTAAGTCCCCTCCCTCTCTGTTAAGAGAGGTCAATGACGACCCATAACTTTTGCCTCAGCACAGGTTTCTTGCAATCAAAATGGCGCCTGCTCTCTGGCCCCAAAGTGAACAGGGCTGGGAAACGGTAACCAAAGGACTATTCCTTTCCAAAACAAAAGCTCTATCTTTCCATCCCCAAAAAAGGAGAAGTGCTCTAGTTCCCAACTGCCTAAAAAGCCAAGAAGTGGATTGTCCATTGGCAGTCATAGAGAGAAACAAGAGATTTTCTCTACTACTTAGCAACTGGTCATAGTGCGATGACACAGCCATTAAGGGCAAAGTACTACAGTACACTACCACTGACCCTGAATCATGACATGATGTAAGAGGGTTCATTATACTGTAAGAACCTAGTACCATACTGTGTTCATTCTTATTATTATTTTTATGTTTTGTTACGGGATGCAGAATGAGTCAGGACTGAATGAGAAGGAGCCGTGTGATGCAAAGACTAGGACGAAGGAAGACGAAACAACAAAGACATTTCCAGCATATCCTTTTCAAGTGGGAATCGCAGACTTTTTCATATGAACAAATCTTGAAATTATCTTGAAATTAGGACTTTTTTATGACTGAATTCAAAGACTGGTTAAGGGCCAATGACAAAAAACAAGACTGGACATCTTTGGAAGTTTGTGCGATGTGCTACTCTTTGACTTCATGTTAAGATACCAGACTTTTGACAACAATAGCAGCCAAATCTACTGGAATGTTCAACCGAGGTTTTGAAATTAACAAAAGAGAAAAATTACTATAAAATAATAGAACCTATACGTACAACAGCCAACAAAAAGATAAAAAACCTAAGCTCAATCAAAATAGTTTTTCTTTGTATGAGGGCCAAGTGCTATCGCTTTCAAACTGTTACTTCTAACTGAAACAATGATTGGTTAAAAACCACTGTGTATGTAGATATGTTGACTTTGTATTAAAAAAATGTTGTCTGAATTTGTGCTATTATGTCGTTTTATTCATCTTTGCCCAACTATTGCCCAGATTTAAGTACAGTTAATTAGACCATCTGTGTATGGTAAGAGTACACACATTATAACAACAAATAATACAGTGCCTTGCGAAAGTATTCGGCCCCCTTGAACTTTGCGACCTTTTGCCACATTTCAGGCTTCAAACATAAAGATATAAAACTGTATTTTTTTTGTGAAGAATCAACAACAAGTGGGACACAATCATGAAGTGGAACGACATTTATTGGATATTTCAAACTTGTTTAACAAATCAAAAACTGAAAAATTGGGCGTGCAAAATGATTCAGCCCCCTGAAGTGAATACTTTGCATAGTACATCTTTCTTCCAGGAAGACATGCTACTGTACCAATAGTCACTGTTCCTTTATTCCGTGTTGCGTTCGTAAACATTGTTAAATCATATGTGTTATTGATTAAGACACTCTTGTTTGTTTCTTCCACCACTTTTTGTAAGTCATGGCTGTGTCCCCCTAATGGGAGCTTATTGTGACGAGACAAAATCCTTTTTGTAAGTCATGGCTGTGTCCCCCTAATGGGAGCTTATTGTGACGAGACAAAATCCTTTTTGTAAGTCATGGCTGTGTCCCCCTAATGGGAGCTTATTGTGACGAGACAAAATCCTTTTTGTAAGTCATGGCTGTGTCCCCCTAATGGGAGCTTATTGTGACGAGACAAAATCCTTTTTGTAAGTCATGGCTGTGTCCCCTAATTGGAGCTTATTGTGACGAGACAAAATCCTTTTTGTAAGTCATGGCTGTGTCCCCCTAATGGGAGCTTATTGTGACGAGACAAAATCCTTTTTGTAAGTCATGGCTGTGTCCCCCTAATGGGAGCTTATTGTGACGAGACAAAATCCTTTTTGTAAGTCATGGCTGTGTCCCCCTAATGGGAGCTTATTGTGACGAGACAAAATCCTTTTTGTAAGTCATGGCTGTGTCCCCCTAATGGGAGCTTATTGTGACGAGACAAAATCCTTTTTGTAAGTCATGGCTGTGTCCCCCTAATGGGAGCTTATTGTGACGAGACAAAATCCTTTTTGTAAGTCATGGCTGTGTCCCCCTAATGGGAGCTTATTGTGACGAGACAAAATCCTTTTTGTAAGTCATGGCTGTGTCCCCCTAATGGGAGCTTATTGTGACGAGACAAAATCCTTTTTGTAAGTCATGGCTGTGTCCCCCTAATGGGAGCTTATTGTGACGAGACAAAATCCTTTTTGTAAGTCATGGCTGTGTCCCCCTAATGGGAGCTTATTGTGACGAGACAAAATCCTTTTTGTAAGTCATGGCTGTGTCCCCCTAATGGGAGCTTATTGTGACGAGACAAAATCCGATAAATTCAGTTGTATTTGCATCTTTTTTTGTGAACACATGTATCTGCACTAATCTGTACATCTATACATCTATGTACACCTATAGCCCAGTAAAACATCAATTATCTCAAGTAGCAGACATAACAGGTTGTTTAAAACGTCTCAGGGCTGAAATCCCATTAACGGGATCGATATGACAACAGCCAGTGAAAGTGCAGGGCACCAAATTCAAAACAACAAAAATCTCATAATTAAAATTCCTCAAGCATACAAGTATTTACAGTGAAAGCACCACAAACAATTATGTTAGGTCACCACCAAGCCACAGAAAATCACAGCCATTTTTCCAGCCAAAGATAGGAGTCACAAAAAGCACAAATAGAGATAAAATTCATCACTAACCTTTGATGATCTTCATCAGATGACACTCATAGGACTTCATGTTACACAATACATGTATGTTTTGTTTGATAAAGGTCATATTTATAGCAAAAGATCTGAGTTTACATTGGCACGTTACGTTCAGTAGTTCCTAAAACATCCAGTGGTTTTGCATAGCCACATCAATTTACAGAAATACTCATCATAAATGTTGATGAAAATGTAAGTGTTACACATGGAATTTTAAAAAGGCTTTACGGCAAAAGCATAAGAAGCTATTATCTGATGATAGCACAACAGTAAACAAAGAGGGTAGCATATTTCAACCCTGCAGGCGCTCCACAAAACACAGAAATAAAATATAAAACATGGCTTACCTTTGACGAGCTTCTTTTGTTGGCACTCCAATGTGTCCCATAAACATCACAATTGGTCCTTTTGTTCGATTAATTCCGTCCATATATATCCAAAATGTCCATTTGTTTGGCGCGTTTGATCCAGAAAAAAACAGCTTCCAAATTGCACAACGTCACTACAAAATATTTCAAAAGTTGCCTGTAAACTTTGCCAAAACATTTCAAACTACTTTTGTAATACAACTTTAGGTATTTTTAAACGTTAATTATCGATCAAATTGAAGACAGGTCTATCTGTGTTACGTGTTCAATAAAGGAAGACAACAAACCAAGCTACTTTTCAAGTATTGCGCAACTCTCAACAGTGTTATGCAGTTCCTAGATGGCCATACTTCTTCATTGTACAAAGGAATAACCTCAACCAAATTCCAAAGACTGGTGATATCCAGTGGAAGTGGTAGGAACTGAAAACGAGTTCCTAAAAAAATATAGTTTCCCAATGAGATCTCACTGAACAGAGACCTCAAAAAGTCACATCTGAACAGTTAATCCTCTGGGTTTTGCCTGCTACATAAGTTCTGTTATACTCACAGACATGATTCAAACAGTTTTAGAAACTTCAGAGGGTCTTCTATCTAAATGTACTAATAATATGCATATCTTATGTTCTTGGCATGAGTAAAAAGAAGTTGAAATTGGGCACGCTATTTATCCAAAATTGAAAATGTTGCCCCCTATACCTTAAGAAGTTAATGCAACCGCTGTGTCAGATTTAAAAAAAACAGAAATCAGAAATAACATTATAAATATTCACTTACCTTTGATGATCTTCATCAGAATGCACTCCCAGGAATCCCAGTTCCACAATAAATGTTTGATTTGTTCGATAATGTCCATTATTTAAGTCCAAATAGCAATTTTTGTTAGGGCATTTCGTACACAAATCCAAACGCTCGTGCAGGTCCAGCCGAACGTCGGACGAAAAGTTCAAAAAGTTATTTTACATGTCGTAGAAACATTTGAAACTCCGTATAGAATCAATCTTTAAGATGTTTTTTCATAAATCTTCAATAACGTTCCAACCGGAGAATTCCGATGTCTGTAGAAAAGCAATGGAAGCAGGCCGCTCTCATGTGAAATGCGAGTGACCAGCACGTGGCTCTCTGCCAGACGCCTGACTCATTCCCCTCTCATTCAGCCCCACATCACAGTAGAAGCCTCATTCTAGATTCTAAAGACGGTTGACATCTAGTGGAAGCCTTAGGAAGTGCAACTTGACCCATATCCCACGGTGTATTCAATAGGGGCTGAGTTGAAAATCGACAAACCTCAGATTTCCCACTTCCTATTTGGATTTTTTCTCAGGTTTTTGCCTCTCATATGAGTTCTGTTATACTCACAGACATCATTCAAACAGTTTAGAAACTTCAGAGTGTTTTCTATCCAATACTAATATGCATATATTAGCAAGTGGGACTGAGGAGCAGGCCGTTTACTCTGGGCACCTCTGGGCACCTTATTCATCCAAGCTACTCAATACTGCCCCCAGCCATAAGTTCAAATGTGTTAAAAACATCTGTAGACCTACCTACTCCATTTCACTGAGAACCACTGTGGGCTTGCACCATGCATCCACAACATCTGTAGACCAACCTACTCCATTTCACTGAGAACCACTGTGGGCTTGCACCATGCATCCACAACATCTGTAGACCTACCTACTCCATTTCACTGAGAACCACTGTGGGCTTGCACCATGCATCCACAACATCTGTAGACCTACCTACTCCATTTCACTGAGAACCACTGTGGGCTTGCACCATGCATCCACAACATCTGTAGACCTACCTACTCCATTTCACTGAGAACCACTGTGGGCTTGCACCATGCATCCACAACATCTGTAGACCTACCTACTCCATTTCACTGAGAACCACTGTGGGCTTGCACCATGCATCCACAACATCTGTAGACCTACCTACTCCATTTCACTGAGAACCACTGTGGGCTTGCACCAGGCATCCACAACATCTGGAGACCTACCTACTCCATTTCACTGAGAACCACTGTGGGCTTGCACCATGCATCCACAACATCTGTAGACCTACCTACTCCATTTCACTGAGAACCACTGTGGGCTTGCACCATGCATCCACAACATCTGTAGACCTACCTACTCCATTTCACTGAGAACCACTGTGGGCTTGCACCATGCATCCACAACATCTGTAGACCTACCTACTCCATTTCACTGAGAACCACTGTGGGCTTGCACCATGCATCCACAACATCTGTAGACCTACCTACTCCATTTCACTGAGAACCACTGTGGGCTTGCACCATGCATCCACAACATCTGTAGACCTACCTACTCCATTTCACTGAGAACCACTGTGGGCTTGCACCATGCATCCACAACATCTGTAGACCTACCTACTCCATTTCACTGAGAACCACTGTGGGCTTGCACCATGCATCCACAACATCTGTAGACCTACCTACTCCATTTCACTGAGAACCACTGTGGGCTTGCACCATGCATCCACAACATCTGTAGACCTACCTACTCCATTTCACTGAGAACCACTATGGGCTTGCACCATGCATCCACAACATCTGACAAACCATGTAAGGGATAATCAACTTGGGGCTCTATGCGACATGAAACTCACCTTTCACAGAGTTGCATTATTTTCCAGAGAACGCATAGAGCCCCAAGTTGATTATCCATTTTATACCTTGGCTATAATTGAACAAATTTACCGCGACAATTGTGTTCATTTGCAGGTATAAATGTGTTCAACATCCACTGAAGTAGCTAGCAAGTTTACTAGATAGCGACAATAGTTGCCTTGGTAATCAAACCAAAATATTTGCTAGTTTAACTAACCAAACCATCAGTCCTAGCTTGCTATTATGAAAATGTAATTCAACAATGACAGTACATACAGTATATGCAGTACATACAGTGTATGCAGTATATACAGTGTATGCAGTATATACAGTATATGCAGTACATACAGTGTATGCAGTACATACAGTATATGCAGTACATACAGTGTGTGCAGTACATACAGTGTGTGCAGTACATACAGTGTGTGCAGTACATACAGTGTGTGCAGTATATACAGTGTGTGCAGTATATACAGTGTGTGCAGTACATACAGTATATGCAGTACATACAGTATATGCAGTATATACAGTATATGCAGTATATACAGTATATGCAGTATATACAGTATATGCAGTATATACAGTGTATGCAGTATATACAGTATATGCAGTATATACAGTATATGCAGTATATACAGTGTATGCAGTATATACAGTATATGCAGTACATACAGTATATGCAGTACATACAGTGTATGCAGTACATACAGTGTATGCAGTACATACAGTGTGTGCAGTATATACAGTGTGTGCAGTATATACAGTGTGTGCAGTATATACAGTGTGTGCAGTATATACAGTGTGTGCAGTATATACAGTATATGCAGTACATACAGTATATGCAGTACATACAGTACATGCAGTATATACAGTATATGCAGTACATACAGTATATGCAGTACATACAGTATATGCAGTATATGCAGTATATACAGTATATGCAGTATATGCAGTACATACAGTATATGCAGTACATACAGTATATGCAGTACATACAGTACATACAGTATATACAGTATATGCAGTATATACAGTATATGCAGTATATGCAGTGTATGCAGTATATACAGTGTGTGCAGTATATACAGTGTGTGCAGTATATACAGTATGTGCAGTACATACAGTATATGCAGTACATACGGTATGTGCAGTACATACAGTATGTGCAGTACATACAGTATATGCAGTATATACAGTACATGCAGTATATACAGTACATGCAGTATATGCAGTACATACAGTATATGCAGTACATACAGTATATGCAGTATATACAGTATATGCAGTATATACAGTGAGCTGAAAGTATTGGGACAGTGACACATTTATTGTTGTTTTGGCTCTGTACTCCAGTACTATGGATTTGCATTGATACAAAGGCAATGAGGTTTAAGTGCAGACTGTATAAAAATATACATTTTTTTTAGAGTATTAATAATACTGTCTTCAATACAACAACAAAAAATACAAAATATGTCATATTTCTTCCTTGAAACAATTTATCAAAATACTGTAGATTCAATGCATTCATATGAAGGACTGCTCCTTGTAAGGAGTACCAAAATGGCGTGGCTTCAAAGCCTCTCATTAGCCAACCCTGTGTGTTGTTACAACTTTCATTAAAAGATTACACGGTTAGCTATTTTAACAAGTCACATTGACAGCATTCACACAAAAATGTCATAACCTTATTATGAAAAAGGAAAATGTCCGTCAAGACTGAAGTGTTTAACTTTTTTATGATTCATTCAGGAAATACTATAGGCCTTTAAGTTTCCACAGGCGTATGCTAAGTTGCTTGTAATAAGACGTGGTAATCAGTTATGCCTGTCACATGAAAGATCAGTCTGTTGGAACACAGAGTATGTTAATCCAACATTATTGTCTACATTATTAGGTTCTGGAAATCTCCTAGAAGAGTGTAATACAGTTAATATGACACACTACTTCAAGTATACTGGTAGTAATTGTCTTATTCAACAGAAGCGGCTGCTGAAGTCAATGACAAGCCCAGAGACAGCCGAGCTAGGGAAGTAGGATGGTACTTATGCAGTGGTTCAAATGGAAGCTTGTTAGGACCTAGCTAAGCAAGCGATCAGAGAATCGATGTGACACTGGACCCAAAAGGAGGAGAAATGTGAAATAAATGGCGAAGCGATAAATTGGATTATCCACAAACCCCGTGGCCGAGCTTTCTGTTGCAAATGACTAATCAATCCAATCAGGCCTGGGACCAACCGGAAAAGGTATCATGTTGTGCAATTTTTTGGAGGTTATCTATTTGCCAATGCTTTTCGAACGCTGCATTATGGGGTTTCTCTGCAGTAGGCCTATGTGGTAGCATGATTTTCAGAAATTGAAAAAATAAATAACTTGCCATTTAGATGTTTACAGTGGGGCAAAAAAGTATTTAGTCAGCAACCAATTGTGCACGTTCTCCCACTTAAAAATAATAGAGAGGCCTGTAATTTTCATCATAGGTACACTTCAACTATGACAGACAAAATGAGAAGAAAAAAATCCAGAAAATCACATTGTAGGATTTTTTATGAATTTATTTGCAAATTATGGTGGAGAATAAGTATTTGGTCACCTACAAACAAGCAAGATTTCTGGCTCTCACAGACCTGTAACTTCTTATTTAAGAGGCTTGTCTGTCCTCCACTCGTTACCTGTATTAACGGCACCTGTTTGAACTTGTTATCAGTATAAAAGACACCTTTCCACAACCTCAAACAGTCACACTCCAAACTCCACTATGGCCAAGAACAAAGAGCTGTCAAAGGACACCAGAAACAAAATTATAGAGCTGCACCAGGCTGGGAATGATTGGAATCAATCACTGCCGGATGTGATACAGCCTGGAATCAAACCAGGGACTGTGTGACACATCTTGCACTGAGATGCAGTGCCTTAGACCGCTGCGCCACTCGGGAGCCCTCAACATGAGGGATGGGTTGTTAACTTTCCTTCCATAGGCTACATGTGATAAATTGTCTCATACTGTGCATGTTCTCTAACAGATCCACATAATCATATTACTCCTATAGACTGAGACTGTGGAGAGACAATCCTAAAGTAAAATAGATAGCTGTTGGATGATATGCTTCAAATGTTTTATGGCTTGAAATTCACCTAATGTTAGAGGGCATTTATTTTATAACTTGGTAGTTTTGCGTGTTATAATAATGTTTAATATGAGAAGCAAGCGATTAGCTATCTCTCACTAGATCTCTCATGCATCAGAAACATCAGTGAGGAGACAGCAGTGGCCTTTATCATAAGAATAGCTCTCTCTCGCATCCACATGGCTTTGCTGCCATCTCCTGGATAGAATAGAATTGTGAATTGTATTATTTTTTTATAGATTCACAGTGGTACTGTTGAAACCCCGATGATATTCACATAATTTCTTCGTGAACAAATGGTAAATCAGATTTAGTTATGTTAGTCTGCAAAGACTGAAGACGCATTATGTAAGAAAATACACATTTTAAGACATTATTGTACAGTGCCTTGTGATAGACCATCACCGTTACATTAATTGATAAAACATTAGTAGTCTGTAGTCAGAAACTTTAATTGAATGTGTGGCTACGTATCTATACTGATCAAAAATACAAAAGCCACATGTAATGTGTTGGTCCCATGTTTCATGACCTGAAATCAAAGACTGCAGAAATCTTCCATACTCACAAAAAGCTGATTTCACTCAAATTTTGTGCACAAATTAGTTTTTATTTTTTACATTTTGTTTCACGTTTATTTAACTAGGCAAGACAGTTAAGAACAAAACAACAATGACGGCCTACTCGGGTCAAACCCGGACGACGCTGGGCCAATTGTGCGCTGCCCTACTGGACTCCCAATCCCGGCCGGATGTGATACAGTCTGTGATACATCCCTGTTAGTGAGCATTTCTCCTTTGCCAAGATAATCCATCCACCTGACAGGTGTGGCATATCAAGAAGCTGATTAAACAGCATGATCATTACACAGGTGCACCTTGTGCTGTGGAGCTATTGGCAGAGAATGTAATGTTCATTTCTCTACCATAAGCCACCTCCAATGTTGTTTTAGAGAATTTGGCAGTACGTCGAACCGGCCTCACAACCGCAGACCATGTATAACCACGCCAGCCCAGGACCTCAACATCTGGCTTCTTCACCTGCAGGATCATCTGAGACCTGCCACCCAGACAACTGTAATAAAGTTTTTTTTTGTGTGGAAAAACTCATTCTGACTGTCTGGGCCTGGTTCCCCAGTGGCTGCACCCCTGCCCATTAATGTGAAATCCACAGATTAGGTCCTAATGAATTTATTTAAATTGACAAATGTTCTTATATGAACTGTAACTCACTGAAATCGTTGAAATTGTTGCATGTTGAGTTCATAATTGTATTCGTTTTTTTATCTGCATCCATCATTATGGTTACTAGCTGGCTAGCTAACGTCCACTGATTAGCTGCACTGGAGAAACTATTACACTCAACTGAACGACTTGATTAGTTTAGTGTTAGCTAGCTACATAGCTGTCTTTGCTGTCTTCGTATCATCGTATCCAAGATAATTGTGTTGTTTAGGTTTAGAGTGTGTAGTCTTAGAGTGATTATCTTAATTTACCGAGGTTAGCTAGCCAGCTATTTGTCGTCCTTAACGTAGGTGACTCTGCTAGCTAGCCAACGCTAGCCAACGTCTTCTGTATAGAACTCAACTACCCGGTCGCATTCACAGGTAGTATCACATTTTCACTTAATTTCATTACAGTACAACGGTTTGATTTGTTTGATCGTAGCTAGCTACTTAGCTAGCTACATAGCCGTCTTTGTATCAAAGATAATTGTGTAGTCTAGAGCGATTTTCTAGGTTCGCTAGCCATCTATTGTCGTTCTTTTAACGCAACGTAACGTAAACAACACTGCTAGCTAGCCTGCTAGCCCCGAATAGCAACACTGCAGAAACTATTACACTCAACGGAACGACTTGATTAGTGTAGTGTCAACAACGCACCCACTGCCAGCTGGCCTACTTCAGCAGTACTGTATCATTTTAATCATTTTAGTCAATAAGATTCTTGCTACGTAGCTTAACTTTCTGAACATTCGAGACGTGTAGTCCACTTGTCATTCCAATCTCCTTTGCATTAGCGTAGCCTCTTCTGTAGCCTGTCAACTATGTGTCTGTTTATCCCTGTTCTCTCCTCTCTGCACAGACCATACAAACGCTCCTCACCGCGTGGCCGCGGCCACCCTACTCTGGTGGTCCCAGCGCGCACGACCCACGTGGAGTTCCAGGTCTCCGGTAGCCTCTGGAACTGCCAATCTGCGGTCAACAAGGCAGAGTTCATCTCAGCCTATGCCTCCCTCCAGTCCCTCGACTTCTTGGCACTGACGGAAACATGGATCACCACAGACAACACTGCTACTCCTACTGCTCTCTCTTCGTCCGCCCACGTGTTCTCGCACACCCCGAGAGCGTCTGGTCAGCGGGGTGGTGGCACCGGGATCCTCATCTCTCCCAAGTGGTCATTCTCTCTTTCTCCCCTTACCCATCTGTCTATCGCCTCCTTTGAATTCCATGCTGTCACAGTTACTAGCCCTTTCAAGCTTAACATCCTTATCATTTATCGCCCTCCAGGTTCCCTCGGAGAGTTCATCAATGAGCTTGATGCCTTGATAAGCTCCTTTCCTGAGGACGGCTCACCTCTCACAGTTCTGGGCGACTTTAACCTCCCCACGTCTACCTTTGACTCTTTCCTCTCTGCCTCCTTCTTTCCACTCCTCTCCTCTTTTGACCTCACCCTCTCACCTTCCCCCCTACTCACAAGGCAGGCAATACGCTCGACCTCATCTTTACTAGATGCTGTTCTTCCACTAACCTCATTGCAACTCCCCTCCAAGTCTCCGACCACTGCCTTGTATCCTTTTCCCTCTCGCTCTCATCCAACACCTCCCACACTGCCCCTACTCGGATGGTATCGCGCCGTCCCAACCTTCGCTCTCTCTCCCCCGCTACTCTCTCCTCTTCCATCCTATCATCTCTTCCCTCCGCTCAAACCTTCTCCCACCTATCTCCTGATTCTGCCTCCTCAACCCTCCTCTCCTCCCTCTCTGCATCCCTTGACTCTCTATGTCCCCTATCCTCCAGGCCGGCTCGGTCCTCCCCTCCCGCTCCGTGGCTCGATGACTCATTGCGAGCTCACAGAACAGGGCTCCGGGCAGCCGAGCGGAAATGGAGGAAAACTCGCCTCCCTGCGGACCTGGCATCCTTTCACTCCCTCCTCTCTACATTTTCCTCCTCTGTCTCTGCTGCTAAAGCCACTTTCTACCACGCTAAATTCCAAGCATCTGCCTCTAACCCTAGGAAGCTCTTTGCCACCTTCTCCTCCCTCCTGAATCCTCCGCCCCCCCCCCTCCTCCCTCTCTGCAGATGACTTCGTCAACCATTTTGAAAAGAAGGTCGACGACATCCGATCCTCGTTTGCTAAGTCAAACGACACCGCTGGTTCTGCTCACACTGCCCTACCCTGTGCTCTGACCTCTTTCTCCCCTCTCTCTCCAGATGAAATCTCGCGTCTTGTGACGGCCGGCCGCCCAACAACCTGCCCGCTTGACCCTATCCCCTCCTCTCTTCTCCAGACCATTTCCGGAGACCTTCTCCCTTACCTCACCTCGCTCATCAACTCATCCCTGACCGCTGGCTACGTCCCTTCCGTCTTCAAGAGAGCGAGAGTTGCACCCCTTCTGAAAAAACCTACACTCGATCCCTCCGATGTCAACAATTACAGACCAGTATCCCTTCTTTCTTTTCTCTCCAAAACTCTTGAACGTGCCGTCCTTGGCCAGCTCTCCCGCTATCTCTCTCTGAATGACCTTCTTGATCCAAATCAGTCAGGTTTCAAGACTAGTCATTCAACTGAGACTGCTCTCCTCTGTATCACGGAGGCGCTCCGCACTGCTAAAGCTAACTCTCTCTCCTCTGCTCTCATCCTTCTAGATCTATCGGCTGCCTTCGATACTGTGAACCATCAGATCCTCCTCTCCACCCTCTCCGAGTTGGGCATCTCTGGCGCGGCCCACGCTTGGATTGCGTCCTACCTGACAGGTCGCTCCTACCAGGTGGCGTGGCGAGAATCTGTCTCCTCACCACGCGCTCTCACCACTGGTGTCCCCCAGGGCTCTGTTCTTGGCCCTCTCCTATTCTCGCTATACACCAAGTCACTTGGCTCTGTCATAACCTCACATGGTCTCTCTTATCATTGCTATGCAGACGACACACAATTAATCTTCTCCTTTCCCCCTTCTGATGACCAGGTGGCGAATCGCATCTCTGCATGTCTGGCAGACATATCAGTGTGGATGACGGATCACCACCTCAAGCTGAACCTCGGCAAGACGGAGCTGCTCTTCCTCCCGGGGAAGGACTGCCCGTTCCATGATCTCGCCATCACGGTTGACAACTCCATTGTGTCCTCCTCCCAGAGCGCCAAGAACCTTGGCGTGATCCTGGACAACACCCTGTCGTTCTCAACCAACATCAAGGCGGTGGCCCGTTCCTGTAGGTTCATGCTCTACAACATCCGCAGAGTACGACCCTGCCTCACACAGGAAGCGGCGCAGGTCCTAATCCAGGCACTTGTCATCTCCCGTCTGGATTACTGCAACTCGCTGTTGGCTGGGCTCCCTGCCTGTGCCATTAAACCCCTTCAACTCATCCAGAACGCCGCAGCCCGTCTGGTGTTCAACATTCCCAAGTTCTCTCACGTCACCCCGCTCCTCCGTTCTCTCCACTGGCTTCCAGTTGAAGCTCGCATCCGCTACAAGACCATGGTGCTTGCCTACGGAGCTGTGAGGGGAACGGCACCTCAGTACCTCCAGGCTCTGATCAGGCCCTACACCCAAACAAGAGCACTGCGTTCATCCACCTCTGGCCTGCTCGCCTCCCTACCACTGAGGAAGTACAGCTCCCGCTCAGCCCAGTCAAAACTGTTCGCTGCCCTGGCCCCGCAATGGTGGAACAAACTCCCTCACGACGCCAGGACAGCGGAGTCAATCACCACCTTCCGGAGACACCTGAAACCCCACCTCTTTAAGGAATACCTAGGATAGGATAAGTAATCCCTCTCACCCCACCCCCCCTAAGTTTTAGATGCACTATTGTTAAGTGACTGTCCCACTGGATGTCATAAGGTGAATGCACCAAGTTGTAAGTCGCTCTGGATAAGAGCGTCTGCTAAATGACTTAAATGTAAATGTAAATGTTATGGAACTCCTTTTGAAGGGCTTGCTGAGAGATGTGTTTAAGTGTCTCCTTAAGGGGAAGAGCAGTTTGTTTGTCTCCTAGCAGTCAGGGGGAAGAGCAGTTTGTCTGTCTCCTAGCAGTCATGGGGAAGAGCAGTTTGTGTGGCTCCTACCAGTCATGGGGAAGAGCAGTTTGTGTGTCTCCTAGCAGTCAGGGGGAAGAGCAGTTTGTCTGTCTCCTAGCAGTCATGGGGAAGAGCAGTTTGTGTGTCTCCTAGCAGTCAGGGGGAAGAGCAGTTTGTGTGTCTCCTAGCAGTCAAGGGGAAGAGCAGTTTGTCTGTCTCCTAGCAGTCATGGGGAAGAGCAGTTTGTGTGTCTCCTAGCAGTCAAGGGGAAGAGCAGTTTGTGTGTCTCCTAGCAGTCATGGGGAAGAGCAGTTTGTCTGTCTCCTAGCAGTCAAGGGGAAGAGCAGTTTGTCTGTCTCCTAGCAGTCAGGGGGAAGAGCAGTTTGTGTGTCTCCTAGCAGTCAGGGGGAAGAGCAGTTTGTGTGTCTCCTAGCAGTCAGGGGGAAGAGCAGTTTGTCTGTCTCCTAGCAGTCAGGGGGAAGAGCAGTTTGTGTGTCTCCTAGCAGTCAAGGGGAAGAGCAGTTTGTCTGTCTCCTAGCAGTCAGGGGGAAGAGCAGTTTGTGTGTCTCCTACCAGTCAGGGGGAAGAGCAGTTTGTGTGTCTCCTAGCAGTCAGGGGAAGAGCAGTTTGTGTGTCTCCTACCAGTCATGGGGAAGAGCAGTTTGTCTGTCTCCTAGCAGTCAGGGGGAAGAGCAGTTTGTGTGTCTCCTAGCAGTCAGGGGGAAGAGCAGTTTGTGTGTCTCCTAGCAGTCAGGGGGAAGAGCAGTTTGTGTGTCTCCTACCAGTAAGGGGGAAGAGCAGTTTGTGTGTCTCCTAGCAGTCAGGGGGAAGAGCAGTTTGTGTGTCTCCTACCAGTCAAGGGGAAGAGCAGTTTGTGTGTCTCCTAGCAGTCATGGGGAAGAGCAGTTTGTGTGTCTCCTACCAGTCAAGGGGAAGAGCCGTTTGTCTGTCTCCTAGTAAAATGAATCTGCATATACTCCATATCAGTACTGTTTACAGTCTGTGACCTTGCTGCTGCAAGCTGCATCAAACTGTCTCTTTCTCCCTCCTTCCCTCCCTCCCTCTCTCCTCTCTCTCCTCCTTCTTCTGTCTGTGTCCAGGATCGGCGACGCCACTGACTTATGGCTCCCATTAAAGTTGGTTCATGTTAGAGAGAGACCTTTAACTCTCCCTCTCTCTTTCTAGCAGTCATTCCCTCTCTCTTTGCATCACTATCCCGAAATCGGGACAGTTGCTGCTCAACAGAGATGTGGACTCGAGTCACATGACTTGGACTCGAGTCACAAATAGGATGACTTGCAACTCCACTTTGACTTTAACACCAATGACTCGTGACTTAACTTGGACTTGAGCCTTTTGACTTGAACTGACTTGATACCCTCCTCAAGCCCAAATATTAAAAATGATGCTATTAAAAAGTGTGCAGCGCATTAACTCTTCGTTTAACGGATTACATCGGACATTTAACAGTTTGAATCGGACAGCAGTCAATTAAATTGTGCCAGCTGAGAAGAAGTTGCGCGTGGCAGTGCAGAGGAACGTCGGCGTGTGAATGGAGCCATTGGATAGATGATACCTAAAATTATTATTTTCAACCAAAAAATGGATTGCAACTTGCAAAACATGCGGGAAGATAATGACAGACGGAGGCGCAACAACTTCCAACTCTATTCGACATTTGAAGCTGCACAAGAATGTTAAATCGTGGCTAATATAGCCGACAGCTATATCATTCAAAACTTTGCTAGTGTAGCATGTTGGCTAACATAACGTTAAATCAATGAGCCTGCACACAGTCAGTCAGTGCGGGAACGAGATCATTGCACCCAGGTGAAGAGCACATTATGACTTGTTATTATTATTATTATTATTATTTAGGACTCGAAACTCAAAGTTTAGGACTTGAGACTTGACTCGGCCTTGCCTGTCTTGACTTGGGACTTGACTTGGGACTTGAGTGCTAAGACTGGAGACTTACTTGTGACTTGAAAAACAATGACTTGATCCCATCTCTGCTGCTCAATATGCGATATTTGATTAGAATGGTGTTGTTAACCAAAGCCCAAATAGACATGTCCTATATGGTCAGAAAGCTTAAATGATTGTTAATCTGACTGTAGTGTCCAGTAGCTATTACAGAAGAAAACTACCATGCTAATGTACTTACATTCAGAAATCTTGCTCTGATTTGTCATCCTGAGGGTTCCAGTGATACATTTAACATTTACATTTAAGTCATTTAGCAGACGCTCTTATCCAGAGCGACTTACAAATTGGTGCATTCACCTTATGACATCCAGTGGAACAACCACTTTACAATAGTGCATCTAAATATTTTAAGGGGGGGGGGAGGGGGGGTGAGAAGGATTACTTTATCCTTTTGATAAAAATGTAGCATAGTTTTGTTTGATAAAATCAATGTCTATATCCTAACATGATCCATGTTTTGTACAGCGTTTCGCATGAATTTCGACTCTTTCTACTTAAAACAAAACAATCCATGAAATCTAAACTTTGGTTCACCCGGTCAAGTTGGGTTTCTGTGCAAAGACACTCTAGAAGGGAACCAAACATTGGTTCACCCGGTCAAGTTGGGTTTCTGTGCAATCCTCAGACACTCTAGAAGGGAACCAAACATTGGTTCAGCCGGTCAAGTTGGGTTTCTGTGCAATCCTCAGACACTCTAGAAGGGAACCAAACATTGGTTCAGCCGGTCAAGTTGGGTTTCTGTGCAATCCTCAGACACTCTAGAAGGGAACCAAACATTGGTTCAGCCGGTCAAGTTGGGTTTCTGTGCAATCCTCAGACACTCTAGAAGGGAACCAAACATTGGTTCAGCCGGTCAAGTTGGGTTTCTGTGCAATCCTCAGACACTCTAGAAGGGAACCAAACATTGGTTCAGCCGGTCAAGTTGGGTTTCTGTGCAATCCTCAGACACTCTAGAAGGGAACCAAACATTGGTTCACCCGGTCAAGTTGGGTTTCTGTGCAATCCTCAGACACTCTAGAAGGGAACCAAACATTGGTTCACCCGGTCAAGTTGGGTTTCTGTGCAATCCTCAGACACTCTAGAAGGGAACCAAACATTGGTTCACCCGGTCAAGTTGGGTTTCTGTGCAATCCTCAGACACTCTAGAAGGGAACCAAACATTGGTTCACCCGGTCAAGTTGGGTTTCTGTGCAATCCTCAGACACTCTAGAAGGGAACCAAACATTGGTTCAGCCGGTCAAGTTGGGTTTCTGTGCAATCCTCAGACACTCTAGAAGGGAACCAAACATTGGTTCAGCCGGTCAAGTTGGGTTTCTGTGCAATCCTCAGACACTCTAGAAGGGAACCAAACATTGGTTCACCCGGTCAAGTTGGGTTTCTGTGCAAAGACACTCTAGAAGGGAACCAAACATTGGTTCAGCCGGTCAAGTTGGGTTTCTGTGCAATCCTCAGACACTCTAGAAGGGAACCAAACATTGGTTCAGCCGGTCAAGTTGGGTTTCTGTGCAATCCTCAGACACTCTAGAAGGGAACCAAACATTGGTTCAGCCGGTCAAGTTGGGTTTCTGTGCAATCCTCAGACACTCTAGAAGGGAACCAAACATTGGTTCAGCCGGTCAAGTTGGGTTTCTGTGCAATCCTCAGACACTCTAGAAGGGAACCAAACATTGGTTCAGCCGGTCAAGTTGGGTTTCTGTGCAATCCTCAGACACTCTAGAAGGGAACCAAACATTGGTTCAGCCGGTCAAGTTGGGTTTCTGTGCAATCCTCAGACACTCTAGAAGGGAACCAAACATTGGTTCAGCCGGTCAAGTTGGGTTTCTGTGCAATCCTCAGACACTCTAGAAGGGAACCAAACATTGGTTCAGCCGGTCAAGTTGGGTTTCTGTGCAATCCTCAGACACTCTAGAAGGGAACCAAACATTGGTTCAGCCGGTCAAGTTGGGTTTCTGTGCAATCCTCAGACACTCTAGAAGGGAACCAAACATTGGTTCAGCCGGTCAAGTTGGGTTTCTGTGCAATCCTCAGACACTCTAGAAGGGAACCAAACATTGGTTCAGCCGGTCAAGTTGGGTTTCTGTGCAATCCTCAGACACTCTAGAAGGGAACCAAACATTGGTTCAGCCGGTCAAGTTGGGTTTCTGTGCAATCCTCAGACACTCTAGAAGGGAACCAAACATTGGTTCAGCCGGTCAAGTTGGGTTTCTGTGCAATCCTCAGACACTCTAGAAGGGAACCAAACATTGGTTCACCCGGTCAAGTTGGGTTTCTGTGCAATCCTCAGACACTCTAGAAGGGAACCAAACATTGGTTCACCCGGTCAAGTTGGGTTTCTGTGCAATCCTCAGACACTCTAGAAGGGAACCAAACATTGGTTCACCCGGTCAAGTTGGGTTTCTGTGCAATCCTCAGACACTCTAGAAGGGAACCAAACATTGGTTCACCCGGTCAAGTTGGGTTTCTGTGCAATCCTCAGACACTCTAGAAGGGAACCAAACATTGGTTCAGCCGGTCAAGTTGGGTTTCTGTGCAATCCTCAGACACTCTAGAAGGGAACCAAACATTGGTTCAGCCGGTCAAGTTGGGTTTCTGTGCAATCCTCAGACACTCTAGAAGGGAACCAAACATTGGTTCAGCCGGTCAAGTTGGGTTTCTGTGCAATCCTCAGACACTCTAGAAGGGAACCAAACATTGGTTCAGCCGGTCAAGTTGGGTTTCTGTGCAATCCTCAGACACTCTAGAAGGGAACCAAACATTGGTTCAGCCGGTCAAGTTGGGTTTCTGTGCAATCCTCAGACACTCTAGAAGGGAACCAAACATTGGTTCAGCCGGTCAAGTTGGGTTTCTGTGCAATCCTCAGACACTCTAGAAGGGAACCAAACATTGGTTCAGCCGGTCAAGTTGGGTTTCTGTGCAATCCTCAGACACTCTAGAAGGGAACCAAACATTGGTTCACCCGGTCAAGTTGGGTTTCTGTGCAATCCTCAGACACTCTAGAAGGGAACCAAACATTGGTTCACCCGGTCAAGTTGGGTTTCTGTGCAATCCTCAGACACTCTAGAAGGGAACCAAACATTGGTTCACCCGGTCAAGTTGGGTTTCTGTGCAATCCTCAGACACTCTAGAAGGGAACCAAACATTGGTTCACCCGGTCAAGTTGGGTTTCTGTGCAATTCAGACACTCTAGAAGGGAACCAAACATTGGTTCAGCCGGTCAAGTTGGGTTTCTGTGCAATCCTCAGACACTCTAGAAGGGAACCAAACATTGGTTCAGCCGGTCAAGTTGGGTTTCTGTGCAATCCTCAGACACTCTAGAAGGGAACCAAACATTGGTTCAGCCGGTCAAGTTGGGTTTCTGTGCAATCCTCAGACACTCTAGAAGGGAACCAAACATTGGTTCAGCCGGTCAAGTTGGGTTTCTGTGCAATCCTCAGACACTCTAGAAGGGAACCAAACATTGGTTCAGCCGGTCAAGTTGGGTTTCTGTGCAAAGACACTCTAGAAGGGAACCAAACATTGGTTCAGCCGGTCAAGTTGGGTTTCTGTGCAATCCTCAGACACTCTAGAAGGGAACCAAACATTGGTTCAGCCGGTCAAGTTGGGTTTCTGTGCAATCCTCAGACACTCTAGAAGGGAACCAAACATTGGTTCAGCCGGTCAAGTTGGGTTTCTGTGCAATCCTCAGACACTCTAGAAGGGAACCAAACATTGGTTCAGCCGGTCAAGTTGGGTTTCTGTGCAATCCTCAGACACTCTAGAAGGGAACCAAACATTGGTTCAGCCGGTCAAGTTGGGTTTCTGTGCAATCCTCAGACACTCTAGAAGGGAACCAAACATTGGTTCAGCCGGTCAAGTTGGGTTTCTGTGCAATCCTCAGACACTCTAGAAGGGAACCAAACATTGGTTCAGCCGGTCAAGTTGGGTTTCTGTGCAATCCTCAGACACTCTAGAAGGGAACCAAACATTGGTTCAGCCGGTCAAGTTGGGTTTCTGTGCAATCCTCAGACACTCTAGAAGGGAACCAAACATTGGTTCACCCGGTCAAGTTGGGTTTCTGTGCAATCCTCAGACACTCTAGAAGGGAACCAAACATTGGTTCACCCGGTCAAGTTGGGTTTCTGTGCAATCCTCAGACACTCTAGAAGGGAACCAAACATTGGTTCACCCGGTCAAGTTGGGTTTCTGTGCAATCCTCAGACACTCTAGAAGGGAACCAAACATTGGTTCACCCGGTCAAGTTGGGTTTCTGTGCAATCCTCAGACACTCTAGAAGGGAACCAAACATTGGTTCAGCCGGTCAAGTTGGGTTTCTGTGCAATCCTCAGACACTCTAGAAGGGAACCAAACATTGGTTCAGCCGGTCAAGTTGGGTTTCTGTGCAATCCTCAGACACTCTAGAAGGGAACCAAACATTGGTTCAGCCGGTCAAGTTGGGTTTCTGTGCAATCCTCAGACACTCTAGAAGGGAACCAAACATTGGTTCACCCGGTCAAGTTGGGTTTCTGTGCAATCCTCAGACACTCTAGAAGGGAACCAAACATTGGTTCACCCGGTCAAGTTGGGTTTCTGTGCAATCCTCAGACACTCTAGAAGGGAACCAAACATTGGTTCACCCGGTCAAGTTGGGTTTCTGTGCAATCCTCAGACACTCTAGAAGGGAACCAAACATTGGTTCAGCATTCTACATTAAGTTGGGTTTCTGTGCAATCCTCAGACACTCTAGAAGGGAACCAAACATTGGTTCACCAGGTCAAGTTGGGTTTCTGTGCAATCCTCAGACACTCTAGAAGGGAACCAAACATTGGTTCATCATTCTACATTAAGTTGGGTTTCTGTGCAATCCTCAGACACTCTAGAAGGGAACCAAACATTGGTTCATCATTCTACATTAAGTTGGGTTTCTGTGCAATCCTCAGACACTCTAGAAGGGAACCAAACATTGGTTCAGCATTCTACATTAAGTATTGGCTACACAACACGTTGATTAGCCCATGAAGGACAGATATCATTACGCACCAATGAGACAGGTGGTGTTCACTTGATTGACAATCTCCTGGTCCAATGACCAACTATTGTTTCGGAACATAGCTAGCTAGATAGCCAATGAGCTGGGCTTTACATGAGTATGCGATGGCCTTTTGTAGGAGTATCTGCAATTGTCCCATGGCTGTGCGCAAAACACAATTCATTGTCCATTGAACATCAACAGGACACAGGGGAGTTTACGTTATGCAAGGTGATCGCTTTCCACTACAAACTTTTCTCAAAACGTAAAAAAGTACAACATGTCATGTTTGTCATTTATTGTCATGTCTTGTCCCTGTGCTCCCCATGCTATTCGTTTCCCTCTGCTGGTCTTGTTTGGTTCTTTCCCTCCTTCTATCCCTCTCTCTCCCCCTCCCTCTCTCACTCTCTCGCTCTCTCTTCTCTCTGTCGTTCCGTTCCTGCTCCCAGCTGTTCCTATTCCCCTAATCATCATTTAGTCTTCCCACACCTGTTCCCGATCCTTTCCCCTGATTAGAGTCCCTATTTATTCCTTTGTGATCCGTTCCTGTCCCGTCGGTTCCTTGTATTGTATTCACCATGCTGTGATTGCGTTTCGCCCTGTCCTGTCGTGTTTTTGCCGTGATTGTGTATCACCCTGTCCTGTCGTGTTTTGTGCCTTCATCAGATGCTGCGTGTGAGCAGGTGTCTCAGTCGACTACGGCCTGCGCCTACCCGAAGCGACCTGCAGTCTGTGGCCGCTTCTCCAGTTGTTTCCACTCTACAAGTCTAGAGGATTTCTGTTATTCCGTTTTGGACTTTAATAAACTCTGTTTCTGTTAAGTCGCGTTTGGGTCCTCTTTCACCTGCATGACAGAAGGAACCGACCAAGGAATGGACCCAGCGACTTCAGACGCTCGTTACACTGCCGTCGAGATCCAAGGAGCCATGCTCGGCAGACACGAGCAGGAATTGTCTGCTGCTCGCCATGCCGTGGAAAACCTGGCTGCTCAGGTTTCCGACCTCTCTGGACAGTTCCAGAGTCTACGTCTCGTGCCACCTGTTACTTCCTGGCCTGCCGAGCCTCCAGAACCTAGGGTTAATAACCCACCTTGCTACTCCGGGCAGCCCACTGAGTGCCGCTCCTTTCTCACGCAGTGTGAGATTGTGTTCTCTCTCCAACCCAACACATACTCTAGAGAGAGAGCTCGGGTTGCTTACGTCATTTCACTCCTTACTGGCCGGGCTCGAGAATGGGGCACAGCTATCTGGGAGGCAAGGGCTGTTTGCTCTAACGATTTCCAGAACTTTAAAGAGGAGATGATTCGGGTTTTTGACCGTTCAGTTTTTGGTGGGGAGGCTTCTAGGGCCCTGGCTTCCTTATGCCAAGGTGAACGGTCCATAACGGATTATTCCATTGAGTTTCGCACTCTTGCTGCCTCTAGTGAGTGGAACGAGCCGGCGCTGCTCGCTCGTTTTCTGGAGGGACTCCACGCAGTGGTTAAGGATGAGATTCTCTCCCGGGAGGTTCCTTCAGATGTGGACTCTTTGATTGCTCTCGCCATCCGCATAGAACGACGGGTAGATCTTCGTCACCGGGCTCGTGGAAGAGAGCTCGCATCAACGGTGTTTCCCTGCTCCGCATCGCAACCATCTCCCCCTCTGGCTTTGAGACTGAGCCCATGCAGCTGGGAGGGATTCGCATCTCGAATAAGGAGAGGGAACGGAGGATCACCAACCGCCTGTGCCTCTATTGTGGAGTTGCTGGACATTTTGTTAATTCATGTCCAGTAAAAGCCAGAGCTCATCTGTAAGCGGAGGGCTACAGGTGAGCGCAACTACTCAAGTCTCTCCATCAAAGTCCTGTACTACTTTGTCGGTCCACCTACGCTGGACCGGTTCGGGTGCTACATGTAGTGCCTTGATAGACTCTGGGGCTGAGGGTTGTTTCATGGACGAAGCATGGGTTCGGAAACATGACATTCCTTTCAGAGAGTTAGATAAGCCTACGCCCATGTTCGCCTTAGATGGTAGTCATCTTCCCAGTATCAGATTTGAGACACTACCTTTAACCCTCACAGTATCTGGTAACCACAGTGAGACTATTTCTTTTTTGATTTTCCGTTCACCGTTTACACCTGTTGTTTTGGGTCATCCCTGGCTAGTATGTCATAATCCTTCTATTAATTGGTCTAGTAATTCTATCCTATCCTGGAACGTTTCTTGTCATGTGAAGTGTTTAATGTCTGCCATCCCTCCCGTTTCTTCTGTCCCTACTTCTCAGGAGGAACCTGGCGATTTGACAGGAGTGCCGGAGGAATATCATGATCTGCGCACGGTCTTCAGTCGGTCCCGAGCCAACTCCCTTCCTCCTCACCGGTCGTATGATTGTAGTATTGATCTCCTTCCGGGGACCACTCCTCCTCGAGGTAGACTATACTCTCTGTCGGCTCCCGAACGTAAGGCTCTCGAGGATTATTTGTCTGTGTCTCTTGACGCCGGTACCATAGTGCCTTCTTCCTCTCCGGCCGGGGCGGGGTTCTTTTTTGTTAAGAAGAAGGACGGTACTCTGCGCCCCTACGTGGATTATCGAGGGCTGAATGACATAACGGTTAAGAATCGTTATCCGCTTCCCCTTATGTCATCAGCCTTCGAGATTCTGCAGGGAGCCAGGTGCTTTACTAAGTTGGACCTTCGTAACGCTTACCATCTCGTGCGCATCAGAGAGGGGGACGAGTGGAAAACGGCGTTTAATACTCCGTTAGGGCATTTTGAGTACCGGGTTCTGCCGTTCGGTCTCGCCAATGCGCCAGCTGTTTTTCAGGCATTAGTTAATGATGTTCTGAGAGACATGCTGAACATTTTTGTTTTTGTCTATCTTGACGATATCCTGATTTTTTCTCCGTCACTCGAGATTCATGTTCAGCACGTTCGACGTGTTCTACAGCGCCTTTTAGAGAATTGTCTCTACGTAAAGGCTGAGAAGTGCTCTTTTCATGTCTCCTCCGTTACTTTTCTCGGTTCCGTTATTTCCGCTGAAGGCATTCAGATGGATTCCGCTAAGGTCCAAGCTGTCAGTGATTGGCCCGTTCCAAGGTCACGTGTCGAGTTGCAGCGCTTTTTTAGGTTTCGCTAATTTCTATCGGCGTTTCATTCGTAATTTCGGTCAAGTTGCTGCCCCTCTCACAGCTCTTACTTCTGTCAAGACGTGTTTTAAGTGGTCCGGTTCCGCCCAGGGAGCTTTTGATCTTCTAAAAGAACGTTTTACGTCCGCTCCTATCCTCGTTACTCCTGACGTCACTAGACAATTCATTGTCGAGGTTGACGCTTCAGAGGTAGGCGTGGGAGCCATTCTATCCCAGCGCTTCCAGTCTGACGATAAGGTTCATCCTTGCGCTTATTTTTCTCATCGCCTGTCGCCATCTGAGCGCAACTATGATGTGGGTAACCGTGAACTGCTCGCCATCCGCTTAGCCCTAGGCGAATGGCGACAGTGGTTGGAGGGGGGCGACCGTTCCTTTTGTCGTTTGGACAGACCATAAGAACCTTGAGTACATCCGTTCTGCCAAACGACTTAATGCCCGTCAAGCTCGTTGGGCGTTGTTTTTCGCTCGTTTCGAGTTTGTGATTTCTTACCGTCCGGGTAGCAAGAACACCAAGCCTGATGCCTTATCCCGTCTGTTTAGTTCTTCTGTGGCTTCTACTGATCCCGAGGGGATTCTTCCTTATGGGCGTGTTGTCGGGTTAACAGTCTGGGGAATTGAAAGACAGGTTAAGCAAGCACTCACGCACACTGCGTCGCCGCGCTTGTCCTAGTAACCTCCTTTTCGTTCCTGTTTCCACTCGTCTGGCTGTTCTTCAGTGGGCTCACTCTGCCAAGTTAGCTGGTCATCCCGGTGTTCGAGGCACTCTTGCGTCTATTCGCCAGCGCTTTTGGTGGCCGACTCAGGAGCGTGACACGCGCCGTTTCATGGCTGCTTGTTCGGACTGCGCGCAGACTAAGTCGGGTAACTCTCCTCCTGCCGGTCGTCTCAGACCGCTCCCCATTCCTTCTCGACCATGGTCTCACATTGCCTTAGACTTCATTACCGGTCTGCCTTTGTCTGCGGGGAAGACTGTGATTCTGACGGTTGTCGATAGGTTCTCTAAGGCGGCACATTTCATTCCCCTCGCTAAACTTCCTTCCGCTAAGGAGACGGCACAAATCATTATTGAGAATGTATTCAGAATTCATGGCCTCCCGTTAGACGCCGTTTCAGACAGAGGCCCGCAATTCACGTCACAGTTTTGGAGGGAGTTCTGTCGTTTGATTGGTGCGTCCGTCAGTCTCTCTTCCGGGTTTCATCCCCAGTCTAACGGTCAAGCAGAGAGGGCCAATCAGACGATTGGTCGCATACTACGCAGCCTTTCTTTCAGAAACCCTGCGTCTTGGGCAGAACAGCTCCCCTGGGCAGAATACGCTCACAATTCGCTTCCTTCGTCTGCTACCGGGTTATCTCCGTTTCAGAGTAGTCTGGGTTACCAGCCTCCTCTGTTCTCATCCCAGCTTGCCGAGTCCAGCGTTCCCTCCGCTCAAGCGTTTGTCCAACGTTGTGAGCGCACCTGGAGGAGGGTGAGGTCTGCACTTTGCCGTTACAGGGCACAGACGGTGAGAGCCGCCAATAAACGCAGGATTAAGAGTCCAAGGTATTGTTGCGGCCAGAGAGTGTGGCTTTCCACTCGCAACCTTCCTCTTACGACAGCTTCTCGTAAGTTGACTCCGCGGTTCATTGGTCCGTTCCGTGTCTCCCAGGTCGTCAATCCTGTCGCTGTGCGACTGCTTCTTCCGCGACATCTTCGTCGCGTCCATCCTGTCTTCCATGTCTCCTGTGTTAAGCCCTTTCTTCGCACCCCGTTCGTCTTCCCTCCCCCTCCCGTCCTTGTCGAGAGCGCACCTATTTACAAGGTACATAAGATTATGGACATGCGTTCTCGGGGACGGGGTCACCAATACCTAGTGGATTGGGAGGGTTACGGTCCTGAGGAGAGGAGTTGGGTTCCGTCTCGGGACGTGCTGGACCGTTCGCTCATCGATGATTTCCTCCGTTGCCGCCAGGATTCCTCCTCGAGTGCGCCAGGAGGCGCTCGGTGAGTGGGGGGTACTGTCATGTTTGTCATTTATTGTCATGTCTTGTCCCTGTGCTCCCCATGCTATTCGTTTCCCTCTGCTGGTCTTGTTTGGTTCTTTCCCTCCTTCTATCCCTCTCTCTCCCCCTCCCTCTCTCACTCTCTCGCTCTCTCTTCTCTCTGTCGTTCCGTTCCTGCTCCCAGCTGTTCCTATTCCCCTAATCATCATTTAGTCTTCCCACACCTGTTCCCGATCCTTTCCCCTGATTAGAGTCCCTATTTATTCCTTTGTGATCCGTTCCTGTCCCGTCGGTTCCTTGTATTGTATTCACCATGCTGTGATTGCGTTTCGCCCTGTCCTGTCGTGTTTTTGCCGTGATTGTGTATCACCCTGTCCTGTCGTGTTTTGTGCCTTCATCAGATGCTGCGTGTGAGCAGGTGTCTCAGTCGACTACGGCCTGCGCCTACCCGAAGCGACCTGCAGTCTGTGGCCGCTTCTCCAGTTGTTTCCACTCTACAAGTCTAGAGGATTTCTGTTATTCCGTTTTGGACTTTAATAAACTCTGTTTCTGTTAAGTCGCGTTTGGGTCCTCTTTCACCTGCATGACACAACATGGCTACTAAGAGTATAAACGCTAAATCGAACTTCAAGTATACACATTTGGATGAGATTATTGCAGAAATTGACCGAGAGAGTGACACAAGGAGTCCTGCGCGAGTGAAAGATTGGAAGGAGAATATAAAATGTATTTTACTTCCTGATCTAAAAATAACATTTTCTTCTCATGCTAATCCAGTTGTTTAAATGATTGCATATTCATTTAAGAAATGTGTCTTTGATTTCTATATACAGTTGAAGTCGGAAGTTTACATACACCTAGGTTGGAATCATTAAGACTTGTTTTTCAACCACTCCACACATTTCATGTTAACAAACTATAGTTTTGGCAAGTCGGCCTGTCGTTTAGGACATCTACTTTGTGCATGACACAAGTCATTTTTAACACCAAAAAAGTGTTTAACAAATCAAAATATATTTTAGATTTTAGATTATTCAAAGCAGCCACCCTTTGCCTTGATGACAGCATTGCACACTCTTGTCATTCTCTCAACTTCACCTGGAATGCTTTCACATGGAATGCTTTTCCAACTTGTTGGCTTCTTTTCCTTCACTTTGCGGTTCGACTCATCCCAAACCATCTCAATATGGTTGAGGTCGGTGATTGTGAAGGTCAGATCATCTGATACAGCACTCCATCACTCTCCTTCTTGGTCAAATAGCCCTTACACAACCTGGAGGTGTGTTGGGTCATTGTCCTGTTGAAAAACAAATGATCGTCCTACGAAGAGCAAACCAGATGGAATGGCATATCGCTGCAGAATGCTGTGGTAGCCATGCTGGTTAAGTGTGCCTTGAATTCTAAATATATCACTGACAGTGTCACCATCAAAGCACCCTCACACCATAACACCTCCTCCTCCATGCTTCACAGTGAGAAACACACATGTGGAGATCATCAGTTCACCCACACTGTGTCTCACAAAGACCAAAATTCTCCAATTTGAACTCTAGACCAAAGGATACATTTCCACCAGTCTAATGTCCATTGCTCGTGTTTCTCGGCCCTAACAAGTCTCTTCTTATTATTGGTATCCTTTAGTAGTTGTTTCTTTACAGTAATTCGACCATTAAGACCTGATTCACACTGTCTCCTCTGAACAGTATTGATGCAGGGCTCACCCTCTGCTAAAATAAAGCTTAAATAAAATAAGTAATATTAAACTGAGTTGTAACCCATTTTTTTAATCCTCAATAGTGGTAAAGAGTAACATGACCTGTGGGAGCAAACATCAATGAAACTACATTTAGGTCCCCACTCATTCAAATGTAGGAACTGGCTTCTCTAGTCTGACCCCTTTGCTGTCTCTGGCAGCAAAAGGGGTCAGCTAATGAGCTAATGATCCATCATGCTAATGATCCATCATGTGACATTCCTGGGAGTGTGTAAACTTTAAATGTTTTATTACCATAGCATTTGAGTATGATCTCTATAGTTATGTACTTGGAAATGTATCAATTGACCAATTCGGTCACTTGGGTACATTTGGGCAAACTCCTGAGGGACAACAGGGATACACCAGGGAGAAAGTATCAGTCTGGAACTTTGCACACACACTACTGCCCTCTTGTGGACAATATCTAAATTACACTCAGCATCCTAGGTAATTTTATGGCCTTTCTTTTGTGTTTAATTTCATTTTAATTTAATTTATTTTAAAAAATCTTATACCACATCTAATTTGTTATATTATCCTACATTAATTTCCCATTTCCACAAATTTCAAAGTGTTTCCTTTCAAATAGTATCAGGAATATGCATATCCTTGCTTCAGGTCTTGAGCTACAGGCAGTTAGATTTGGGAATGTCATTTTAGGCGGGAATTGAGATGAAGGGTCCGATCCTTAAGAGACCAGTTTGTCTGTCTCCCAGCAGTCAAGGGCAATAAAATAAATATGTATCTTCAGTACTGTTTATGTATCCTTGCTGAGGCTTTCTGCATCAATCTGTCTCTCTTTCCCTCTTTCCCTCTTTCCCTCTTTCCCTCTTTCCCTCCCTCCCTCCCTCCCTCCCTCCCTCCCTCCCTCCCTCCCTCCCTCGCTCCTCTCCTCTCTCATTCCTCTGTCTGTGTTCAGGCTCAGCGACACCACTGACTGATGGCTCCCATTAAACTTGGATCATGTTAGAGAGAGAGAGGACCATCAGTAACACTCCCTCTCTCTCTCTAGCTCTCGTTCCCTCTCTATATTTCTCTACCTCTGCCTCTGCAGTTGTTTCTTTCTTGCTACCTCTCTTTGGCTACACTCTCATTTTAAATTTCTCCACTCAACACCTCTCAATAGACTGAGGCTTTTTCTCCCTCTCTCAGCGTGCACTCTCTCTTTTCTCTCCCTCTGTCAGCATACTCTCTCTCCTTTCTCTCCCTATGTCAGTGTACACTCTATTCTCTCCTTCTCTCAGCGTACACTCTCTCCTTTCTCTCCCTCTGTCAGCATACTCTCTCTCCTTTCTCTCCCTATGTCAGTGTACACTCTATTCTCTCCTTCTCTTAGCGTACTCTCTCTTTTCCCTCCCCTGCTCTTGCTGTGTGAGAATATTAGTAACTGCATTTGAGTGTTGTCTCTAGTGTGAGTGTATATTTACAGTGCTACTAACAACCTGAAGTGCAGCGCCTTCAGAAACTATTCAACCCTTTGACTTGTTCCACATTTTGTTGTGTTACAGGCTTAATTTAGAAACGTGAGAAAAGGCTACTACTTTTGTATGTTTCTATTTTAGCTTGGTCAGGGCGTGAGTTGGGGTGGGAATGTGTTGTTCTATGTGTTGTATTTCTGCTTTTGGTCTGGTATGGTTCCCAATCAGAGGCAGCTGACAATCGTTGTCTCTGATTGAGAACCATACTTAGGTAGCCTGTGTTCCCACTATGATTTGTGGGTAGTTTCTTCCATTCACTTCGTTATTTTGTTTTTGTGTGTTCAGTTAATAAATTAACATGGACACTTACCACGCTGCGCATTTGTCCGATATTTCACACTTGTGATGTTACAGCTACTGAGAAAAGGAAACATACTGTATACTGTACAATTAAAACATTGGAGAGTGCCCAAAGTTTAAATTTGGCGCGACTGTCATTGCGCAATGCTTTGTCTTGTCATCACATGCTCACATGTACCCGTTTGGCTTGTCTCCAAGTTTAACCCCTTCAAGTTAAAAAGCCACACAATTTAAATTCTGCATAATGGCACAACATTTCATAGACGTCACTGTGGGAAAGTTGTATGGATATTCTTCAGTCTTCTGCCCTGGTTTCACATTTGTCTCCAGATAAAAAGACCAAATAGATCGAATAGATTTATATATTTACAATCCCCTTATCGAAACGGCTTACTCATTTACCCAGCTCTTATCAATCAATACCTCTTATCCATTTGTAAATTGCAGTGCATGGAGAATGTTGTTATTTGGAGAATGTTGTTATTTCTATCGGAAAAAGTAGATGTTAGATGTTGTTCTAATTGAAACCAACAGGTTGCTAATCTTGTTCCACCTTATTGATCGTTTCCTCGTGCGTAGAGGGGGTGGAATTATGAGGGAATTAAGTCCAGGTCAGAATGCGGCGTATCTGTAGACACACCTTCATTTCAGTGATCTCCACCCCAAACGAATGGCTGGCTGGGACATGTGTTACCTCATGTTCAAGGAGAGAAAAGTACATAAAAAGGGATTGCGTTCCATTTAGGAGCCTTTTCTGAGTCGGCCCCAAACAGAATACAGACAAAAAATCAACATAGTCAACATAGTCAACATTTTTTTTTCTACACATTTTTATTTATTTTTTATTTCACCTTTATTTAACCAGGTAGGCTAGTTGAGAACACCTGTATTTAACCAAGTAGGCTAGTTGAGAACACCTTTATTTAACCAGGTAGGCTAGTTGAGAACACCTTTATTTAACCAGGTAGGCTAGTTGAGAACACCTTTATTTAACCAGGTAGGCTAGTTGAGAACACCTTTATTTAACCAGGTAGGCTAGTTGAGAACAAGTTCTCATTTGCAACTGCGACCTGGCCAAAATAAAGCATAGCAGTGTGAACAGACAACACAGAGTTACACATGGAGTAAACAATTAACAAGTCAATAACACAGTAGAAAAAAATGGGCAGTCTATATACAATGTGTGCAAAAGGCATGAGGAGGTAGGCGGATAATACAATTTTGCAGATTAACACTGGAGTGATAAATGATCAGATGGTCATGTACAGGTAGAGATATTGGTGTGCAAAAGAGCAGAAAAGTAAATAAATAAAAAACAGTATAAAAACAGTATGGGAATGAGGTAGGTGAAAATGGGTGGGCTATTTACCAATAGACTATGTACAGCTGCAGCGATCGGTTAGCTGCTCGGATAGCTGATGTTTGAAGTTGGTGAGGGAGATAAAAGTCTCCAACTTCAGCGATTTTTGCAGTTCGTTCCAGTCACAGGCAGCAGAGTACTGGAACGAAAGGCGGCCAAATGAGGTGTTGGCTTTAGGGATGATCAGTGAGATACACCTGCTGGAGCGCGTGCTACGAATGGGTGTTGCCATCGTGACCAGTGAACTGAGATAAGGCGGAGCTTTACCTAGCATGGACTTGTAGATGACCTGGAGCCAGTGGGTCTGGCAACGAATATGTAGTGAGGGCCAGCCAACTAGAGCTGGCCCTCACTACAGCCAACTGCAGCTGTACATAATCTATTGGTAAATAGCACACCCATTTTCACCTACCTCATCCCCACAGTTTTTATTTATTTACTTTTCTGCTCTTTTGCCCACCAATATCTCTACCTGTACATGATCATTTATCACTCCAGTGTTAATCTGCAATATTGTAATTATTCGCCTACCTCATGCCTTTTGCACACATTGTATATAGACTCCCCTTTTCTTCTCTGTGTTATTGACTTGTTAATTGTTTACTCCATGTGTAACTCTGTGTTGTCTGTTCACACTGCTATGCTTTATCTTGGCCAGGTCGCAGTTGCAAATGAGAACCTGTTCTCAACTAGCCTACCTGGTTTAATAAAGGTGAAATAAAAAATATATATATATAAAAACAAGTCGCAGTGGTGGGTGGTATAAGGTGCTTTAGTGACAAAACGGATGGCACTGTGATAGACTGCATCCAGTTTGCTGAGTAGAGTGTTGGAAGCCATTTTGTAGATGACATCGCCGAAGTCGAGGATCGGTAGGATAGTCAGTTTTACTAGGGTAAGCTTGGCGGCGTGAGTGAAGGAGGCTTTGTTGCGGAATAGAAAGCCGACTCTTGATTTGATTTTCGATTGGAGATGTTTGATGTGAGTCTGGAAGGAGAGTTTGCAGTCTAGCCAGACACCTAGGTACTTATAGATGTCCACATATTCAAGGTCGGAACCATCCAGGGTGGTGATGCTAGTCGGGCATGCGGGTGCAGGCAGCGATCGGTTGAAAAGCATGCATTTGGTTTTACTCCCGTTTAAGAGCAGTTGGAGGCCACGGAAGGAGTGCTGTATGGCATTGAAGCTCGTTTGGAGGTTAGATAGCACAGTGTCCAATGACGGGCCAAAAGTATATAGAATGGTGTCATATGCGTAGAGGTGGATCAGGGAATCGCCCGCAGCAAGAGCAACATCATTGATATATACAGAGAAAAGAGTCGGCCCGAGAATTGAACCCTGTGGCACCCCCATAGAGACTGCCAGAGGACCGGATAGCATGCCCTCCGATTTGACACACTGAACTCTGTCTGCGAAGTAATTGGTGAACCAGGCAAGGCAGTCATCCGAAAAACCGAGGCTATTGAGTCTGCCGATAAGAATATGGTGATTGACAGAGTCGAAAGCCTTGGCGAGGTCGATGAAGATGGCTGCACAGTACTGTCTTTTATCGATGGCGGTTATGATATCGTTTAGTACCTTGAGTGTAGCTGAGGTGCACCCGTGACCGGCTCGGAAACCAGATTGCACAGCGGAGAAGGTACGGTGGGATTCGAGATGGTCAGTGACCTGTTTGTTGACTTGGCTTTCGAAGACCTTAGATAGGCAGGGCAGGATGGATATAGGTCTATAACAGTTTGGGTCCAGGGTGTCTCCCCTTTGAAGAGGGGGATGACTGCGGCAGCTTTCAATCCTTGGGGATCTCAGACGATATGAAATAGAGGTTGAACAGGCTGGTAATAGGGGTTGCGACAATGGCGGCAGATAGTTTCAGAAATAGAGGGTCCAGATTGTCAAGCCCAGCTGATTTGTACGGGTCCAGGTTTTGCAGCTCTTTCAGAACATCTGCTATCTGGATTTGGGTAAAGGAGAACCTGGAGAGGCTTGGGCGAGGAGCTGCGGGGGGGGCAGAGCTGTTGGCCGAGGTTGGAGTAGCCAGGCGGAAGGCATGGCCAGCCGTTGAGAAGTGCTTATTGAAGTTTTCGATAATCATGGATTTATCGGTGGAGACCGTGTTACCTAGCCTCAGTGCAGTCGGCAGCTGGGAGGAGGTGCTCTTGTTCTCCATGGACTTCACAATGTCCCAGAACTTTTTGGAGTTGGAGCAACAGGATGCAAACTTCTGCCTGAAGAAGCTGGCCTTAGCTTTCCTGACTGACTGTGTGTATTGGTTCCTGACTTCCCTGAACAGTTGCATATCACGGGGGCTATTCGATGCTATTGCAGTCCGCCACAGGATGTTTTTGTGCTGGTCGAGGGCAGTCAGGTCTGGAGTGAACCAAGGGCTGTATCTGTTCTTGGTTCTGCATTTTTTGAACGGAGCATGCTTATCTAAAATGGTGAGGAAGTTACTTTTAAAGAATGACCAGGCATCCTCAACTGACGGGATGAGGTCAATGTCCTTCCAGGATACCTGGGCCAGGTCGATTAGAAGGGCCTGCTCACAGAAGTGTTTTAGGGAGCGTTTGACAGTGATGAGGGGTGGTCGTTTGACTGCGGCTCCGTGGCGGATACAGGCAATGAGGCAGTGGTCGCTGAGATCCTGGTTGAAGACAGCGGAGGTGTATTTGGAGGGCCAGTTGGTCAGGATGACGTCTATGAGGGTGCCCTTGTTTACAGAGTTAGGGTTGTACCTGGTGGGTTCCTTGATGATTTGAGTGAGATTGAGGGCATCTAGCTTAGATTGTAGGACTGCCGGGGTGTTAAGCATATCCCCGTTTAGGTCACCTAACAGAACAAACTCTGAAGCTAGATGGGGGGCGATCAATTCACAAATGGTGTCCGGGGCACAGCTGGGAGCTGAGGGTGGTCGGTAGCAGGCGGCAACAGTGAGAGACTTATTTCTGGAGAGAGTAATTTTCAAAATTAGTAGTTCAAACTGTTTGGGTATGGACCTGGAAAGTATGACATTCCTTTGCAGGCTATCTCTGCAGTAGACTGCGACTCCGCCCCCTTTGGCAGTTCTATCTTGACGGAAGATGTTATAGTTGGGTATGGAAATCTCTGAATTTTTGGTGGCCTTCCTGAGCCAGGATTCAGACACGGCAAGGACATCAGGGTTAGCAGAGTGTGCTAAAGCAGTGAGTAAAACAAACTTAGGGAGGAGGCTTCTGATGTTGACATGCATAAAACCAAGGCTTTTTTGATCACAGAAGTCAACAAATGAGGGTACCTGGGGACATGCAGGGCCTGGGTTTACCTCCACATCACCCGCGGAACAGAGAAGGAGTAGTATGAGGGTGCGGCTAAAGGCTATCAAAACTGGTCGCCTAGAGCGTTGGGGGCAGAGGATAAGAGGAGCAGGTTTCTGGGCATGGTAGAATATATTCAGGGCATAATGCGCAGACAGGGGTATGGTGGGGTGCGGGTACAGCGGAGGTAAGCCCAGGCACTGGGTGATGATGAGAGAGGTTGTATCTCTGGACAAGCTGGTTGTAATGGGTGAGGTCACCGCATGTGTGGGGAGGTGGGACAAAGGAGGTAACAGGGGTATGCAGAGTGGATCTAGGGGCTCCATTGTGAACTAAAACAATGATAACTAACCTGAACAACGGTATACAAGGCATATTGACATTTGAGAGGGACATACAGCGAGGCATACAGTAATCACGTGTGTTGAATTGGGAAAGCTAGCTAAAAACAGTAGGCGAGGCTAATCAGCTAGCACAACAAACAGCAGGTAAAATGGCGTTGACTAGGCAACTGGGCCGACAGATAAAACAAACAAGCAGAATGGAGTACCGTGATTAATGGACAGTCCAGTGTGCGTCAGCTATGTAGCCAAGAGATCAGTGTCAAGGTGGAAGCGGTGGATGGGCAGGGAAGCTGGACTGGCGAGTGTTATCCAGGTTTAAAAATAAACTAACAATGACTAAATAGCTTGTAGCTAGTTAGCTGGTTAGCGTCTGGAGGTTCTTGAGTGAGTCATAAAAATAAAATTAAAATTAAAAGTAATAGCGATTCCGTATCACAGTGGGTGAGGCAGGTTTCCGGAAGGTATAAACAAAATAAAAATCAAAAAGAGATAGAAAGTAAATGGGTTCAAAGAGTGTTTGGGACGCGGTGATTCAGACGGTTAGCAGGCCTGTGCTATCAAGCTAACAGTTCGTAGGCCCGGGCTAGACAAGCTAGCCGTTAGCAGGCCGAATTAGCAAGCAGGGAGATAGCGAGGGCTAGAGAGTTAACCTTTGGGGGACTTCGCGATGGGGTGAGTCTGTTTATTCCTCTTCATGCGGTGACATCGACAGACCGGTCGTGGGCCCGGGTAATTGTAGCCCAGGAGTATGCTACAGGTGCTCTAGTACGCTAGGTGAGCTGGAGACACAGCGTTTCAGAAAGCTTGCGGGACTTGGCCAGCAGATGGATCTTTGGGGATGTCGCAACGGAAAAGCCTGTTGAAACCACTTCGGACGATTATGTCGGCGGACCAGTCGTGATGGATCGGCGGGGCTCCGTGTCGGCAGTAAAGGGTCCAGGCCAATTGGCAAGAGAGGTAATGTTGGACCTCTTCGGCTAGTCGGGAGATGGGCTTAGCTCGAGGCTAGCTCAAGGCTAACTGGTGCTTGCTTTGGGGCAGAGACGTTAGCCAGGAGTAGCCACACGGATTGCAGCTAGCTAGTTGCGATGATCCGTTGTAAAGGTTCAGAGCTTGCGGTAGGAATCCGGAGATGTGGTAGAGAAAAAGCAGTCTGATATGCTCTGAGTTGATGTCGCGCTGGTGTCCTAGTTAGCTTTGAAGACCGCTAGCAGTGGCTAACTGAGTACTAGCTAGTAGCTAGTTAGCTGGCTAGCTTCTGATGGGGGTTCCGGTTCTAAAGTATAGAAAAAGCAGATCCGTACCACATTGGGTGATGCGGGTTGCAGGAGAGTATATTCAGCCTATAGTTGGAAAGTGAGATTAAAATATGTACGAAATATATACAGAAAAAAACGAGGAAAACTATATTTACACCAGACAGGACGGGACAAGACAAAACACACGTCCGACTGTTACGCCATCTTGGATCAACTAAAGATGTATCTTTAGTTGATTCCACAAACAAACAAACATAATCCACAAACAAATAAACAAACAAGCAAACAAACAAAGGAGCAGCTCCTAAACACCATGACATTTGACACTGTGAGGAGTTTCAATAGGAGGAGCCCACTAGAAACACAGCATCAAGACAACCCATTTGTCTCAGATGCCACTGAAACTTTATTTTCCCACTACAGCTCCAAATTATTGTCACTCTCTGATGTACTAATAATGGCATGTTTTTAAGGGAAGCAGACTCTTCACTTGAAAGGAAATGATTGATCATGTTCACGCTCTAAAATTACAGTAACAGTTACAGCTGTCACCGTGACAGCTTTCAGGGAAGAGGTTGCTATTGTCTTCAAACAAACCAGTGATGGATTTAGGTATTGGCGACATGGGCAGGGGCCCAGGGCGGCATCTTGCCGGGGGCGGCACGGGGCGCCCGCACAATTTGTAAAAAATAAAATAAAGAATGGTGACATTTGTACGATAGGTTTCTATCACTCATTTGCTCATCACGTCAATGATATCATGTCACCGTGTGGGACTGTGGGTCAATTAACCTTGTCTGAGTGGGCGCCACGATTCTAGTTTGTGAGCTAGGCAGGCTACTTTCTGGGAAGGTCTCCCACTCAGGAGTACGAGATGGGGAGGGGGGTGGGGGTAGGTTGACCTCAGATCTCCCCACTGGAATCCCGAGGTAGGGGAGCGGGGTGGTAGGTTGACCTCAGGTCTCCCCACTGGAAGCCCGAGGTAGGAGAGCGGGGGGGTAGATTGACCTCAGATCTCCCCACTGGAATCCCGAGGTAGGGGAGCGGGGGGGTAGGTTGACCTCAGGTCTCCCCACTGGAAGCCCGAGGTAGGGGAGCGGGGGGGTAGGTTGTCCTCAGGTCTCCCCACTGGAATCCCGAGGTAGGGGAGCGGGGGGGTAGGTTGACCTCAGGTCTCCCCACTGGAAGCCCGAGGTAGGGGGAGCGGGGGACTCTATCAAATAGCGCACCTCTAACTTTGTACAGTACTAATGCAATTAGATGTGTAATTTAGTTTGTGTGTTTCTTGTTTGAAATTCAATAGTGTAATAATCAGGTTCTCTTCTTCTTTATAAGTCTGTTATTCTATGTGTGTATTTGTGTCATATAGGATTTGTGCAATTTAGTTTTATTTGTGTTTTTTGTTTGCAATACGGTAATAATTAAATTATCTTTTCTATTTGTATTTATATACTACAATTTGTTTCTATTTGTCTTAATTATTTTTGATATTTATGAATCTTATTTTTGTATATATTTTTATATTTATATAGTTTTAAATTACATTATTATCTATTTTTGTTGTTCCAAATGTCTGAGTAAAAATTACAATTAGTGCAGAATGGTGGGGTGGGGGGGGGGGGTTTGGGTCAGGGGGGGATGAAAGGGGGGTTCACCCAGGGAGCCATACAAGCGATGGGAGAAAAAACACACACAACAGATCCCTCCCCACCCAGACTTGTCCAGAAACGTATTAAACTGGAAGAGAAAAAGTTCATTGTGAGGAATGTTCCCAGTGCTACACTGCGTGGGAGGAAGAGCCAGCCAAAGCAACCACACAGATAGGGTATACACAAGCTCCACTGAATCCAGACCCAGTGGTAGAATCTACATATATGTTTTATGAGTGGCTGGAAGATTACGTGAGGAGTTGAAGCATCTCAAATAGGCTATATTTAAATCTGCAAAGGCAGGCTCTGTGCTGATGATGTCATTCATGTAAAATGCAGCTCTTCCTGCTGCCAGATTGAGTTTCTGCTTGCAGGATACTGTGGGGATACTGAAGGATACCAGCAGATATCATGTTACCGCAGATAACCTTCGGCTCAATAGCCCTACTTCTATATACGTTAATGTTAAGGTCTGAGGTTTCTGTTTTAGGATGGAATACAATTGACTTTGTTTCCCAGAATTATCCTGGTTGAGATTGAATTGTGTTCAAATGTACCTGCTCATATGTATGCGGTGGATGGCGATGCCATTTGTTTGGCTTATTAACTGTAGCAGTAAAACGCCAAAGAACATTTGCATGTCTGTTTACATAGTCTGAAACAGTGCAGCCTAGCAATCACAGAAGGAATGAGAAAGGTGGTCAGGTCTAATAGCAGAATGACACAGTGTGTGGAGTATGTGTTGTATTTATCAATGGGAAACAGCCCAATCCAGTGGCTTTCAGGAAGAAGGCCTGAAATGGAAATGTCCCTGCGATGTAATCCTGGAGTCAAACATGTATGTGTTTCACATGCACTAGCACCAGTTCTTCAGATTTGGATCATGCGCGATGTGGAGCCGACCTTGCAAATTAGGTAGTGTTTTTTTCCGTCTCAATGGTGATTCAGAAACTTCATCAGAAATATAAAGTGAACACATCATCCCAGCAGGAATTCCTCCATCAAATGTCTCTTGTCCTTTTACGGACATTATCAAAGCCTACGAGATTAGATAGAACATGCTTCAAAGACAGGCCAAATACTTTTCATCCCATTACAGGATGATTTCCAAGTGCACTTGGCACTGTGTGTTATAATGCAAACAGCACTGTCTGGCATTAGTTGGCTCTGTGTAACGGTTTTCTTTCTCCTCTTCCTCTGAAGAAGAGGTGTAAAGCAGGGATCGGAACAAAATGCAGCGTGGTTATTTGTATACATCTTTAATAATGATGAAAACACAAACAATACAAAACAACAACCGTACCGTGAAAACCTAAACAGCCTATCTGGCGCAAACAAACACAGAGACAGGAACAATCACCCACGAAACACTCAAAGAATATGGCTGACTAAATATGGTTCCCAATCAGAGACAACGATAAACACCTGCCTCTGATTGAGAACCACTTCAGGCAACCTTAGACTTTTCTAGACAACCCGACTATACCACAATCCCAATAGCTACAAAACCCCAAGACAAAACACACCACATAATTAACCCATGTCACACCCTGGCCTGACCAAAATAATAAAGAAAACACAAAATACTAAGACCAGGGCGTGACACTGTTCAAATCAAATCACATTTTATTGGTCACATACACATGGTTAGCAGATGTTATTGGTCCCATACACATGGTTAGCAGATGTTATTGGTCACATACACATGGTTAGCAGATGTTATTGGTCACATACACATTTTTAGCAGGTGTTATTGCGAATGTAGAGAAATGCTTGTGCTTCTACTTCCGACAGTGCGGTAATATTTAAAAAAATGTAACTAGGCAAGTCTGTTTAGAACAAATTCTTATTTACAATGACGGCCTCGGAACAGTGGGTTAACTACCATGTCCAGGAGCAGACCAGCAGATTTTCACATTGTTAGGACAGGGATTCGACCTAGCAACCTTTCGGTTACTGGTCCAACGCTCTAACCACTCATACCTAAATATCTAACATGAAATCTAACAATTCCACAACAACTACCTAATACACACAAATCTAAGTAAAGGAATGGAATAAGAATATATACATTTAAATATATGGATGAGCAATGAACGAGTGGCATAGGCAATTTGGCTCGGTTAGGCTCGGTTTGCCTCTGTGTGGCACTATTTGGCTCTGTGTGGCACTATTTGTCTCTGTGTGGCACTATTTGGCTTTGTGTGGCACTATTTGGCTCTGTGTGGCACTATTTGGCTCTGTGTGGCACTATTTGGCTCTGTGTGGCACTATTTGGCTCTGTGTGGCACTATTTGGCTCGATTTGGCTCTGTTTGGCTCTGTGTGGCACTATTTGGCTCTGTGTGGCACTATTTGTCTCTGTGTGGCACTATTTGGCTTTGTGTGGCACTATTTGGCTCTGTGTGGCACTATTTGGCTCTGTGTGGCACTATTTGGCTCTGTGTGGCACTATTTGGCTCTGTGTGGCACTATTTGGCTCGATTTGGCTCTGTTTGGCTCTGTGTGGCACTATTTGGCTCTGTGTGGCACTATTTGGCTCTGTGTGGCACTATTTGGCTCTGTGTGGCACTATTTGGCTCTGTGTGGCACTATTTGGCTCTGTGTGGCACTATTTGGCTCGATTTGGCACTATTTGGCTCTGTGTGGCACTATTTGGCTCTGTGTGGCACTATTTGGCTCTGTGTGGCACTATTTGGCTCTGTGTGGCACTATTTGGCTCTGTGTGGCACTATTTGGCTCGATTTGGCTCTGTTTGGCAGTCTGTAACGATTTTGGTTGGTGGAAGAATACACTGAACACAAAATACAAAATACAAAAGAATGAGAATAAATGTAAACCGAAACAGTGCAAACACTGAAACGGAAAATAACCACCCACAAACAAAAGTGGGAAAACAGGTTACCTAAGTATGGTTCTCAATCAGTGACAACGATTGACAGCGGCCTCTGATTGGGAACCATACCAGGCCAAACACATAGAAATATAAACACAAGAAGAGAACATAGAATGCCCTGACCAACCTAAAATAGAGACATACAAAAGGAACTAAGGTCAGGACGTGACACAGTCAGACTTAACTGGAATGCCTTCACAAAGTTTTCATATCCCTTTTGTTATTCCACATGTTGTTGGGTAAAAGCCTCCCATCTACATGTTTTTAGACATTTTTTCATATTTATTGAAAATTAAATATATATTTAATTTGGATAAGTATTCACACCCCTGAGTCAATGCATGTCAGAATCACCTTTGTCAGTGATTACAGTTGTGAGTATTTCTGGGTAAGTCTAAGAGCTTTGCGCAACTGGATTGTACAATATTTGAATTGTTTTATGTTTTTAATTATTCAAGCTCGGTAAAGTTGGTTGTTGATCATTGCTAGACAGCCATTTTCAAGTCTTGCCATATATTTTCAAGCCGATTTAATTTTAAGTCAAAACTGTAACTATCCTAAAAAACTCCCTAGTCCTTGCCAATGATAAGCATATTTATAACATGATGCAGCCACCACCATACTTGAAAATATGAAAGTGATACTTGGTGATGTGTTGTGTTGGATTTGCCCCAAACATAATGCTTTGTATTCAGGACATTATTTTCTTTGCCACATTTTTTGAAGTTTCACTTTAGCAAAAAGGATGCATGTTTTGTAAAAATGTTATTCTGTACATGCTTCCTTCCTCTCACTCCATCATTTAGTTACTTGTCTAACATAACACAGAGGGTGTTCTTTAATGGAAGCCTCTCAAATATAATCCAGTTAGAATCAGGAATTCCCCAGGGTAGCTGTTTAGGCCCCTTGTTATTTTCAATTTTTTTCTAACGACATGCCACTGACTTTGAGTAAAGCCAGAGTGTCTATGTATGCGGATGACTCAACACTACACACGCCAGATACTACAGCGACTGAAATGACTGCAACACTCAAAGAGCTGCAGTTAGTTTCAGAGTGGGTGGCAAGGAATAGGTTAGCCATAAATATTTCTACAACTAAAAGCATTGCATTTGGAAAAAAACATTCAATAAACCCTAAATCTCAACTAAATCTGGTATTGATGTGGAAATTGATGACTAAACTGCTTAGAGTAACCATAGATTGTGAACTGTCATGGTCATGCAGTAGTAGCTAAGATGGGGAGAAGTCATATTGACAGAGTAAGTCTGATTCCCAATGTTGACAATGCTGGGGGAAAAAAAGTTATAAATTTGTGTTCATTTGAAAGAGAAATGTCTCTTGGGCTCAAGCTAGACATACAAATGCTCCTGTTGACTGGGCCTCCTTCAGAGCGCTAAGAATCAAATCAAATCAAACTTTATTTGTCAAATGCTCCGAATACAACAAGTGTAGACCTTACCATGTAATTCTTAGTTACAAACCCTTAACCAACAGTGCAGTTCAAGAAGAGTTAAGAAAAAATTGCCAGTTGGTCAGCACATGCTTTGAGTACACGTCCTGGTAATCCGTCTGGCCCCGCGACTTTGTGAATGTTCACCTGTTTAAAGGTCTTGCTCACATCGGCTACCGTGAGCGTTATCACACAGTCATCCAGAACAGCTGGTGCTCTCGTGCATGCTTCAGTGTTGCTTGCCTTGAAGCGAGGATAAAGGGTATTTAGCTCGTCTGGTAGGCTCGCGTCACTGGGCAGCTCGCATCTGGGCTTCCCTTTGTAGTCCGTAATAGTTTTCAAGCCCTGCCACATCCGACGAGTGTCAGAGCCGGTGTTGTAGGATTCAATCTTAATTCCGTATTGACGCTTTGGTTGTGTGACGGTTCGTCTGAGGGCATAATGGTATTTCTTATAAGCATCCGGATTAGTGTCCCGCTCCTTGAAAACGGCAGATCTAGCCTTTAACTCGATGCGGATGTTGCCTGTAATCCATGGCTTCTGGTTGGCATATTTACATTCGTGGCCAAAAGGTTTGAGATTTACACAAATATTAATTTTCACAAAGTTTGCTGTTTCAGTGTCTTTAGATATTTTTGTCACCCTCCTGGGTGGCGCAGTGGTTATGGGCACTGTACTGCAGCGCCAGCTGTGCCATCAGAGTCCCTGGGTTCGCGCCCAGGCTCTGTCGTAACCGGCCACAACCGGGAGGTCCGTGGGGCGACGCACAATTGGCCTAGCGTCGTCTGGGTTAGGGAGGGCTTGGTCAGTAGGGATGTCCTTGTCTCATTGCGCACCAGCGACTCCTGTGGCGGGCCAGGTGCAGTACGCGCTAACCAAGGTTGCCAGGTGCACGGTGTACCCTCCGACACATTGGTGCGGCTGGCTTCCGGGTTGGATGCGTGCTGTGTTAAGAAGCAGTACGGCTGGTTGGGTTGTGTATCGGAGGATGCATGACTTTCAACCTTTGTCTCTCCCGAGCCCGTACGGGAGTTGTAGCGATGAGACAAGATAGTAGCTACTACAACAATTGGATACCATGAAATTATGGAGAAAAAAGGGGTAAAAAAATGTTTTACTTCTTGAACTTGCTCATAGATCAGCAACTGTTGCTTGTGACCTGTTGATAGTAAGTATCCCACCTGTGGTACAATTATGTTTAGTTATAACATACTAGTTTGTGGAGTTGGGGAGTTGGCGAAGCCATTCAGGCTTATTTGATGTGATCTAATGTTTTGATCATCTAGTGTGCTTGCCTTACAAGCATTCAGTCATTTTAATTTCATTGTATTGAGGTTTTACTCAACTCCTGTGTTTCTAGGCTGTCTCGTCCACCTATTCAGTTTGTTTTCATAGTGTCTCAGTGACTCAAAATATTTTTGGTTATTTGTTTACTGCGTCCGTTTTCACCAGCCCAGTAAACAGTAAATGTTCCGAGGCTACACGTTTTTGGGGGTCTTCACTTCAATTTTTAAAGTTTTGAGCGTTATTTATGCCCAGCAAACGTTCAGCGTTGCGCACACGTAGTTTTTTGTTCTTGGTTGTAAGTTGTCTCAGCGTCAAAATAGACAAAAAAATGTTTTGATTGTCTTACTACGATTTCCTTACTTCAAATTAGGTTTTGGGCTGAGAGCCTTTATTCATTTAATTTAATTTCTCTCTCAATTGTCACGTTCTGACCATAGTTCTGTTATTTTATTCTTTGTTTTAGTATGGTCAGGGCGTGAGTTGGGTGGGCAGTCTATGTTTGTTTTTCTATGTTTGTTTTTGAGTTCGGCCTGGTATGGTTCTCAATCAGAGGCAGCTGTCAATTGTTGTCCCTGATTGAGAATCATACTTAGGTAGCCTGGGTTTCACTGTTGGGTTGTGGGCGTTTGTCTTCCGTGTCAGTGTTTGTCACCACACGGGACTGTTTTGTATTTCAAAATGTTCAGTTTATGTTTTTAACATTATGGACACTTACCACGCTGCGTTTTGGTCCTCCGATCCTTCTCGCTTCTCCTCCTCAGAAGAGGAGGACGAGGGTCGTTACATCAATGCCTATTATAAGACTGGGAATATAATTATTTACATCTACAAGTGGTGCTTTTGTAATCTTGTTTACTCAAGGAATTCACTTTTATTTTTTATTTTTCTCTCTTTTTTTGCTGTTTGATCCACTAACACAAAACGCGACTTTAAAGAGCGGGACTGTGGGTTTGGGTTTAAGACCGCACTCTCACAGACATACTGTGCTCAGAGAACATGTTCTATTTAGGCTTGTACCTCGTTTGGGGAGGTACTGTCTGGGATGGGGGGAGGGCGTGGGGTGGAGGAAGGTTGAATTGTTTAGTTCTAATGTTCTCATTCTGTCCTTTTAGTTCTGTACTTTTTCCAAACATCTTGCACCATACATTATTACTCTGAGACAAGTTATTCTGGGGTTTTTGGGCACTCATTGCTTTTACACTCTATTGACAGGGTTGTACAACGGGAGTCCCCAAGGTGGCCGAAATAATGCGATCAAATACATTTCATGGAACATCAAAGGGGTTAACAACCCTGTGAAGCGTAAGAGGGTGTTGACACACATTAAGGGTTTGAATGCAAATGTTGCATTTCTACAAAAGACTCACTTGAGGACTGGTGAGCATTTTAGGATGCGTAGGGACTGGGTTGGTCAACTCTAACTTTCAAAGTAAATAAAGAGGTGCTGCCATTTTGGTTGATAAATCTACTCCCTTTGTAGCTTCTGAGGTTATTGCTGATCCTAAGGGACGATACGTCATAGTAACCGGTAAACTGTTTTCTACCCCTCTTGTTTTGGCTAGTGTTTATGCTCCCAATTGGGATGACAGAAGTTTAATTTCTTCCTTTTTATCTGCTATACCCAATTTAGATTCTCATTTGTTGATTTTAGGGAGGGATTTCAACTGTAAAATGTCCACAGTTCTTGACAAGTCCTCACAAAGAACTACAGGCCCATCTAAATGTGCCCTACTTATTCAATCTTTTCTTCAGAAATATGCTATGTTTGAGGCTTGGCTTTTCCTACACAATACAGATAGACAGTATTCCTTTTATTCTCATGTTTATCAAACGTATTCCCGGATTGATTACTTCTTTTTGGACAAAAAAACTTCTGCCTAACCTTCGGCGGTGTACTTATGAGAGTATTGTTATCTCTGACCATTCACCATTAGTTATTGAACTAGAGTTTCCCCAGCGACCTCCTATGTGTTATCAATGGCGTCTTAACCCCATTTTACTCTCAGATAAGGAGTTTGTCAATTTAATTTATTCTGAAATCACCTTATTCCTAGAAACTAATTCAACACCAGGTAAGTCCTGCTCTACCATATGGGAGTCTCTCAAAGCATACCTACGTGGCCAAATGATTTCTTATACAGCCAACCAAAACAGAGTTCGCTCTCAGCGACTTCGGGACCTGAGCGAATTCATAGCCACATGGGAGGAGAAGTATGCTACGGATCCTTCCTCTGATCTGCATAAAGAGCGCCAACTTCTCCAATCTGAATTTGATGAGCTTTCCACCAGGCAAGCTGAACGGTTACTCTTGCGAGCTTGATATAGAGTGTATGAACAAGGCGACAAGGCCAGTAAACTCCTTGCACATCAGGTCCGAAAATCAGAGGCCTCACGTTTAATCCCACAAATAAGGACCCGTCCGGTGCCACCACAGTAAAACATAAAGAATGTTTTATGGTAAATTACCGGGTGAAAAAGTGGTAAATTACCGGGTCCGGACGGTTTTCCAACCGAATTTTACAGGACGTTTTCTGGTCTGCTTTGCCCATTCTTGTCTCAATTATTTGCAGTGCCTTAATACCTCAAAGCTATTGCCTAGTCTTTATCAGGCTTCAATTTCATTACTATTAAAGAAAAACAAAGACCCCCTGGAATGTGGATCCTATCGTCCAATCTCACATTTAAACTGTGATTACAAAATCCTAGCCAAGCTTTTAGCCATCCGTATGGAAGGCTCGCTGCACCAAGTAACACACTCTGACCAGACTGGCTTTGTGAGAAATAGGCATTTGTTTTTCAATATTAGGCGTCTCGCTATATGCTGACGACCTCCTTTTGTTTATCTCTAACCCTGATACCTCATTGCCATGTGCCTTATCTGTTCTTAAAAAGTTTGGATCAATCAAAATCTCAGTTTAGGATTGTCCGGGATCAATTCACCTACTTGGGAGTTAAAGTGACAAGGAAATATTCAAATTTGTTTCAGGAAAACTTTGTTGCTCTAGCAGAGAGTCTGAAACAACCCTTGACTTTTTGGAATTCGCTACCTCTTTCTCTTATTGGAAAGATTAATGTCATTAAAATGAATGTGTTGCCCAAATTTTAGATTTATTTCAATGTTTACCCATTTTTATTCCAAAATCTTTTTTTTATTCACTGGATCAAACCTTTCATGTATTTTATTTGGGATGGCAAGGTAACACGGATTGGTAGAAAACATTTACAGAAGCCTAAGGCATTTGTCGGGTTTAGCTCTACCAAATTTTCAGACATACTATTGAGCTTCAGTTTCAGAGCCCCACTGTACTGGCTGCAGACTGATCCTACTGGCCCTGGACCACTCTGGGTCCAGATGGAGTCTGAATCATGTAAACCTGATGCACTTTCCTCTGTGTTGTTCTCGTCTCTCCCAGTGTCCCCAGGCAAAAGGTGTGTCAACCCAATTGTAAAGCAGTCTCTTAAAATTTGGAATCAGTTCTGTTTAGCCTTTAGCCTTCGAGGCTTTTCTCTATCAGGCCCAATCAATCAGAACATTTTATTTCCTCCATCTTTAAATGATGGGACTTTTGCCATCTGGCACTCACTAGGCCTCTCCTCACTAGCACAATTATTCTTTGATGATACATTTGCCTCTTTTGCTCAGCTACATGAAAAATTCAACCTCCCCCAATCCCACATTTTCCGCTATCTCCAAACTTGTAAGAATATTCTCTGATTCTGATCCTACCTGTGTCAGATGTAAAGTGGAACCAGCCACACTGTTGCATATATTTTGGGGCTGTCATAAACTGTCAGGTTTCTGGGAATTAATATTTAAATGTTTCTCTGATATATATGACACTGTTATAAATCCGTCTCCCCTTTAGCCCTTTTTGGAGTACTGCCCATGGGTACCCCCCTGTCAAGAATCCAGTCGGACACTGTTGCTTATACAACTCTTTTAGCTAGACGGCTAATACTACAGAACTGGAAGATGGCAGCTCCCCCATCTTATAAACATTGGGTGAGGGATGTGTTGTGCTCTCTGAAACTAGAAAAACTGACATTCAATACACGTGGGGTTAGGGTTACTGTTTAATGAAGCTTGGGCTCCATTCCGGTCTTACTTTAAACAGTCCATCCTCTGATGGCATTCATATTGAAACCAAAATAAGTCTGTATTTGACCCCATTGTGACTTAAGGGTTGGAAGAGCATTTCTTTGTGTTTTTTCTGGGGTGGCATTAAGGTTGATGTGCTTATTGATTGTGACCAACGGATGCCTTGTTCATCTTGCCCGGTCAGAGACTAAAATGTGAGCTTGTTTTTCCCAGTTTTTTATTTTTATTTTTAAATTTTGTTCACACCTACATAAAATGATTATTATTATTTTTTTGTTATTTGAAAGCATTGTAAACTTTTTATTTTTGGTCCAGTGGATGGTCGGTCTGTGGCCATGACTGTCTGTGAGTGGTTGCATATCTCCACCCCTATCCCTTGTCTGTTTACAGGAACAATGGTGAGGTGTTTGCTCTGTCCCTGTACTATAGATTGCCCTTTAACCTTTGTAGCCTTCTGCCTGGTGTGTTTAACTTGTCTAAAGTTTGGTATCTTTAAAGCTAATTCTTTTTTTTTATGTATTATTTGTATTTTTTCTAGTTGAGTATATTATTTATATTGCTTTGTGTTGTCTTGGTCTTGTGTCTGTAAAACTTAATAAACATAGTTTTCAAATAGTAGTTTTCTCTTAAAGGTAGCAGCTGGTATTACTGAATTATTACTGCGGCTCACAATTTCAAGTCAGGCTCTTGACCAATTCCATACGCAGCATTTGGAAATCAGCTTATGTCATCCCGCTGCTAAAGGGAGGAGATCCCTCAGATACTAATAACTATGGTCGCATCTCTAAACTCCCTATCCTGGCCAAAGTCTATGAATCCCTAGTGAACTCACAGTTAAAAAACGTCTTAATTGAATAAAATGTACTAAGCGGGGTTCAGTCTGGCTTTAGATCGGTGCACATCACCACAATTGCAGCTATGGCAGTGGCAAATGACATCATAAATGCACTTGATAAAAAGCAACATTGTGCTGCCCTCTTTGTGGATTTATCAAAGGCATTTGATTCAGTTGACCATTCATTGTTGCTAGCTAAACTCAGTAACATTCTGCTCAGTGAAGGGGCAGTAAATTGGTTTAGGAACTATCTTTCTGACAGAACACAATATGTATATATTGACAAGTCTAGCTTTCTTGAGATTAATGGAGGTGTGCCTCAGGGTTCCATTTTAGCTCCTGTGTTGTTCTCAATTTGTATGAATTATTTGGGAAATGGGATGCAACCAGCAAAGTTACCAGCAAAGTTATATGCAGAAGAGCTCCAGACCACTTTTCAGTCACTGCAGGCCTCCCTTTATGGTCTCAAACTGGTCTTGAATGTACAAAAATGTAACAAATGTCGTCGGTAGAAGAGGACCAAAGTGCAGCGTGGTACGTATCCATAATACTGTTAATCGAGAATGAATACACGAACAAATCCAACAAAATGATAAACGAACTGTTCTGACAGGTGCAACAAACACTAACCAGAAAAGAATCACCCACAACTCAAAATGGGAAAACAGGATACCTAAGTATGGCTCTCAATCAGAGACAACGATAGTCAGCTGCCTCTGAGTGAGAACCATACCAGGCCAAACACATAGAAAAAGAAAACCTAGACCTACAACATAGAATACCCACCCACATCACACCCTGACCAAACTAAAAATAGAATCATACAAAGCAATCTACGGTCAGGGCGTGACAAAAAAAGCTAAATTCCTGACCTTTACCAGAGCTCGAACGCTGCCAGAGAAAGTTAGCATTGACTCATCCGTTGGCTTATCCATTGAAAAAGTGTCATCCTACAAATACCTAGGTATATGGTTGGATGACAAGTTGTCCTTTAAAATTATGGATAATCTTGTGAGGAAGCATAAATTGAAATTGGGTTTTTATTTTTGTAATAAGGCTTGCTTGCCACTTCTGGCTCCAAATAAGCTTGTTCAGGCAACTTTTCTCTCTGTAATTGATTATGGTGGCTTGTTGTATATGCATGCAACCTCCTACGTTTTACAGAGACTGGAATCTGTTTATCATTTATCCTTGCGCTTTATTACAAATGCCAAGTCACTCACCCACCATTGCACATTGTACCAAATGGTAGATTGTACCTAACTTTATATGCGCAGAAAGATACATTTGTATGTGTTCATCTACAAAGCCCTTTTGGGTAAACTCCCTCTTTACCTCTGTAGTCTGGTCTCCTTCACCACCAGCAGTTACCATACCCGGTCTGCTAGGTGGTTGCAACTTAAAGTCCCCAGGACATTCACAGTATTAGGCAAGACTGCCTTCTATTCTTGTGCACCAGAGGCATGGAATAATCTAAACTGAGCGTCCTCTCACTGTCAACTGCGTTTATTTTCTGCAAATTTAATGTGTAAATATTTGTATGAGCATAAGATTCAACAACTGAGACATAAACTGAACAAGTTCCACAGACCTGTGACTAACAGAAATGGAATAATGTGTCCCTGAACAAAGGGGGGGGGGTCAAAATCAAAAGTAATAGTCAGTATCTGGTGTGGCCACCAGCTGCATTAAGTACTGCAATGCATCATCTCGATATGTTAGTGCCACTGAATGAATTTAAAATATGTTTTTTTTAGGCTGGATCATGTTGTTGTATTGTATTGTGTTGTATGTTTTAATTCTGTAATGTATTGATTGTTGCTGCCTTCTTGACTAGGTCCCATTTGAAAAAGAGACTCTTGGTCTCAATGGGCTTTTACTGTTTTTTTTTTTTTTACGGATCAGTAGAGACGGCTGGATACGCTTGCATCGCTGGCCTTGGACAATCATGCAGTCATGCAGCCTCAATTTTGTGGAAGGTCGGCTAATAAGCAAAGTCACTTGTATTTCTATGTGTAACATTCTTTAACATAAGCGATGACAGCATACAAGCAACCTACATGTGTTGTGTCGACACTTACTATAACCCATAGGCTAACGTTATGATACAGGTTCTCAGATGATATCTATGATCAATTTCTGCATTACTTGGTCTTGTAATTTATGTTTAAAACCTTTGTTCCTTTTTTTTCGTTGTAAGTGTGCAATATTGCCTTATCTAGACACAGGATGTTAAAATAGTCAGGCTTAACATAGCAGTTATACCAAACGTTTTGTTGGATGAAAGCTGACTTGAGAATGTCATGATTTGTTTCGTTATGTTAATAACATGTATTTGTGGATCAAAATAACTACTTTATTAATGTGGGGAATCTGTAAGTATCCTGTAAAATCTCATGATGTTGAAGCAAAATAGGTTTATGGAGTCCAGGTGAGTAGGGTATCAAATGTATTTAAACATGTCAGCATCATCAGTATTTTGTTAGTGTTCTCGTTTTTCTGGGTGAATAAGGTTTGTAAAATATCCTTGTGGTTGGGGGTAATGCCTAAAGTATGGTAAGTATAAGTGGTCTCATCTCATTGGGAACAATAGCAAGGTACGTTTATGATGAAACTTACATGTGTTTTGATTAAGTTGATCACACAGTCACACAATTGTTAATAATGGGATTTTCTCAGAATGTATTTTTTGTAATAAACATTCTATCACAGTTGTGGCAGGTTCCAAGGGAATGCAGACTCACGCTACGGGAATGATAATGAGCAGATGGCCTCCCAGGGGCTGGAAAACTGTGGATACTCTGTGAACCACAGAGGCACTGTTGTCAGTGCTGAAGAACCATGGCCATCAGCATGCCCTGATGGAGTGCTGAACTCCAAGGAGCTATTGGAGATCAAGTGTCCTGTCATGGGGAAGGGCTGTGATTCTCTGGATGATGTCTTCAATGGGAAAGCCAGTGACGTGAAGGTGGTGGAGGGCACAACAGAACAACAACCACATGGGCCACATGGCTACTACATGCTGGTACAAATTAGTATGTTTTGCACAGGATTGAGAGAAAGTAAGGTGCTCATCAGGACTCTGTTCCAGCAAGTTGTCATTCCTGTTCCTTATGATGCACAGTTCTGTGCAGAGGCTGAAGGCATTCTACTTTACACACGTTTGTATTTGTATTTACTATGGATCCCCATTAGCTGCTGCCAAGGCAGAAGGAGTTCCCACACACGAAGGCCAGATTCTAGCAGTCTCCTCTGAAAAGTTGACGTTGAGATGTGTCTGTTACTTGAGATGTGTCTGTAAAGCTTATAATTGGGCTGCAATTTCTGAGGCTTGTAACTCTAATGAACTTATCCTCTGCAGCAGAGGTAACTCTGGGTCTTCCTTTCCTGTGGCGGTCCTCATGAGACAGTTTCATCATTGCTCTTGATGGTTTTTGCGACTGCACTTGAAGAAACTTTCAAAGTTCAAAATGTTCTGTATTGACTGACCTTCATGTCTTGAAGTAATGCTTTATTTGAGCTGTTCTTGTCATAATATGGACTTGTTCTTTTACCCCAAAAATGTGTACATTTAAATTGAACTAGGCAAGTTTGTTGAGAACAAATTCTTATTTACAATGACGGCCTACCGGGGAACAGTGGGTGTTTACCTTGTCAGCTTGGGGATTCAATCCAGCATCCTTTTGGTTACTGGCCCAACGCTCTAACCACTAGGCTATCTGTCGCCCCAAATAGGGCTATCTTCTGTATACTACCCCTACCTTGTCACAACACAACTGATTGGCTCAAACTCGTTAAGAAGGAAATCAATTCCTCAAATTAACTTTTAACAAGGTGTAACAGTATAATTTTAAACCGTCCCCTCGCCCATACCCGGGGGCAAACCAGGGACCTTCTGCACAAAAAAACAACAGTCACCCTCGAAGCATCGTTACCCATCGCTCCACAAGAGCCGCGGCCCTTGCAGAGCAAGGGGAAACACTACTTCAAGGTCTCAGAGCAAGTGACGTAACCGATTGAAACGCTATTTAGCGCACACCGCTAACTAAGCTAGCCGTTTCACATCCGTTACAAAGGCACACCTGTTAATTTAATTGAATTCCATGTGACTACCTCATGAAGCTGGTTGAGAGAATGCCAAGAGTGTGCAAAGCTGTCATCAAGGCAAAGGGTGGCTACTTTGAAGAATCTCAAGTGATTTATTTAACACTGTTTTGGTTACTACATGATTCCAAATGTGTTATTTCATGGTTTTGATGTCTTCACTATTACTCTTGTCACGCCCTGATCAGTTTCACCTGTCCTTGTGCTTGTCTCCACCCCCTCCAGATGTTGCCCATCTTCCCCACTTATACCCTGGGTTTTTATACCTGTGTTTTCGGTCTGTCTGTGCCAGTTCGTCTTGTTTATTCAAGTCAACCAGCATTTTGTCTCTGCTCCTGTTTTTCTCCAGTCTCTCTTTTTCTCATCCTCCTGGTCCTTGTACCCGCTCACCTGACCACCCTGCGTGTCCCTGACCCTGCCTGCCGTCCTGTGCCTTGGTCTCTACTCTGGATTACCGACCTCTGCCCGCCTTGACCTGTCGTTTGCCTGCACCTGTTGTTACAATAAACATATTTACTTCACACAGTCTGCACTTGGGTCTTACCTTGATTCCTGATAACTCTACAATGTAGAAAACAGTAAACATAAAGAAAGACCCTGGAATGAGTAGGTGTGTCCAAACTTTTGACTAGTTCTGTATGTACTGAAACTCTATTGAAGGAAAATTCTCAGGAAAAAATCTGTTGGTCAGCAGGTGGAAGCGGTTTAATTAAATGTATTCAGCGTGAGCAAGGGAACCACGCATGCAAACCCTTTACGCACCTGCATAAGGGAAGTCTGAATACCAACTACTGAGAACTGCGTTGGGAAAGGCATGCATAGGAAAGGCGTACTTTTCATAAGTCTAAATCGGACACTTGCTAATAAAGAGATTCTGACTTCTGATGATACCTCTTAATTAGCTATTTCAGTTCTGTTTGAACATGCCTCCTGTATGTGGTTGAAATTAAATCAGCCTGCAGACGTTTCTGTATCTCCTCTTTCATGCGTTTTTTTAAAGAGAGGAATATTTCACATTCCTGTCTCAAGAAGTCAAAGAGTAATTAGTCTCTCCTTTTCAATTGTTTCCTGGTTGTTTACGTGCATATTGAGATGAGGAATGTATGTCCGCCCAACCTTGAAGGGGCTCGGTCTTATAACATCAACAAGTTTGTTTTGTCTGTAATGATGAGAGACTTGCCGCTGGTATGATCTTAATGTGTAAGGTTCAAGGGGAGTTTGTTTCTGCTCTGCAATTCTACAGCTCCTCATGGCTAACAACAACAACAACATGCTGCTGGGTTGATCATGCTGCTGGGTTATTTAAGTTTGGTCACTCTTCCTGTCACGCAACTTCATTACTAACCTTTAGCCATACGACTTACCATACCAGGTCTCAGGGATGGCCAACTCTGAAAATCTCTTCAGTCCTCTCAGAGTTAGGTAAAAACCTGCTTTTTGTTTCTTTGCACCCCATGTATGGAACAATCTACAGAGTTCCCTACAACAGGATGTCCATGTATGGAACAATCTACAGAGTTCCCTACAACAGGATGTAATAATAATAATAATATATGCCATTTAGCAGACACTTTTATCCAAAGCAACTTACAGTCATGTGTGCATACATTCTACGTATGGGTGGTCCCGGGGATCGAACCCACTACCCTGGCGTTACAAGCGCCATGCTCTACCAACTGAGCTACAGAAGGATGTCCATGTATGGAACAATCTACAGAGTTCCATACAACAGGATGTCCATGTATGGAACAATCTAGAGAGTTCCCTACAACAGGATGTCCATGTATGGAACAATCTACAGAGTTCCCTACAACAGGATGTCCATGTATGGAACAATCTAGAGAGTTCCCTACAACAGGATGTCCATGTATGGAACAATCTACAGAGTTCCCTATAACAGGATGTCCATGTATGGAACAATCTAGAGTTCCCTACAACAGGATGTTGTGGAACCTCTCGGGCAGTTCAACATGTCGATTGGGGACCTCTTTTTGCTGACGAATGTGATTATTTTTCCAAAGTATTTGTATTGTTTTATGTAAAGGATGTGCAGGGCTGCCTTGTGAAAGAGACATGTGGACTCAATGGGACTCGGTTTAAAAATATATATAAATAAATAAGGAATCCAGCCGGCACCCAGTGAAAAGGGTGAAAGGGTTAGCATATCAGCTTGTGGGCTTTGGCAGCCGGCCCTTAATGTAATTAACTGGCAAATTGGCAGATTACTAGGGAAATCAAGCAGAACCTGCCTGTTTGTTCGTACTGGCCGCCAGCCCTGCTTGAGTGACGGACGGGCTGAAGTTCCTGGTGCCACTCAATAGTGTAACTGTCATGTCCATGCTGGAGAGTATTTGTATTCATTATCGATTCCCATTACTTCCTGCCAAGGCAGCAGCTACTCTTCCTGGGGTCCGGCTAAATTAAGGCAGTTTATTCAATTTAAAAACAATTACAATACCTTCACAGATTTCACAACACACTGTGTGCCCTCAGGCCCCCCATCCACCACTACCACATATCATCAGTACTAAATCCATGTGTACGTCTGTGAAAAGTGTGAGTGTACAGTGGTGAAAGGCAGTGTGTGATTAGGAAATGCTACAGGGAGATGTTGATGTCTTTAGTACATTGTAAATAGCAGTGTCTATGGAGCTGGTTAGAAATATATCGCACTGCGTTTCTTTTCCCTTCAAACATGCCATCATTTCATGTGGTTCGGGGGGAAGTCCAGTAGGATGCTATGGCCACAAGGGTATTTCTTTAACAAATAAGGTCACTTGGCTCATCTCTGTAACTCATCTCTGTAACTCATCTCTGTAACTCATCTCTGTAACTCATCTCTGGGCTCAGAAGAGGCAAAGGTGGAGTCATGCGTCCTCAGAAAAGTGACCTGCCTGGCTGCCTTCTTCTTATCACACTGCTCTCTTAACCCAGATGTCAACCGCACCAATGTGTCATAGGAAACACTGTTCGACTGACAACCGGTGTCAGCTTGCAGGGTCCCAGCCTTGTCACAAGGAGTCATTAGGAGAGCTTTTGCACCCCTGGGTTGTAAAATAATTACACATTATAATTTTTTTAATTCTTCAAGCTCTGTCAAGTTGGTTGGTGATCATTGCTAGACTGACATTTTCAGGTCTTGACATAGATTTTCAAAGCAACTAAAAGGACAAATCATCTAATCATCATATACTGTGCCTTCAGAAAAAAAAATGTTTACACAAGTATTCACACCCCTGACTCACAGCTGCAATTACTACCAAATGTGATTTTAACATGTATTGACTCAGGAGGGAAAATACTTGTGTAAATTCGATATTTCTGTATTTACAGTTTTTCTCAATTGCTAAAACAGAATTTCTGAAATCTTGCTCCATTTCCTGAAAACATTAAACACAAAACCTCATCTTCAAGCACTATTTACATAACTTCTGACTCCTCTTGCAAAATGAAACATTCGCCTCAAAACAGTTTTACTTGTGTTCAAAATCAAACACTGCTCTCAAATCATAAACAAAGTGATCAAAATGATATACACTCTCAAGCAGTCAGTAAACAATACACCGAAAAATAGAAAACATTGTTCAAAACATACAATTCTCAGGAGAAATACATTTTTAATCTAAAAAGATATTCATATTTTTCCGTCATTGTCTTTTGATGAACGAAAACATGTTCTATCATAGTAGCTCAAATTTGATCAGAAATTACTATTCTGCTTTGCTCTTTGCAATTTTGTTTTTTGTTCTTCCTCCTCCTTGTACCCCTATTTTTACAGTACTGTACCCTGCATCTCACAAACTTGTCCTTTGTCTCTGTGATACTGTAATTCTTGTTCTTTGTTGATATGAACCTGCAACCAGTCGAAATCTATTGAGCAGTCAGTACTGTTAATAAATGGAAAGCACAATGTTCAGGGCCATACAATTTGTCCATTGTACAGTATACAGCCTACAATGCACTGTACTACAGTATCCATTCTCAGACTTTCTCCTTCCCACCTTCAACAACCTGTTTGCTCTCTGAACTGGCTTATATTGGTTGTGTCGCATCATTTGAAACAGGTTAAATCAATTTTGAGTGGTTGTGTTCAATCAATGACATGTCTTCTCTATTTGTATTTGATTGTTGCCACTTGTGTTTACCAGTATGGATGACATGTGCATTAGAGTGCAGAATGTGTTTTGAGAAGGAGAATGTGTTTAGAGTTTTGCTGAAAAGTCTAAGTGAGATCTGCAAATAGTGTTTTATCATGTGAAATGGTTCAAGGTATTGACAACAGACTGCATAATTAGCTAAATGGGTCCAGGCAAATGAGAACTTTGTTCAGCCAATGGGTTTTAGTGTTTTAGCAATTGAGAAAAACTGTAATTTAATACACTTTACAGAAATGTCAAAAAATATGTTATTGCTTTGTCATTATGGGGTATTGTGTATAGATGGGTGAAATGAAAAGGTATATTTAATCAATCAGGCTGTAACACAACCAGATGTAGAATAAGTCAGGGGGTATGAACACTTTCTGAAGGCACTTTATATTTTATCTTTATTTAACTAGGCAAGTCAGTTAAGAACTAATTCTTAATTTCAATGAGGGCCTAGGAACAGTGGGTTACCTGCCTTGTTCAGGGGCAGAACGACAGATTTGTACCTTGTCAGTTAGGGGATTTGAGCTTGCAACCTGTCCGTTACTAGTCCAAAGCTCTAAACACTAGGCTATGCTGCCGCCCCAATAGAATGGGAAAGAGGAGAGATTTGTCCTCTTAGTTGTTTGAACTCCTTGCTTTTCATCATGGTTTTGCTGCTGCAGCCAGGGATGGAATGGGACCAGAAATCATCCCGGTTATTTATAAAAGATGTGATTATATTACTCCAGTGCTAGCCTCCCTACACTGGCTTCCTGTTAAGGCAAGGGCTGATTTCAAGGTTTTACTGCTAACCTACAAAGCATTACATGGGCTTGCTCCTATCTATCTTTACGATTTGGTCCTGCCGTACATACCTACACACACTACGCTACGGTCACAAGACGCAGGCCTCCTTATTGTCCCTAGAATTTCTAAGCAAACAGCTGGAGGCAGGGCTTTCTCCTATAGAGTTCCATTTTTATGGAATGGTCTGCCTACCCATGTCAGAGACGTAAACTCGGTCTCAACCTTTAAGTCTTTACTGAAGACTCATCTCTTCAGTGGGTCATATGATTGAGTGTAGTCTGGCCCAGGAGTGTGAACGTGAACGGAAAGGCACTGGAACAACGAACCGCCCATGTTGTCTCTGCCTGGCCGGTTCCCCTCTCTCCCCTGGGATTCTCTTCCTCTAACCCTATTACAGGGTCTGAGTCACTGGCTTACTGGTGCTCTTCCATGCCATCCCTAGGAGGGGTGCGTCACTTGAGTGGGTTGAGTCACTTACGGGATCTTCTTGTCCGGATTGGCGCTCCCCCTTGGGTTGTGCCATGGGGGAGATCTTCATGGGCTATACTCGGCCTTGTCTCAGGGTGGTAAGTTGGTGGTTGGAGATATCCCTCTAGTAGTGTGGGGGCTGTGCTTTGGCAAAGTGGGTGGGGTTATATTCTGCCTGTTTGGCCTAGTCTAGGGGTATCATCGGATGGGGACACAGTGTCTCCCGACCCCTCCTATCTCAGCCTCCAGTATTTATTCTGCAATAGTTTATGTGTCTGGGGGCTAGGGTCAGTCTGTTATATCTGGAGTATTTCTCCTGTCTTATCCGGTGTCCTGTGTGAATGTAAGTGTGCTCTCTCTAATTCTCTCTTTCTCTCTTTCTTTCTCTCGGAGGACCTGAGCCCTAGGACCATGCCTCAGCACTACCTGGCCTGATGACTCCTTGCTGTCCCCAGTCCACCTGGTCGTGTTGCTGCTCCAGTTTCAGCTGTTCTGCCTGCGGCTATGGAACCCTGACCTGTTCACCGGACGTGCTACCTGTCCCAGACCTGCTATCTAGAGACAGCAGGAGCAGGAGAGATACTGAATGATCAGCTATGAAAAGTCAACTAACATTTACTCCATGTTCTGTTATAATCTCCACCCGGCACAGCCAGAAGAGGACTGGCTACTCCTCATAGCCTGGTTTCTCTCTAGGTTTCTTCCTCGGTTCTGACCTTTCTAGTGAGTTTTTCCTAGCCACTGTGCTTCTACACCTGCATTGCTTGCTGTTTGTGGTTTTAGGCTGGGTTTCTGTACGGCACTTTGTGACATCAGCTGATGTAAGAAGTGCTTTATAAATACATTTGATTTGATTTGATAACACTGTCCAATTTTTCTACTCAAAAAAAAGGGAAAAGGGACCTGCCCACCTGACATTGCCTGGCATTGCCTGAATTGCAGTATGGCCAGTCCGACCCTGGCTGAAGCTGTTTCTGTCCAATTGGGACACGACTTTGGCATGAGTTTGATGTGACTAAGCTAATATCCCAATGTTTTATGTGAGTCTAAGGGATCATTAGAAAGTTCTCCTATCAGTTCATCATGTATCATAATCCACATGCCTTCGTGTTTTCCAGATAGTTTCTCGAGAACTGTATGGTCAGTACCAGGAAACCTAATAAGGGTATCTATCCAGAATCCAAACCATTAGGCACACAACAACATTTCAACATGGAAATTGCATTGTAGTATAATAGTGAAGACATCAAAACTATTAAATAACACATATGGAATCATGTAGTAACCAAAAAAGTGTTAAACAAATCAAAAAATATTTTAGATTTTAGATCATTCATAGTAGCCACCCTTTGTCTTGATGACAGCTTTGCTCACTCTTGGAATTCTCTCAGCCAGCTTCACCTGGAATGCTTTTCGAACAGTCTTGAAGAAGTTCCCACATATGCTGAGCACATGTTGGCTGCTTTTCCTTCACTCCTATTCATCCCAATCCATCTCAATTGGGTTGAGGTCGGTGATTGTGGAGGCCAGGTCATCTGACGCAGCACCTTATTGGCCAAGTAGCCCTTACACATCATACAGGTGTGTTGGAACATTGTCCTGTTGAAAAATGAAAAATGATAGTCCCACTAAGCGCAAACCAGATGGCATGGGGTATAGCTGCAGCATGCTGGTAGCCATGCTGGTTAAGTGTGCCTTGAATTCTAAATAAATCACTGACAGTGCCACCTGTTATCAGCACAGGGAGAATCTGTCAGAGGCAGAGGTGTGTTTGGCAGATCTGAACGAGAGTGTACAATGCGTTTTTAATGAGAGTTTAGCCCACTTGACAATTCAACAGAATTCAATCTTTTTCCTGCTGACGATCTGTACAACATGAGACAGAAAGCAAAACACAAATAGATTAAAACATGTGGAATATAGTCCACCCTGTTCATAACTGAGTTTAGTTTTGGGAATTTGCAAAATATTGGCCAAAATCCATCTCATTCCATCTTCTCCCACTGCTGGCCAGTGGGCTTCCTCTCACTACCATATTTGGTAGTGAGGGGAAACACCAAGCGGATGCTTCACATTTATACATCCGGTGAAATATCTGTCTCAATTGTTCCATCTGTGTCTTAACAAACCATCAGTCCTCCTACAGTAGCTGGCTATTATAAAAGTCTAATTCAACTACACCAATAATGCTTTCCATTCGACTTTAGCTTTCAACAACAGCACAAGCATAGAACATTTAAGTATAAATTTCATAGCAGTCGAATACTGCTGTGCATTATAGGGACATAATGCAGACTTTAGAATGCCCTTCAAGCCAGAGTATTCAATAATGCTGTGGTATAAATAATATTTTAAACCAGTTAGCTTGTGTCCTGGATGCTGATTGGCTGAAACCTATAATATATCAGACATTATAAACTTGGTTGTTTGAGCCCTGAATGCGGATTGGCTGACAGCCGTGGTGTATCAAATATACCACGGGTATGGTATTTCACTGGTATGACAAAACATTTATTTTACTGCTCTAATTACATTGGTAACCAGCTTATAATAGCAATAAGGCACCTCGGGGGTTGGTGGTATATAGCCAATATACCACGGCTAAGGTCTGTATCCAGATACTCTGCTAAAAACAACCCTTAGCTGTGGTATATTTAGCTTAATTATAAACCAGTTAGCTTGTGTCCTAGATGCTGATTAGCTGAAACCTATGGTACATCAGACAATATACCATGGGTATAATGCAAAAATACATGTTTACTGTTGTTACATTCCCCAGTTTCTGTGTTGTGGTTTTGTTTGTATGTGTGTGTTTCAGGATGGCTTCCTGAAATTCCCCCAAGCAGTGATTGGTCGGTCCCATTGCTAATTGGAGCTGACCCCGCCCTCTCGTCAGAGGATACAACTGTATCTCATTACAGACGCCTTCTCCAGTTAGAAAAGCGAGTTTTCCTTTGTCAGAGAAAGCTAATTGGTATGTCCTATGTTGGTTGTTGCTGAAAAAGAGAGAGCTGATTGTTATGTTCTATGTTAGTTGTTGCTGAGATAGAGAGAGCTGATTGTAATGTTCTATGTTAGTTGTTGCTTAGCGAGGGATATTTGGTGTGTCCTATGTTGGTTGTTGCTGAGAGAGAGAGCTGATTTGATGTCCTGTCTTGGTTGTTGCTGAGAGAGAGAGCTGATTTGATGTCCTGTCTTGGTTGTTGCTGAGAGAGAGAGCTGATTTGATGTCCTGTCTTGGTTGTTGCTGAGAGAGAGAGCTGATTTGATGTCCTGTCTTGGTTGTTGCTCAGAGAGAGAGCTGATTTGATGTCCTGTCTTGGTTGTTGCTCAGAGAGAGAGCTGATTTGATGTCCTGTCTTGGTTGTTGCTCAGAGAGAGAGCTGATTTGATGTCCTGTCTTGGTTGTTGCTGAGAGAGAGAGCTGATTTGATGTCCTGTCTTGGTTGTTGCTCAGAGAGAGAGCTGATTTGATGTCCTGTCTTGGTTGTTGCTGAGAGAGAGAGCTGATTTGATGTCCTGTCTTGGTTGTTGCTGAGAGAGAGAGCTGATTTGATGTCCTGTCTTGGTTGTTGCTCAGAGAGAGAGCTGATTTGATGTCCTGTCTTGGTTGTTGCTCAGAGAGAGAGCTGATTTGATGTCCTGTCTTGGTTGTTGCTGAGAGAGAGAGCTGATTTGATGTCCTGTCTTGGTTGTTGCTCAGAGAGAGAGCTGATTTGATGTCCTGTCTTGGTTGTTGCTGAGAGAGAGAGCTGATTTGATGTCCTGTCTTGGTTGTTGCTCAGAGAGAGAGCTGATTTGATGTCCTGTCTTGGTTGTTGCTCAGAGACAGGTTTTGTTAAGTGTGGTGCAGCCGCTGCTTCTGAGGTACGTGTGTGTCAATAGGTGGTTTTGATGATTGTTCACTTACGTTTGTGTAATTCTGTTTCATTTGTTCCCAGGGGGGAAGACACCTAGGGAGTGCTTAGGCAAGAGGCGCGGGCCTCATAACCTGTAGTATTTACTGTCTATGCACACTGGGTAAGTCCTGGGCGGACCACCCCCTGCATTTAGGTTGGAGCACCAGGTGGTGCTAAGTTAGATAAGTAGTAGCTTTGACATTTACTTTCTTTGCTTTGGTTCCGTCTTGCCCCTTTTCCCCAAATTTACCGTGTGAAGGAATAAATACATTCCCAGTATGCGGTCAATTCTCTGCCTTTGTCATCCTTACCCACACCTACAGTCCCATACCTCTTTCACACCACGGGGAGGTGCGACGTAGCAGGGTGTTGCGTTCCCTCTTTCTAGAGGCGTATGTAACAACTGTTGTAATTATGGTTGGTAACCAGTCTATAATAGCAATAATGCACCTCGGAGGGTTTGTGGTATATGTCCAAAATGCCCTGCTGCCATATACACCACACCTCCTCGGGCGTATTGCTTTACCCACTGGAAGAGGACTGTCAGTTGTCCGGCCCCCGTGCAACCACCTGGCCCTAGCAACCTATCAGTGGCCACAGGCCCGGTCCTGGCTGCTCTGCCACCCATAGGGGAGGCCAAACAAACTGCCCCACATCCTAACCCCTCCATATTAGAATAGTGTAGCCAACACTGTCGGCCGCAATCCAATTGTATTTGTCACATCCGCCGAATACAACAGGTGTAAACCTCAGCGTGAAATGCTTAGTTACAAGCCCTTAACCAACAATGCAGTGCGAGAAATGTTATGAATGCCCATCCGTGTAACAGGCCTACCGTTTTTAAACCAGGCAGTTCCATTGGCTTTATTAGTCCTGATTTCTGTGACTGATCATTTTGGCTATTTAAGCTCTGAATGTCAGATAACAAAGTGGGCATGGACAAGCTAAATCCTTTGAGCCCCTAACTTTGACAAAGTGGGCACTGCATATCACAGGGCGGAATCAGCTCTCACCTAAAAAAGGCCATATGCCACTGGGTAAGAGAAATTGTGATTGTTTTTGGGTAGTATTATTTGAGGTGTTCTGTGTTGTTGGATGTGCATTTTGGCCAGTTTAGCTCGGAAAATGCCTCCCTGGTCAATCTGCCGTGCAAGGCCTAATGGCCAGGTCACAGAGGTCACTGGGAATTTGGGGAGCCAGTCTCTCTGGCATCTTCAGGGCAGGGGATGGGGTGGAGTGTGATAACAGAGGAGCAGCACCACTGAGAATTCTCTACAATCCCACTTTCGGATTGATTCACAGAAATGTTATTGAAAGGTTACAAGATCGAATCACCGAGCTGACAAGGTAAAAATCTGTCGGTCTGCCCCTCAACAGAACCCACTGTTCCCTAGGCCATCATTGAAAATAAGAATTTGTTCTTATTAACTGACTTGTCTAGTTAAATAAAGGTTAAAAAAAAAATAATAATGTTATGCCTGTCGTCATGCACTAAAAGAAAGATTCATCTAGAACCATTGGAAACACTGAGTAATCTATGACAAATTACAAATTACACTGTAATGCACTAGAACATTTTGTACATTGTACATTCCTATTGTGGGAACAGGAAATCCTTTATATGATAAAAGATGGGTGCTGTGCTCACTCTGTACCAGGGAGATTTAACCCTGGTGAGACCAACATGTGACACCAATATAAATGTTGAGAATCTGTATGATTGTGTACATGCAGCGGCTCCCTTGTAAAATAAGCCTGAGTCTCAATGGGATCTCCCTGTTTTAAATAAAACATCTAATATATTGTAACATCCGCAGACATTATAGTTGTACAAAATGTCTAGTTTTCTTGCTGTAATGCTTATTTCTCTTATCTAAAGTATGCAGCAGGTCATTAGGATGCATGTAACATCACAACGTTCAACTGCTTGTAGTCGGGGCCTGTTAGAAGCAGACAGGCAGAAAACATTGATGAGGTTCATCTGTTCATCTTTACAGGATAAGACGATAGAGCCTGACAACAGGAGTATCTCCCTTTGAAGATATCAGGTGTAGCGCCTAAATTGCATAATGGCTGTTTAAGAGGACATTATCTGGATGAGATTTAGGAAAGCCAAACTGTAGGATCCTTTTCACAGAGGGTTCTACATGGAACACAAAATAGTTTTACCTGAACCCATAAAAGGTTATCCTATGGGTCAGCCGAAGAACCACTTTCAAACCCTTTTTTTTCTAAGAGTGGTAGCCCATATTGGGAAGAAGTTTGACCCAAGAGGATGGTGTCCTTTCAAAATGGCAGTTCAATGTGATCTTCAAATGAAGACTGAGGATACAGTGGATACATAATGGCCTTTGAAATAGCTTTCAGCTGTAACACTTCAACTGGAAAGTCAATAGTTCATCTGCCCATTAATCATCTGTCAGTGTCTGGTACCTCAGGCCATCCCCGTCTCGTTCGAAGGCGTCGCCCTCCTCTTATCACGAGAGAGTGTTTAAATTCACTCAGTCGCTACTCATAGATGGTGTACAGATTAAATGTTGCCTTGTGTACATCCTCTTGTTCCCGGACTGGAGAAGCTGTACACTGTTGTAGCTAAATGCTACTGAGCATTGATATAACTGCCAGCGTTAAAATGTCTCATATTATTGACATAAGATTGTCTATATGGTTTTGTTCTACAGGCTCTGTGTTTCCTTCAGACTAATGGGCCTCCCTCATTGACCGGTGAAGTAGGCTACTGCTGAGATCATTAATAACCATAATTGTCTGTTTACACCCTCATAAATATTTCACATTTAGGATATTGTAATGTACATAGTCATCATTAACCCGTGTATAAAGTTGATTGGACTTGCGGGGCCTCTAATGGAGCTTGTCTAATAGGAAATTATTTAGAAAATATACATGTCAAAAGTGTTAATACTTAAAGGGGCAATCAGCAATTGAAACAATAAAATAAAAAAATCCCTGTCACTTTTACTGGAAAAAAGCTGGAGAAATGCAACCACTCTCAAATTCAAAGACAGAACTATGAATGCATTGACTGAGCATCATCCATATCAAAAATATAGTTTTACCCATGATTTAAGGCTATACGTTGTTTGGTTAGACTTTGTTTACAAACATTGAAATTAACAAGTTCATATTTTTGGTTCAGATGAGGTGGTCTTCTGATTTGAATACTGGAGTTCTATTCAATTAAGCAACTATGTTTACAGAATAGTAAAGAATATATATCAACTAGTGTGGGTCATTGTTAGTCACACTTCCAAATCTAATTTACAGTAATCAGCAGTTGAAACAATAACAAAGTGTCCTTTCCACCCCTGTTTCAATAACTAGCTGAGGGATGGGTCTGGAGAAATGTAACCACTCTCAAATTCATAGGCAGAGCTTTGGATGCAAGGATTGGCCATCCATCATAACAACATAATAGTTTAAACTATGTTTTGAGGCTATACAGTCTTTGTTTACATTTACTTTGTTTACAAACATTGGAGTAAAACAAGCTTAAACATTTCAAGAAGCAATGGGTACGTATTATAAATGTATACGTTTTTTAAAAATCCATGTAGCAACTGCAGATTGCCCCTAATCACGTTTTTTTATGAAAGACACATTTCAAAGCTGTAAACATATTATGATCATTATATTCACACTTTTTTCTATCTACAATAAGTTTCAATGATTGAATCATCGATGTTGCATTCTCTCGCTGCCTATTATGCTGCTGATTAGCTACATTTGCATTTGGATGCTCCCCACTGTCAATCCCGTTTACTTCCAGGGACGAAAAAAAGTAACGTTTTAACTGCGGCAGAGAGGGAGTTCAGACTATTTTTGCATTGGCTTATATCAATTGTGTATATTTTCATATACCGATGTCACTCGTGAGGACCATTACCGTAAGCCTACAGCTGTTACAACGTCATTAAGATAGTCTCGTGTGGACACGGTGGACTAGAGTCTACTAAACGGACCACGACCGAGGCGCGCGCACAGTAGCAGGCTGAAGACGCAGTCTACTTCGCCCTGATGTTTGAGTGACTGAGTGACTGCTGTAAAAAGGTAGGCTACATGTTTCTTATTATCTTCTCTAAAAATAGATAGGTCCTTCTAGGCTTTTATATTTATATAATGTCCAGATATTCACTCTTTACAAGGTTTCTATGCCTCTAACATATCCAAGGAGGATAGGTAGGGGTAAGTTGAGCACTGGTTTCACATTCAGTATTACTCCCTCAAGGCACAAATAGAATTCATTCAAACAAAGATATCTACATATATTTCACAATGTTGTGTATCCCTGGAAATAATCAGAATTCATGTAAACATTACAGTTCTGAAAACATTGTTTTTGTATGGGGTCAATTGAGCCGCGGTACAGGGTAAATTAAGCCACCTACAAATGTCTGTACTGAATTAAATATTACCTCTACCTTTTTAAAACCATGTCAATCTTTATTTCCCAAACACAGTTAAACACAATCACAATCACTTTTTTTTGTATTTTAATCATTTTAAGCATATTTTAACAACACTTATTTAAACACTTTTAACATACTCCGGGCCCTGTTGTTACCTCATATCCCACCAATAATCCCTTATCAATTTGCTCAACTTGCCATTGGCTCAATCATTGGCTCAACTTTCTCCAAAGCAAACATTTTGACTATATTATCCTACACAGCTACAGGAATGCACTTTCATGCTAGGTTTATGACCTCATATTGGAGCTGATGTATAAAACAATCTTTAAATTATCTACTTTGGTTTAGATACAAGCATCATGTAACCTGTAAAACAAAATAATTTGACTTGAATTTTGTATTATTTAAATTTTACTTACCACTTATTCCATGTGATTTCTTCCTACAGACTCCATGAAATTATGACCTCTTCCTAAATATTTGTCCAAAAATATATTTTGTGTATGGTTTCCTAGAAACAAGGAAGGCTGAACTTACCCCTTGTCTCAACTTACCCCATGCTTCCCTACCAGGAGTCGCTCTCCTACAGCTTATTTGAGTGTAGAAAATACTTTGTGTTTTGCATGCCTACATTACACTGTATTCTAAGCAGTTTCTTAAACCATTTATCGTGTCATTTTTATTTGACTCGACTTTTGATATGTTTTATTTGCTTATTGCTGTTTTTACGGCCTCATGGTGGAATTGTTTTTTAAATGAATTTCTCAGTGTTTGAAACTATCAAGCAATCCTAAGCTTAGCATAAGGTAGAACAGGCTCTGTGCAAACGATACATCTAGGCCCTATAGGCTATTTAAAACTGGTTAGGCTACAGTAAATTCATTGACCACAGCCAGATTTCAAAAACTATACATTAGTCATCTGGTCTCACTGAAACATTTTGAAAGTTCTAAATCACCTAAATTAAACAAAAATCTAAATTTGCATACAGTATGTGAACACGTGAACACAGCACACCTGTTGCTCTTGAAAATGATTCAGTTATCTGGCTGCCCATTCTGTAAAACTGTTGATTGTTTTTTGATATTGTAGAGTTGTATGATGTTACAGTGTTTTGAGGTTGGACTTTAGGACTTTTAGCTCGTTAGCACATAGCGCACATCAATTGGTGTTGGTGAACGTAACAGTGATATTGTAGCATTGTATGATATTGTAGAGTTGTAAGATATTATAGGTAGCGTTAGTTGGCACTGTACCGGCTATACCTGTGCAAAAACTCTGCTATTTTTCATATTAAAAAAAAAATAGTGAGCCAACAGTTGCGAGGTCAAGCAATATGGAAATGAACTAGCCTTTATGCTCAGATGGGGATGGTTATATACAAAATGTTGTATTTACAAAGTACAAGCTGTTGAATATTGTTCAATCAAAATCAATAGCCCAGCTATTTCTAAGACTGTAAGCTAGAGTCATTTGTTAATTACTGTTAATTGACAGTGTTGTAATAATAAATGGGAACCCATTTCAACCCAAGACCTTGTTCTTTACAATAATTGTTGACAAAAGTCTAAAAAAAATGTGAAAAGTGACACACAGCCCCGGTCTCCCCTAATCTAATGAGTTGTGCTGTTTCCCACAGTGTTTTCGGAGAAATCAAATGATACCGCCTGTCATTCATCTAATTCAGCACTGCATGCTCTTTCTGTCATGGGCACCAAAAATATGCGTTGGGAACGCCCTGCGTTCTGCGGTGATTTGCTAGTGTCCAATGAGGTCGACTTGATGGGACAATCAGATTCTCTGGAAGAATTTCAACCAACAGTCTCCACCACACTCGGGACATGATCACGAAATGCTCCGAATGAATTCACATACAGTGGAGAGAACAAGTATTTGATACACTGCAGATTTTGCAGGTTTTCCTACTTACAAAGCATGTAGAGGTCTGTAATGTTTATCATAGGTACACTTCAACTGTGAGAGACGGAATCTAAAACAAAAATCCAGAAAATCACATTTTATGATTTTTAAGTAATTAATTTGCATTTTATTGCATGACATAAGTATTTCATCACATACCAACCAGTAAGAATTCCGGCTCTCACAGACCTGTTAGTTTTTATTTTTAAGCCCTCCTGTTCTCCACTCATAAACCTGTATTAACTGCACGTGTTTGAACTTGTTACCTGTATAAAAAAACACTTGTCCACACACTCAATCAAACAGACTCCAACCTCTCCACAATGGCCAAGACCAGAGAGCTGTGTAAGGACATCAGGGATAAAATTGTAGACCTGCACAAGGCTGGGATGGGCTACAGTACAATAGGCAAGCAGCTTGGTGAGAAGGCAACAGCTGTTGGCACAATTATTAGAAAATGGAAGAAGTTCAAGATGACGGTCAATCACCCTCGGTCTGGGGCTCCATGCAAGATCCCACCTCGTGGGGCATCAATGATCATGAGGAAGGTGAGGGATAAGCCCAGAACTACACAGCAGGACCTGGTCAATGAGCTGGGACCACAGTCTCAAAGAAAACCATTAGTAACAAACTACGCCGTCATGGATTAAAATCCTGCAGCGCACGCAAGGTCCCCCTGCTCAAGCCAGCGCATGCCCAGGACCGTCTGAAGTTTGCTAATGACCATCTGGATGATCCAGAGGAGGAATGGGAGAAGGTCATGTGGTCTGATGAGACAAAAAATAGAGCTTTTTGGTCTAAACTCCACTCGCCGTGTTTGGAGGAAGAAGAAGGGTGAGTACAACCCCAAGAACACCATCCCACCCGTGAAGCATGTAGGTGGTTTTCTGCAAAGGGGACAGGATGCTTTTCTGCAAAGGGGACAGGACGACTGCACCGTATTGAGGGGAGGATGGATGGGGCCATGTATCGCGAGATCTTGGCCAACAACCTCCTTCCCTCAGTTTGAGCATTGAAGATGGGTCGTGGCTGGGTCTTCCAGCATGACAGCGACCCGAAACACACAGCCAGGGCAACTAAGGAGTGGCTCCGTGAGAAGCATCTCAAGGTCCTGCAGTGGCCTAACTAGTCTCCAGACCTGAACCCAATAGAAAATCTTTGGAGGGAGCTGAAAGTCCGTATTGCCCAGCGACAGCCCCGAAACCTGAAGGATCTGTAGAAGGTCTGTATGGAGGAGTGGGCCAAAATCCCTGCTGCAGTGTGTGCAAACCTGGTCAAGAACTACATGAAACGTATGATCTCTGTAACTGCAAACAAAGGTTGTATGTACCAAATATTAAGTTCAGCTTTTCTGATGTATCAAATACTTATGTCAATCAATAAAATGCTAATTTATTACTTAAAAATCATACAATGTGATTTTCTATATTTTTGTTTTAGATTCCGTCTCTCACGGTTAAAGTGTACTTATGATAAAAATTACAGACCTCTACATGCTTTGTAAGTAGGAAAACCGGCAGTGTGTCAAATACTTGTTGTCCCCACTGTATAAGCTACGGTACTTCTGGCCTTTGCCTTCAGTTCCCAGCATTGGTTCCATGTTTAGGTATCGTGTTCAGCAACATAAAGATATCCATTTGATATAATATGTTCTTTTTCAGAAGCTTTGATCCAAAATTACTTATAGTACAGTAAATGCATAATTTTTTTTGTAAATGTGATCCCTGTTGCTACCACCATGGTCCTACCAAATGAACCACACTGGAGCACGTAGGCTATTTCAATTGTAATATGGATAGTTTGAGATTGCAGGTGTATTTAAGCAAAAAGGCTCAAGGATCAACACCAGCTTGTTTGTTATTTGTAGAAGTTTAATTTCTCTTGTCCTCTCTGATTTCAATGCATTTATCCAGTGGTAATCCACTCTCATTAGTTGGAAAACAAAATTGAATAAGTATAGAAATTAGGATATTGGCTGATTGCTTCAGTGTAATTTCTCGTGATTCTGTAGTCAAAACACGCAGGGAGACAGGGAATACTAGTGCCTGATTGCAACAACATAATGCCATTCCTCCAAGGAACACAGGTTAAATTTGACCTGATAACTATTCCCAGCCTGGTCCCAGAAAGACTGACTGTCTAGCTATAGCTGGGGATGGAAGGGTCTCAAACACTAAACACAAAATCAGTAACTAAAGTGCATTCGTATTCAGACCCCGAAACATTTTCCACATTTTGTTACGTTACAGCCTTATTCAAACATTGATTAAATATACTTTTTCCTCATCAATCTACACACAATACCCCATAATAACAAAGCAAAAACAGGCTTTTAGTATTCAGACCCTTTATTCAGTACTTTGTTGAAGCACCTTTGGCAGCGATTACAGCCTTGAGTCTTCTTGGGTATGACGCTACAAACATGTCATACCTGTATTTGGGGAGTTTCTCCCATTCTTCTCTGCAGATCCTCTCAAGCTCTGTCAGGTAGGATGGGGAGCATTGCTGCACAACTATTTTCAGATCTCTCCAGAGATGTTGAATCAGGTTCAAGTCCGGACTATGGCTGGGCCACTCAAAGACATTCAGAAACTTGTCCCGAAGCCACTCCTGCGTTGTCTTGGCTGTGTGCTTAGGGTCGTTGTCCTGTTAAAGGTGAACCTTCGCCAAGTCTGTGGTCCTGAGCGCTCTGGAGCAGGTATTCATTAAGGATCTCTCTGTACATTGCTTTGTTCATCTTCGCCTCAATCCTGGCTAGTCTTTCAGTCCCTGCCACTGAAAAACATCCCCACAGCATGATGCTGCCACCACCATGTTTCACCGTAGGGATGGTGCCAGGCTTCTTCCAGACGTGACACTTGGCATTCAGGCCAAAGAGTTCAATCTTGGTTTCATCAGACCAGAGAATCTTGTTTCTCATGGTCTGAGAGTCCTTTAGGTGCCTTTTGACAAACTCCAAGCGGGCTGTCATGTGCCTTTTACTGAGGAGTGGCTTCCATCTGGCCACTTTACAATAAAGGCCTGATTGGTGGAGTGCTGCAGAGATGGTTGTCCTTCTGGAAGGTTCTCCCATCTCCACAGAGGAACTCTGGAGCTCAGTCAGAGTGACCATCGGGTTCTTGGTCACCTCCCTGACCAAGGCCCTTCTCCCCCGATTGCTCAGTTTGGCCGAGCGGTCAGCTCTAAGAAGAGTCTTGGTGGTTCCAAACCTCTTCCATTTAAGATTGAGGGAGGCCATTATGTTCTTGCGGACCTTCTATGCTGCAGAATTGTTTTGGTACTCTTCCCCAGATCTGTACCTCGACACAATCCTGTCTCAGTTCTCTCAGTTTTTCATTTTTATAAATTAGCAAACATATCTAAAAACCTGTTTTCACTTTGTCATTATGGGTTTTGTGTGTAGATTGATGAGGGAAATGTTTTTAAATAAATTTTAGAATAAGGCTGTAACATAAGAAAATGAGGAAAAAGTGAAGGGGTCTGAATAATTTCCAATCTTAGCAACTACATCTTAGCAACTACATCTTAGCAACTACAACTTTAGCAACTACATCTTAGCAACTACATCTTAGCAACTATATCTAGCAAACCCAACTATCTACTAAGCTTGGTGAACTTCTTTGATTATTTTATTTTATTGAAATGAGAGCATATGTTTTTCTGTATTTGGGTTCATACCTACAATGCCTACAATGCCTACAATGCAGCACAAGTTCCTCGGTGATAACATGGTAGGATGTCCCCATGATAGCCTACCGGTAAAAATTAGAGACTATGTGATCTCCATTTAGTTTGATGGCAGAAGTGAATGACTAGTAAGCTGACCTCTGACCTCTGTTAAAGACATCATTATATTAACGTTGACGTAATGTTGATGTAACTGCATTTCCTGCCAAGAGATGGGCAACTACAGTTGTGTGTTTTTACTGTCTCCCACACTTTGGAATTCATGGGGTCAAAGTCTCTATCCACCATTGAGTCTTTAGTCCTCCAGAGAGGCTTGATTGAGTCTGTTTAAACATTGTCAACATGTTAGGATGAGTCTGGTGGAACCAGCCTTATCACTGTGTTCAATAGAATGGTAAACATAGCAATCAGACTGGTCCCAAGAGGCTATGTAGACAATGACACAATGGCAAACAAAAGTTTTCAGTCGGTTTCTGTAAACATTTTTAAAAGCTGTGTGTAGTTTTTGATGTCAGTCGAGTGTTAGCGTTCCAGTTCTGTCAACTAATAAACATTCTTCCCTCAACATATCATATAATCTCTGCTGAATGGAAGTTTATTATACTGTCCTGTGAGCTAAACCAAAAAAGTTGTTAAAAGTCTTGTTGAAACGCTTCTGTTACTAATGCAGAGTTCTGTCCCATTTGTCAGGAGGAAGAATAAAGGCAACGGAAATCTTAAATGAACTAGTTCCTCCCCTTCTGAAGTGTAGGGAATAGCCAAACTTCCTGCAGCCGCCACCATGAACCTCTCCAACGAGACGACTCCACAGTGCTTCTCCATCAACAATCCCCCCTTCAACTTCCCCCACACCATTGCTTCCATCTACTTCTCCACTGTGTTCAGCCCTCTGGGCCTCACCTTCAACCTCATCGCCTTTGTGGTCCTCCTCAAGTCCTTCCAGCGCACGCACAGCCGCTCACGTTCCTCCTTCCTCGTCTTCCTCTGCGGCCTGGTGGTCACCGACTTCATGGGCCTCCTGGTCACCGGCATTATCGTGATCACCTTCCACTTCACCCAGTTCAACTGGCGCCGCCTGGACCCGCACTGCCACTTCTGCAACTACATGGGCATGTCCATGGTCTTCTACGGCCTGTGCCCACTGCTGCTGGGCGCCACCATGGCTGTGGAGCGCTTCGTGGGCATCAACCGGCCGTTCGCCCGCTCGACCAGCATGACCAAGTCGCGGGCCGTGTGCATAGTGCTGATGGTGTGGGCGGTAGCGGGATGCATCTCACTACTGCCCCTGGTGGGTGTGGGGAGCTACCACATGCAGATACCAGGCTCCTGGTGCTTCTTCAACATTAGCTCTAAGGCTAGCGACATGGTCTTCTGTCTACTCTTCTCTCTGGTCGGGCTGCTGTCCATAGCCGTGTCCTTCCTGCTCAACACGGTGAGCGTGGTGACCCTGGTCAAGGTGTGCTGCGGCCAGGACGGCATGCAGCGTCGCCGCGACTACGAGGTGGAGATGATGGTGCAGCTCATCTGGATCATGATGATCGCTACCATCTGCTGGTGCCCCCTGCTGGTGAGTAGTGGCAGCCTATTAAAACATGCACGCACACACGCACATACATACACACTATACCAAGCACGTACAGTACATGCCGGGAGGACACAATATCCACTGAAACACATCATTATAGTCATCACTCAGTATTGATATGTAAGAAATTCCAACATTTGTTCTTTGTAACATATTTAAGCAACAAGGCCCACGGGGGTGTGGTATATGGCCAATATACGACGGCTAAGGGCTGTTCTTATGCACGATTCAATGTGGAGTACCTGGACACAGCCCTTAGCCGTGGTATATTTACCACATATCACCAACCCCCGAGGTGCCTTATTGCTCTTATAAACTGGTTACCAAAGTAATTCGAGCATTAAAAATACATGTTTTTTATACCCGTGGTACACGGTCTGATATACCACGGCTATCAGCCAATCAGCATTCAGGGCTCGAGCACCCAATCTCTTCATTCAAAGCTAACGACTGGAACAATCTGCAAAAAAACACTCAAACTGTACAGTTTTATCTCCATCTCTTCATTCAAACACTCAATCATGGACACTCTTACTGACAGTTGTGGCTGCTTCGCGTGATGTATTGTTGTCTCTACCTTTTGCCCTTTGTGTTGTTGTCTGTGCCCAATAATATGTGTACCCTGTTTTGTGCTGCTACCATGTTGTGCTGCCTCCATGTTGTGTTGCTGCCATGTTGTGTTGCTACCATGCTGTGTTGGCATGTGTTGCTGCCTTGCTATGTTGTTGTCTTAGTTCTCTCTTTATGTAGTGTTGTCTCTCTTTTCGTGATGTGTATTTTATCCTATATTTTTATTTAATTTATGTTTATTTTTAATTCCATCCTTTTGCATTTTGGTAGGCCGTCATTGTAAATAAGAATTTGTTCTTATCTGACTTAACCAACATATGTAATGCAATAGACCATCACTGCTGCATACTGTATACGTACTGCATTTGTATGGCAAATTAAGTCAAGAGATAATGATCAACTCACACTTGATACAGGCCCCAATACATGTGTATCAATATGTGCACACAAAAATCTCTGATAATTGAGGTTGCTCTCTCGATCCTCCACTAACTGAACTCTTTTTGGCTAACTTTCTGGTACCACTGCTGACTTGCCTCTAAAGCTAAGCAAGGTTGGTCCCTGGATTGAAGAACAGCTGCTGGAAGTGCTGTTGGAAGTCCAGAAGGGGTCTGGTCTATGGAGAGTCCAATGCCCCAGGGCAGCGAAGGGGACATTGTCCTGTGTAAGGTGCCGTCTTTCGGGATGGGATGTTAAACGGTTGTCCTGACTCTCTGTGGTCACTAAAGATCCCGTGGCACTTATCGTAAGAGTAGGGGTGTTAACCCCAGTGTCTTGGCTACATCACCAACCTGACCATCATGGCCACCTAATCATCCCCCAGCTTCCAATTGGTGGTTTTATCCCCTCTTCTCCCCCTGTAACTCTTACCTAGGTTGTTGCAATAATATGTTCTCAGTCAACTTACCTGGTAAAATAAGGCTGAATAACTGGCTGAACAGCATAAACTGTGGGGTGTCTTTGTAAGCAATGTGCATTGTTTACAGCTAATGTCAAGTTCAGGAAGTGGAACTGGCCCTGTATTAGGGAATGGGGCTGTATGCTGGCTGGTGATAAGGCCTGTAAGAGAGGGCAATCTCCGGCTGCAGACAAAGGGGGATATCCGGGCCAGAGTCTTTTTCCTAGATCTGCCTCTGTCCTGCTGTGTCTGTGTTCAATCGATTCAATTCAAAACTGATACGAAGTTTTCAATCGCACAGTGACTGTTGATAAAAGTACTAACAAATACAGAACTGTTATAGTACATAAACATAAACTAACAGTCTCTGACATGTAATGTACAGGAAAGTATTCAGAGCCCCTCCTTTCTCCATGTTGTTACGTCTTTATTCTCAAATTGATTAAATCATTTCCCCCCCTCAAATCTACACACAATACCCAATAATGATGAAGTGAAAAAAAGGTTTTAAGAAATGATTGCAAATTGTATTCAAAATAAAAAAACAGAAATACCTTATTAGGCTACTTGGGACAGAAGGTAGCCTAGTGGTTAGAGCGTTGGACTAGTAACCGAAAAGTTGCAAGATTGAATTCCAGGGCTGACAAGGTAAAAATCTGTCGTTCTGCCCCCTGAACAAGGCAGTTAACCCACCGTTCCTACCCCGTTATTGAAAATAAGAATGTGTTCTTAAACTGACTTACCTAGATAAATAAAGGTTAAAAAAAATCAAATGGATAAAGTATACAGTTCTCTTCAGCATTCCACCAATCAGGTCTTTATGTTAGAGGGGCCAGATGCAATCCACTCCTCAGTAAAAGGCACATGACAGCCGACTTGGAGTTTGTCAAAGACACCAAAAGACTCTCAGACCGTGAGAAACAAGATTCTCTGATCTGATGAAACTAAGTTTGAACTCTTTGCCCTGAATGCCAAGCTTCACGTCTGGAGGAAACCTGGCACCATCCCTATGGTTGTGGCATGCTGTAGGAATGTTTTTCCACGTCTGGAACTGGGAGACTAGTCAGAATTGTTAATCTTTCCCTCGATCCTGACTAGTCTCCCAGTCCCAGCTACTGAAAAACAGCATGATGCTGATATTTGATGAAAACCTGCTTCAGAGCACTCAGGACCTCAGACTGGGGCGAAGGTTCACCTTCCAACAGGACAACGACCCTAAGCACACAGCCAAGACAATGCAGGAGTGGCTTCGGGACAAGTTTCAATATCCTTGAGTGGCCCAGCCAGAGCACTGACTTGAACCCGATCGAACATCTCTGGAGAGACCTGAAAATAGCTGTGCAGCCATGCTCCCCATCCAACCTGATACAGCTTGAGAGGATCTGGAGAGGAGAAACTCCCCAAATACAGGTGTGCCAAGCTTGTAGCGTCATACCCAAGAAGATTCGAGGCTGCAATCGATGCCTAAGGTGCTTCAACAAAGTACTGAGTAAAGGGTCTGTTTACTTATGTCAATGTCATATTTTTTTCATACATTTGAAAAAAAAACATGTAAACCTGTTTTTGCTTTGTCATTATGGGGTATTGTGTGTAGTTTGATGGGGGGGTGATGTAATATACTTTAGAACAGGGCTGTAATGTAACAAAATGTGGATAAAGTCAAGGGGTCTGAATACTTTCCAAATGCACTGTATACACATTTCGTTATTTCTCACTCTCAAAATATGGGGCTTAGTCTGGTCTAAGCTACCAGTCTCTAAATGCCTCATTTCTCCTAAGCAATGCTGGCTAAATTATCTGACCTCAAAGTGCTGTAATACTTCTGGACCATAGCCATTCAAGGCTCTTTGTAATCAACATTGTGGCTTAGGTAGTTGGGAGGCCAAAAACCACATCAACTCACATCACAGCCTCACAATGTGGGTGTATGATGTGCTACTATTCCACTGCTCTTTGTGTGTTCTGTAACACTTTATTTCATACCGTTATTTAACTAGGCAAGTCAGCTAAGAACAAATTCTTATTTTCAATGACGGACTAGGACCAGTTGGTTAACTGCCTTGTTCAGGGGTAGAACAACAGATTTTTTTTACCTTGTCAGCTCGGGGATTCGATATTGCAACCTTTCGGTTACTAGTCCAACGCTCTAGGCTACCTGTCGCCCCGCTATCATATGTTCTTCAGCACTTCTGGAGCCCTTCATCCAGTCTAACCTCCTGACTGTCCTGTACAGATATATAGTCTGAAATGTGCTGTGTACGCCAAACCCGTAGAGCCTGACTTCATGTTACTCAGCCTGCGGATGGCCACCTTCAATCAGCTATGTGACCCCTGGGTATACATCCTATGTCAGGAGTCCAGACTAAGGCGAGTAAAAACAGCTAATGTTTATACCGCCCCCTATCTTTACTCACAACATATTGCTTTGTGCTGTGGCTCCTCCGGACTGTCCGGACCCTCATCCATAGCCAGACCATCCAAATGAATGCATCATTCGTGCCACAACTATGGACTCATCTGCTTTGGACCACCATCTTAGCCGCTTCACTTCTCCTTAACAGCTTCTGAACTACATTATTCATAACCCCCAACTGGATCATGCTCAGTCCAAAGACTATTTGAGAGATATTCGTTTCTGTTCTACTCCATATCAGGCAGGCAATGAGCCATTCACTTGCAATCTCTGCTTTTGCCAGTGCACCCCCCCCTCCCCATGGACCAACGATGGTGATATCTAAAAATTGTTTTAAAAAACAATGATCATTCCAATCCAAATCATAAGCAATGCTTTGGACCTGTGGTCGTTGTGTATCTGCGTACTCTATTCGTGTGTATTCCGTTGTTAATGATGCATGCGTGTGTGTTCCGTTGTTAATGATGCATGCGTGTGTGTTCCGTTGTTAATGATGCATGCGTGTGTGTTCCGTTGTTAATGATGCATGCGTGTGTGTTCCGTTGTTAATGATGCATGCGTGTGTGTTCCGTTGTTAATGATGCATGCGTGTGTGTTCCGTCGTTAATGATGCATGCATGTGTGTTCCGTCGTTAATGATGCATGCGTGTGTGTTCCGTTGTTAATGATGCATGCGTGTGTGTTCCGTTGTTAATGATGCATGCGTGTGTGTTCCGTCGTTAATGATGCATGCGTGTGTGTTCCGTCGTTAATGATGCATGCGTGTGTGTTCCGTTGTTAATGATGCATGCGTGTGTGTTCCGTAGTTAATGATGCATGCGTGTGTGTTCCGTCGTTAATGATGCATGCGTGTGTGTTCCGTTGTTAATGAAGCATGCGTGTGTGTTCCATTGTTAATGATGCATGCGTGTGTGTTCCGTTGTTAATGATGCATGCGTGTGTGTTCCGTTGTTAATGATGCATGCGTGTGTTTTATTTTTTTTATTTTATTTTTTTCACCTTTATTTAACCAGGTAGGCTAGTTGAGAACAAGTTCTCATTTGCAACTGCGACCTGGCCAAAATAAAGCATAGCAGTGTGAACAGACAACACAGAGTTACACATGGAGTAAACAATTAACAAGTCAATAACACAGTAGAACAAAAAATGGGCAGTCTATATACAATGTGTGCAAAAGGCATGAGGAGGTAGGCGAATAATAAAATTTTGCAGATTAACACTGGAGTGATAAATGATCAGATGGTCATGTACAGGTAGAGATATTGGTGTGCAAAAGAGCAGAAAAGTAAATAAATAAAAAACAGTATAAAAACAGTATGGGGATGAGGTAGGTGAAAATGGGTGGGCTATTTACCAATAGACTATGTACAGCTGCAGCGATCGGTTAGCTGCTCGGATAGCAGATGTTTGAAGTTGGTGAGGGAGATAAAAGTCTCCAACTTCAGCGATTTTTGCAGTTCGTTCCAGTCACAGGCAGCAGAGTACTGGAACGAAAGGCGGCCAAATGAGGTGTTGGCTTTAGGGATGATCAGTGAGATACACCTGCTGGAGCGCGTGCTACGGATGGGTGTTGCCATCGTGACCAGTGAACTGAGATAAGGCGGAGCTTTACCTAGCATGGACTTGTAGATGACCTGGAGCCAGTGGGTCTGACGACGAATATGTAGTGAGGGCCAGCCGACTAGAGCATACAAGTCGCAGTGGTGGGTGGTATAAGGTGCTTTAGTGACAAAACGGATGGCACTGTGATAGACTGCATCCAGTTTGCTGAGTAGAGTGTTGGAAGCCATTTTGTAGATGACATTGCCGAAGTCGAGGATCGGTAGGATAGTCAGTTTTACTAGGGTAAGTTTGGCGGCGTGAGTGAAGGAGGCTTTGTTGCGGAATAGAAAGCCGACTCTTGATTTGATTTTCGATTGGAGATGTTTGATGTGAGTCTGGAAGGAGAGTTTGCAGTCTAGCCAGACACCTAGGTACTTATAGATGTCCACATATTCAAGGTCGGAACCATCCAGGGTGGTGATGCTAGTCGGGCATGCGGGTGCAGGCAGCGATCGGTTGAAAAGCATGCATTTGGTTTTACTCGCGTTTAAAAGCAGTTGGAGGCCACGGAAGGAGTGCTGTATGGCATTGAAGCTCGTTTGGAGGTTAGATAGCACAGTGTCCAATGACGGGCCAAAAGTATATAGAATGGTGTCGTCTGCGTAGAGGTGGATCAGGGAATCGCCCGCAGCAAGAGCAACATCATTGATATATACAGAGAAAAGAGTCGGCCCGATAATTGAACCCTGTGGCACCCCCATAGAGACTGCCAGAGGACCGGATAGCATGCCCTCCGATTTGACACACTGAACTCTGTCTGCAAAGTAATTGGTGAACCAGGCAAGGCAGTCATCCGAAAAACCGAGGCTATTGAGTCTGCCGATAAGAATATGGTGATTGACAGAGTCGAAAGCCTTGGCGAGGTCGATGAAGACGGCTGCACAGTACTGTCTTTTATCGATGGCAGTTATGATATCGTTTAGTACCTTGAGTGTAGCTGAGGTGCACCCGTGACCGGCTCGGAAACCAGATTGCACAGCGGAGAAGGTACGGCGGGATTCGAGATGGTCAGTGACCTGTTTGTTGACTTGGCTTTCGAAGACCTTAGATAGGCAGGGCAGGATGGATATAGGTTTATAACAGTTTGGGTCCAGGGTGTCTCCCCCTTTGAAGAGGGGGATGACTGCGGCAGCTTTCCAATCCTTGGGGATCTCAGACGATATGAAAGAGAGGTTGAACAGGCTGGTAATAGGGGTTGCGACAATGGCGGCAGATAGTTTCAGAAATAGAGGGTCCAGATTGTCAAGCCCAGCTGATTTGTATGGATCCAGGTTTTGCAGCTCTTTCAGAACATCTGCTATCTGGATTTGGGTAAAGGAGAACCTGGAGAGGCTTGGGCGAGGAGCTGCGGGGGGGGCAGAGCTGTTGGCCGAGGTTGGAGTAGCCAGGCGGAAGGCATGGCCAGCCGTTGAGAAGTGCTTATTGAAGTTTTCGATAATCATGGATTTAACGGTGGAGACCGTGTTACCTAGCCTCAGTGGAGTGGGCAGCTGGGAGGAGGTGCTCTTGTTCTCCATGGACTTCACAATGTCCCAGAACTTTTTGGAGTTGGAGCTACAGGATGCAAACTTCTGCCTGAAGAAGCTGGCCTTAGCATTCCTGACTGACTGTGTGTATTGGTTCCTGACTTCCCTGAACAGTTGCATATCACGGGGGCTATTCGATGCTATTGCAGTCCGCCACAGGATGTTTTTGTGCTGGTCGAGGGCAGTCAGGTCTGCAGTGAACCAAGGGCTATATCTGTTCTTGGTTCTGCATTTTTTGAACGGAGCGTGCTTATCTAAAATGGTGAGGAAGTTACTTTTAAAGAATGACCAGGCATCCTCAACTGACGGGATGAGGTCAATGTCCTTCCAGGATACCCGGGCCAGGTCGATTAGAAAGGCCTGCTCACAGAAGTGTTTTAGGGAGCGTTTGACAGTGATGAGGGGTGGTCGTTTGACTGCGGCTCCGTGGCGGATACAGGCAATGTGGCAGTGGTCGCTGAGATCCTGGTTGAAGACATCGGAGGTGTATTTGGAGGGCCAGTTGGTCAGGATGACATCTATGAGGGTGCCCTTGTTTACAGAGTTAGGGTTGTACCTGGTGGGTTCCTTGATGATTTGAGTGAGATTGAGGGCATCTAGCTTAGATTGTAGGACTGCCGGGGTGTTCCGTTGTTAATGATGCATGCGTGTGTGTTCCGTTGTTAATGATGCATGCGTGTGTGTTCCGTTGTTAATGATGCATGCGTGTGTGTTCCGTTGTTAATGATGCATGCGTGTGTGTTCCGTTGTTAATGATGCATGCGTGTGTGTTCCGTTGTTAATGATGCATGCGTGTGTGTTCCGTTGTTAATGATGCATGCGTGTGTGTTCCGTTGTTAATGATGCATGCGTGTGTGTTCCGTTGTTAATGATGCATGCGTGTGTGTGTGTTTGACCACAGCAACTCACTGCCAGCTGCGATCATGAGACACTAAAAGGGACTGTTAGCATTTTTTAGATGCATCTGGAAAATGCTAATTATTTGCTAAACACAAGCGCATATGTCATTCCTGAGGAGTAGAGCTTATTTGTGTGTGTGTGTGTGTGTGTGTGTGTGTGTGTGTGTGTGTGTGTGTGTGTGTGTGTGTGTGTGTGTGTGTGTGTGTGTGTGTGTGTGTGTGTGTGTGTGTGTGTGTGTGTGTGTGTGTGTGTGTGTGTGTGTGTGTGTGTGTGTGTGTGTGAATGTGTGTGAGAAGGCCCAAACTGCTGCCCTCGTGTTCAAACTACTGATGACAAATCATTCTCCCTCTCACTTCCCCACTCTCTCTCTAACTGTTATTCCCTCCATCTCCCTCCCTATTCTTCTAATTGTCTTTGTCTCTCCATCTCCCTCCCTCCCCCTACATTCCACAGGTGTTTATTGCGCAGACTGTGTTGTCAGAGAGCCCACTTCAGGTCCGCAACCTGCTGCTCTTCATCCGTTTCGCCACCTGGAACCAGATCCTGGACCCCTGGGTGTACATCCTGTTTCGGCGCGCCGTCCTTAAGCGCCTCTACCCCAACTGGGACTGGTCCCGGGGCTCCATAAGGACCCTGTACCCGGCCTCCTTCGTCGGCACCATCCGCCGGTTCACCCGTTCTTCCCTGGGCGGTGATGTCCTGGGGGGTGTCGAAAGGCGTGTGTCAGTTGAAACCCAGTCATTTAACGTGAAGGCTCCACCTTCATCGCCTTGACTGTTTCCTGTTGTTGTGCCTTGGTACTCCTCCTTGTCAGTGACATTTTTATTTATATGTTTTTTAGGTGCTGTTTAAACAGTTCTAAAAAGAGACTGAACATGGATACAGCTGTGGCATTCCACTGGGCACAAACAGGTTGAATAAACGTATTGTGACGTGGAATCTGTACATTGGAATTGAAAAAATGTCAAATGTTTTTTTAAACCACAAGGTTATGTTGTCATTGTAACCAATTTTCAACATAGACAAACCTTGTATGAAATATTCTGCATTTGTATCTTTAAAACAATGGCAGAAACTCAACGTTATATCCACTATCAGAAGAAGAAGAAAAAACAACAGGCTGAGCAGCACCTCCTACTGGAGAAATGATCTATCTACAACTATAAATGTAGTTTCCCATCCAGGGTTTCCACCAAGCTCAGCCCTACTTAGTTGTTATGTACTATGTCACTGACTACTACCAATGTGCTATTGTGAGAATGATTATTGAGAGATCTCTTAATAACTAAATATATTCACTGGTGCTATCAAAGTACTTCCAAAGGGTAGGTTTAACAGAGCAAATGAAATGTAACCATACTTTATAAGTCATGTATCATCAATTATACTATTTAGGCCTATATAGTATTTGCAAAGTCATCAACAGCTATTGTTTCAATTCAACCATGGTAAAAAAAATTACATTGGCAACCAGTTTATAATCGCAATAACCCTCAGGGGTTTGTGGTATATGGCCAATATACCACGGCTTAGAGCTGTGTCCGGGCACACGTTGCGTGGTGTGTAAGAATAGACCTCGGGCTGTATTGCTTAAATAGACAATACATATAGGCTTAGGGTTTCAAGCTTTGGTTCATTTCAAATTTACTCTTCAAGGTAATTATTAATATGTTGTATTCATGTTTCCATCTCAACCAAAAATGTAAGTTAAAGAATATGGACTAAATTTAAATCAAAGTTTATTTAATGTGCATTTAAAGTTTGATTTGATTTAATTTAGTCCTATTCTTTAAGTTAGATTTTTGTTTGAGATGGAGACGTGAATCCAACAATTAATTTGTAGACAAACTGAGTGTTGAATTGGGTTTGACTGTCTACGCAGGTAAATATCACCATAGATATTCTGTTTGGAAGATATAGTCCTGAAACAAATCTTGGGTTGCGACCCAGTAGTTCAGTCTTTTTGTTCTGTATCTATGGACCCGTCCCAGTCATTCAGTCTTTTTGTTCTGTATCTATGGACCCGTCCCAGTCATTCAGTCTTTTTGTTCTGTATCTATGGACCCGTCCCAGTCATTCAGTCTTTTTGTTCTGTATCTATGGACCCGTCCCAGTCATTCAGTCTTTTTGTTCTGTATCTATGGACCCGTCCCAGTCATTCAGTCTTTTTGTTCTGTATCTATGGACCCGTCCCAGTCATTCAGTCTTTTTGTTCTGTATCTATGGACGCGACCCAGTCATTTGTTCTATACCCATACTGGCTGACAACGTTCTTATCCCTGGCTCGCTAGCTAGCCAACTACGTCTAACTTACAGTTACGTCAAAAAGTGCAGCCAGAATAACAACAAAGTAGCTTTATTTGCGTTTGTTTAAGCTGTTTTCTAGTGACATTTATTTGGATACATCCATAACAATAAGCTGGTGAGGCGAGATTTCACCTGGCATAGAAAATGTGGTCACTCGTCAGGACACTGTTGTTCAGAGGAGCTAGCCAACAACACAGCTACAGTAACACAATCACTTCAAACTGAAGCTGGAAAGACTGCAAATGAGCTGTGTTTCATTTGACCTTTTTTCAATTGAATTTTCTTTTGTATCCATAAAAATGATGCCATCTGAATTATGATTTAGACTGACTGGGAAACGCTGCCTACTTTTCTGTCTCGTCCAGACCCATGACATGTTCATTACTATGGGGCAGCTGGAGATCGAATTTGAATATTGAAACAATGTTGCAAATGTCAGAGAGACAGACATCCATGTTTATACAACTCTCCGCTGTTGAAAACTAAATTTTAGTCTAAAAGACATTAGATAATATCTAGATGCTTTTTATAGTGGAGATCAAGTGTATAAAGTGCCTGGCTGGGCTGATGAGACAGTGGAATGCACAGTCAGATGGAACAAAGTAAACAGCCATTTTCACGTCATAGATTTAGCCGGTGGCAATTGTGGAATAGACACCGACTGAAATGCGATTTTAACCAATCAGCATTCAGGATTAGACCCACCCATTGTAAAATACTTTGTAGAAGCACATTTGGCAGTGATTACAGCTGCACTTTAGTTTCTAGGCCCAACTGTTCGGACGCTTACAGACATTTTCGAGAGAAGACCGCTTTTCTGACAAACACAGCTGTAGCTCGGCCACTTTCCAACACGGATGAGGAGGTGGATGCGTTGGATTAAGACACATCCGTAATCATAAAAAGTGCGCATGTTCGACATAGCATTCAAATATCGCAAGTCTGTGGAAATCTGCCCAATTGCTATATTAATCTGTGCAGAATCTCAAACAGCATTGATCACTTGCACCATGCTCTTTTAATGTAATCTCAACTACAATCCAGGTCATTTGGTTGTGCTATTAGATAAAGCACATTGATAAAACATTTCAGTAGTTGTATAAATACTAAATGTCTGACATTGTATCCTCATTTGAACTTTGTTGTGCTTTTAAATGGTTCAAAGTGCTGTGAAAACACATTTAGATGACAGATAAACCAGAAATCAGAGTTTTTCCAATGGAATTTGGTTGTGCTTTTAGATGGTTCAAAGCATAGTAAAAACACATTGGGAATGAAACACACTTCTGGCTGTCTTTTAGAGTGGGTCCGTAAAGGTTGAAATCTCATTGTCTCAACCAAATATTACCAAAAATGTCCAAGTTGAAATGGCACGGTGTGCCCAGTGGGATGGCATTGGAGCTGAGAGCTGGTTCCTGTGCCCTGAGCACATGATGTTGCCAGTGGGGTGATATTGTGTGGTGGTATTCAGCATTGTTTAGTAGAGACCAAGGAAATGTAATTAGAGCCTGACAGCAGCATCTGGTTTAGATTTAGACTGTGTGACGTATCGCCGTGCTCATCAGTCACACATAGAAATGGACAAATGAAGTCCCTTCCTACACCAGAGTTTGTATTTAAGGATGCACTTCCTTATCAGATTCCATGCCAAAGGCCACCAGGTCATGGTGTGTACGTGACTATGTGACTCAGTTTTTATGTGTTCATGTGAACGTGTGGGTGTATCACTGTGGTTAATTGAATGCTTATGTGTGTGTGTGTACTAACTTTCTCCTGTTGCTACGCAGCGGCTTCACCTGACATTAATCAACCACAGTATTCATCACCAAAAGGACAACTGTCATCGGCTCTGTTGAGTTATGTGGCACAGTGCCCTTCGTTGGTTGGCCGACTGCCCTATCTCCCTGTCTGCTTTTTGAATCCTGTGACCCTCTGTTCTGTCCTCATGTTCAACTATGGTTAACTTTTATACCAGTGACGCATGGATGGGCCAAAGAAAAGGTGTTACTATGTCGTTTTACATATACACTTCCTATGAAAGATGAGGAGAGATGGTCCCTGATGATATGGACATGAATTCATCAATATGTTAATCATACGCATGTACACCGGTATACTCTTCTTTTTTAAACAGTGTTACAAATTCAAGTGATCAAGTTTCAAAGTCAACCCAAAGCTAGGAAAAGTGTTGAAGACTGTTTAATGTGTTAAAGACTGTGAAATGATGGTGAGGAAGAATGCATGTCATGTTGCATGTTAGTTCACTATGTATGTGTATAATGTGTCTTCTATTTTTTGAAGGAAAACCTATGAAACGATGTAATGTCTGGCTGTGTGGGGTTTGATGTATGCTATGATGACACAAGTGTCTGAGCATGTACAATGCAGATGTAACATGTATACAGTCGGTGGAAGTTGGTCTGTATTTTCTCCCAGGGGAAATAAAAGCTGAAAGGTTCAACTAAGAGTCCGCTTTGTTTATGGTTTGTTTGTATTACCCTTTGATTCAAACACCGCACTGATCTATTCTTTTTTCACTTGGAAGTTTGACTAAATTTGACTTTTAAGTTGGTGTTTTTGGGAAAAAGTACTTCCTAAGAATAATTATCTTTCAAAAAAACATAGTATAAACTGTTATTGATACTGTAGTTGCTCTAGGAAGCACACAAGAACATTTGAACTTGAGAATGAGTTATACCATTTTTATTACTAATTGTAACACACATGAAATATGCCTTATATTTTCAGGTCTCAATAGAGTGATATATCAATACACATCAGACATAAAGTCTACCACACAACATTATGCTGATATTCTGGTCAAGTCAAGATTACATGTCATTTGTTTTTATCCATTTATGATTCAAAACGTATTTATTTCTGAACTTTTCACACATATTTGACAATTCAAATAACTCTTATTTACATTCTGTTTCTAAAACAACGCTGAATCATAATATAAAAGTCTGTATTTGATGAATAAATTCCTGCATTATGAATACTTGAAATGAAAAGCCTTTGAGAACAAAACATGTGAGCACATGGTAACGAATAAAGAGCATGAAGACTTTCCTTTTTCAGGCAAACAATACTCTGCAGTTAAACAGGAAGTCTTAAACATCTTTTTCCAACTTTTCTTCACCATTCATCTTGAAATCATGTTGTTTTTCCCATTTCAAATCAAATCATAAATCACATTTTTTTGGTCACATACACATGGTTAGCAGATGTTATTGCGAATGTAGCGAAATGCTTGTATTCTAAAGTCTACTCAACTCATTTCCTGGTTAGAGTCAGAGTAGCCTTTGTATTCGAAATATGTTTACTCAAGTTCCTTCACCGTAGGAAACTTACGGGTTGTGTTTCCTATAAGAGGACAGTTTAATGCTTGGTATGGTCATAGAACAACTTTAGGGAATTCTAGCATATCAGTATCAATTTTGGAGATATTTCTAAGGGTCATTTCTGAAAAAAAGGTACACTTGACCTCTGTTCTTTCTCAGATGTCAAGAAGATCACTCTACTGACTTCTAAGTTACCTGTTGCTGGGTGAGTCTGTACATTTACATTTACATTTAAGTCATTTAGCAGACGCTCTTATCCAGAGCGACTTACAAATTGGTGCATTCACCTTATGACATCCAGTGGAACAGCCACTGTACAGGGCACTCATCCATTTGGATGAAATGAATGACAACACTGGTGGGGATACTGTGTAATGAGGGTGCTGTTCTCAAAATGAGGCATTATACTGAACTCTTTCATCACTCTGGGTATTTGAAATGACCATGCAAATACATATTGTATAAGGACACACCTTGATGTCTTGGCCAAATACCCAATTTAACACTCCAGCCTCCTTTGTTAAGAAGACTAAATCAATCAGCTCACTATTGCATAACTAATGTATGGGGAGTTCTTTGATTCAAAATGGCCACCATGGTGGTTTCTCAACCATGCTGGTGGAAGACGATACGCCGCACTAATGGTGCCGCCCAAGGGTCAACCCTTTGATCTCTGGTCTTATCCTGGTCTCTCTGCATCTGGAACAAACAAGCTCTTAACTCACTTCCTGGTTTCAGAGATGGATGGCCGATAACTTCTTACATTGTCTGTATAAATATACAGTATGTTCACATGCATGTGCCCATGGACAACAGTGATTGGGTTTTTTACACATTAATGACATAACAGGGGCGGCAGGGTAGTGGTTAGAGCGTTGGACTAGTAACCGGAAGGTTGCGATTTCAAACCCCCGAGCTGACAAGGTACAAATCTGTTGTTCTGCCCCTGAACAGGCAGTTAACCCACTGTTCCCAGGCCGTCATTGAAAATAAGAATGTGTTCTTAACTGACTTGCCTAGTTAAATAAAGGTAAAATTTAAATAAAAAAATAAAAAAACAGGGATATTTCCCTCTAGTATGGTGAGCCCTGAGCAGTATCTAAGAACACAATCAACACAATGCCCACTGCAAAGATTACGTAACCCACTTATGAAATGTCATTCTAAACTTAACGTATTCGAGAGGAACTTGTTACCAAAGTAATATAAATACATAGAAAATAGTTTGGGGAAGAATGGCTGAGTAAGGCCTGCGTTAACCATCTAATACGGCCATTGAGATGACAATTGTAAAATAGAAATGTTTGAAAGATATGAAAACTGACTGACACCTCTACATTCTGTCATCCTTCACATCTCCAATGGCACCCCACACATCAAACAAGAAGACATCTGGGAAGGCAAAGTCCCCCAGCACTGAATCCATAGCCTCAGCAAAATCATCTGGGTTCATCTTGTCTTTTCCGGCCTCCACGATGGTGGTCGCTGCAAGAGAGTGTTCCCACATAAACGCAAAATAGTCATGAATCTCTTTTTGGTTTCACACAGTTATTGTGTTGCTTCACTTTCAAGTCTTATTCACTCATCTATTTAAATGAGTCTATTTCTGAACAAACATGAGAAAGCCTGAAATCAAGGTTCGATATATAGGCCTAACTATGTTGATTGATCTTACACGGTGCTTTTCCTTGGATTTGTTGATGTTTCACGGCACGTCATGTTATTATGTCAGTTGCCAATAGTGTTCTGTCTACGTCGCTCGCTAGCCACTATCATCCGTACCACTGTACTGGAAGTCAAATAGAAAAAAATATGTTTATATTTAATGACAAATTATTCAACTGAGTGTTTCATAAAAGCCTGGCAAATGTTTACTGGTTTATTATTAGAGGCGAGCTCTTCTCTTTCCAGACTTAAGAGTCCTCCAATTCCCTCTGATATATCTTACTGCCAAGAAGAAGAAAGGCTCCAAGGGAAACGTTTCAAAACACCAAAAAGCACTGCAACATCTATATAGATTAGGATCTAAAGGTAATAGGTATTTTTTACTTGGCGCTCATGGAAAACAGCTAACTCATGTCTCTGGTATGCAACCTTTAAGATGTTGGGTTACTCTGTATAGTGTCTGACTCTCCAACAGATGTCTTTGGTATGAAGGATTTTTTTATCAGCAACCTTTTCATCAGCAATCTGCAACCTAAGATTGACATAACCTGCTCTTCAATGTCTGGTTGTAGAGTCAGCTGTGTTCTTCATGTCAGTGTCCCAGTCTAGTTGTAGAGTCAGCTGTGTTCTTCATGTCAGTGTCCCTGTCTAGTTGTAGAGTCAGCTGTGTTCTTCATGTCAGTGTCCCTGTCTGGTTGTAGAGTCAGCTGTGTTCTTTGTGCCAGTGTCCCTGTCTAATTTGTTGAGTCAGCTGTTCCTTGTGCCAGTGTCCCTGTCTAGTTGTAGAGTCAGCTGTGTTCTTTGTGCCAGTGTCCCTGTCTAGTTGTGTCCTCTGTCTACTCTTGTTTGTATTTATTTTAAAGCACTTTGAGATAGTTTTTCATTGAAAAGTGCGTTATAAATTCAATGTATTATTATTATTGCTGCTGTTACAGTATTTATGACAATATCTTGTGGGAGTAGTAAATAGTGAGTGGAGATCGTCCCTTTAGTTGCTTAGCGGCTCAAATTTTTCTCCAGCATCTGTGCTGGATGTGACTAAAACTGTCTCCTTTCAACTGTGGTGAGTTTTTCCCATTGCAATTGTAGACTTTATCGTACAGATGTAGGATCTTAATTTTATTTCTATTGTCACATCAAAAACAGGATTTGAACATTTAAAGTAGGCTACATGAAAAGTGCAATATTGTTCATTTAATCGTGTGCTAGTGTGAGTTTTCAGTGAATTTATGTAAATCACAAAGCCCATCTGCATGTCCTGCGTTGCAGGAAAATTCTTAGCGAAAATAAAGAGTGATCAAATTAAGATCCTACATATGCATAGTTCACAAATAGAATCGAAAACCCAATTCTGACCCTAGACCTTTGCTTTGGCCATTTTGACCAACCCTAACCCGAATACAGAGGTTTAATGGCTTATAAGGTTATAGCTAATTCTGTTTTCTTAAAAAGGTGAGTAGCCATCTTACCTAAGTCGAGGTCTCAGATGAGCCGCCATCTTACCTAACTGGAGGTCTCAGATGAGCAGCCATCTTACCTAACTGGAGGTCTCAGATGAGCAGCCATCTTACCTAACTGGAGGTCTCAGATGAGCAGCCATCTTACCTAACTGGAGGTCTCAGATGAGCAGCCATCTTACCTAACTGGAGGTCTCAGATGAGCAGCCATCTTACCTAAGTCGAGGTCTCAGATGAGCAGCCATCTTACCTAACTGGAGGTCTCAGATGAGCAGCCATCTTACCTAAGTCGAGGTCTCAGATGAGCAGCCATCTTACCTAACTGGAGGTCTCAGATGAGCAGCCATCTTACCTAACTGGAGGTCTCAGATGAGCAGCCATCTTACCTAACTGGAGGTCTCAGATGAGCAGCCATCTTACCTAAGTCGAGGTCTCAGATGAGCAGCCATCTTACCTAACTGGAGGTCTCAGATGAGCAGCCATCTTACCTAAGTCGAGGTCTCAGATGAGCAGCCATCTTACCTAACTGGAGGTCTCAGATGAGCAGCCATCTTACCTAACTGGAGGTCTCAGATGAGCAGCCATCTTACCTAACTGGAGGTCTCAGATGAGCAGCCATCTTACCTAAGTGGAGGTCTCAGATGAGCAGCCATCTTACCTAACTGGAGGTCTCAGATGAGCAGCCATCTTACCTAACTGGAGGTCTCAGATGAGCAGCCATCTTACCTAACTGGAGGTCTCAGATGAGCAGCCATCTTACCTAACTGGAGGTCTCAGATGAGCAGCCATCTTACCTAACTGGAGGTCTCAGATGAGCAGCCATCTTACCTAACTGGAGGTCTCAGATGAGCAGCCATCTTACCTAAGTCGAGGTCTCAGATGAGCAGCCATCTTACCTAACGGGAGGTCTCAGATGAGTAGCCATCTTACCTAACTGGAGGTCTCAGATGAGCAGCCATCTTACCTAAGTCGAGGTCTCAGATGAGCAGCCATCTTACCTAAGTCGAGGTCTCAGATGAGCAGGCATCTTACCTAAGTTGAGGTCTCAGATGAGCAGCCATCTTACCTAAGTCGAGGTCTCGAATACCCATGTAGCTCTCCAGTAGATCATCCACTTTCTTGGTGGCTCTCTCCTCAAACTCATTCGGCTGGTGGGGAGAAGGCAACTGTGTTTAGGTAACTGCATTTTAAGGGTACTGCAGTACATCATGCTACAGTTACAAGATTATTACTGGCATACCGACACTAGACAGTCACTACAATCGCATGCCAGGCCTCTGCCTGTAAAAAAGTCAAAGGTATGTCGCCCACCAGTAAATACGTGTTCGGTATGTATGTACTGTCATAAGTATACTACAGAACAGTGGCAGTTGGTGCCGTTTAAGATGAGGGAGGATGATTTTTCAATTTTTTATCATTTGAACATTTACTTTTTTCTATTACAGCATATTGGATGACTCTCATTCATATTCCATTCACCCAGTTCAATGTAACATCGATAGATTTTAGGCTACAACATGATACTCAAATGTTTCCTGTAACCCATAATGATGCTACAACCTAGCCTATGAATGAAAGTTTACAACGTAGGTGCACACAGGTCGAGAGAATTTTGAGTGATCAAGGTGACAGATGGTGACACAGTCAATACAGCGTTGCACATGCTTGCTTGCATCTAGCTAATCAAGGTTGCAATCATTAGTCCAACAGATGCAAACAAGTTTCTATCGGACAAATTCAGGTATGTTTAACCCCGGTTTGTTAATTTTGCTTCCGTTTAAGAAACATTTTTTAACAGAATCGTCACAATGAATACACCCCTGATCACATGCAAAAACAGTTCACTTTCATACCAGCCACATACAAACAGCTTGTTGTATATACAGTGCTGTGAAAAAGTATTTGCACCCTTCCTGATTTATTTATTTATTTTTCACATTTGTCACACTTAAATGTTTCAGGTCATCAAACACATTTTAATATTACACAAAAATAACCCAAGTAAACACAAAATGCAGTTAAGTGATGATTTGATTTATTAAGGGAAAAAAGCTATCCGAACCTTCATGGCCCTATATGAAAAAGTAATTGCCCCCTAAACCTAATAACTGGTTGTGCCACCCTCAGCAGCAACAACTGCAATTAAGCGTTTGCGATAACTGCCAATGAGTCTTTCACATCGTTGTGGAGGAATTTTGTCCCACACTTGTTTGCAGAATTGTTTTAATTCAGCCACATTTTCGAGCATGAACCACCTTTTTAAGGTCATGCCACAGCATCTCAATCGAATTCCGGACTTTGACCAGGCCAGTCCAAAACCCACATTTTTTTTTTTTTGCCATTCTAAGGTGGACTTGCTGGTGTGTTTTGGATCATTGTCCTGCTGCAGAACCCAAGTACGCCTCAGCTTGAGGTCACAAACTTCAGGATTATTTGGTAGAGAGCAGAATTCCTGGTTCCATCAATCAACAGCAAGTCTTCCAGGTCCTGAAGCAGCAAAGCAGCCCCAGAACATCACACTACCAGCACCATGTTTGACTGTTGGTATGATGTTATTTTTCTGAAATGCTGTGTTACTTTTACGCCAGATGTAGCGGGACGCACACCTTCCAAAAATATCAACTTTTGTCTCGTCAGTCCACAGAATATTTTCCCAAAAGTCTTGGGGGATCATCAAGATGTTTTTTTTTGTTGCCAAAACTGAGATGAGCCTTTATGTTCTATTTGGTCAGCAGGGGTTTTCGCCTTGGAACTCTGCCATGGATTCCATTTTTGCCCAGTCTCTTATGGTTGAGTCATGAACACTGGTCATAACTGAGACAAGTAAAGGCCTGCAGTTCTTTAGATGTTGTTGTGGGTTCTTTTGTGACCTCTTGGATGAGTCGTCACTGCGCTCTTGGGGTAGGTTTGGTAGGCCGGTCTCTCCTGGGAAGTTTCACCACTGTTCCAAATTCTCTCCATTTGTGGATAATGGCTCTCACCATGGTTCGCTGGAGTCCCAAAGCTTTAGAAATGGCTTTGTAACCCTTTCCAGACTGATAGATGTCAATTACTTTGTTTCTCATCTGCTCCTGAATTTCTTTGGATCGCGGAATGATGTCTTACTTTTTGAGATCTTTTGGCCTACGTCACTTTGTCAGACAGGTTCTATTTAAGTGATTTCTTGATTCAATAATATATAATAATAATATGATTCAACAGGTCTAGCAGTAATCAGGCCTGGGTGTGGCTAGTGAAATTGAACTCAGCTTTCCAAATGTGATTAACCACAGTAAATTCATGAATTAACAGGGGGGGGGGCAATTTCCTGGAAACATAGGGCCATGAAGGTTCGGATAGCTTTTTTCCCTTAATAAATAAATTGATCACTTAAAAAGGAATTTTGTGTTTACTTCTGTTATCTTTTTGTAATATTACAATTTGTTTGATGATCTGAAACATTTTAGTGTGACAAATGTGCAAAAAAATAAGAAATCAGGAAGGGGGCAAATACATTTTCACAGCACTGGATATAAATCCTTCTCGCATCTATATACGTTCTCTCCTTCTCCCTTCGCTTGTGGATTTCAGTGCACAACACATTAGCTGTCATAGTCATAGTTAACATAGCTACTAGAACTGACGTGTTAATAAACCCATTACAATTGTGCAGTACAGTAGACAGTCAGCAGCAAGCAGTTTAGCAGTTACACTGGTGGGCCCCGGTGGAAACAAATTCAATCTCTCTCTTGCTTCACCTTAAATTTGGAATAAATTCATTTGTTCAACATTGTTAAACTATTGTCTTTCTCTTTGAGTCAACTACTCACCACATTGTATGCACTGCAGTGTTTGCTTGCTGTAGCTTGTGCTTTCAGTACTAGATTAATCATGTTATGCACTGCAGTGTTTGCTTGCTGTAGCTTGTGTTTTCAGTACTAGATTAATCATGTTATGCACTGCAGTGTTTGCTTGCTGTAGCTTGTGCTTTCAGTACTAGATTAATCATGTTATGCACTGCAGTGTTTGCTTGCTGTAGCTTGTGTTTTCAGTACTAGATTAATCATGTTATGCACTGCAGTGTTTGCTTGCTGTAGCTTGTGCTTTCAGTACTAGATTAATCATGTTATGCACTGCAGTGTTTGCTTGCTGTAGCTTGTGTTTTCAGTACTAGATTAATCATGTTATGCACTGCAGTGTTTGCTTGCTGTAGCTTGTGCTTTCAGTACTAGATTAATCACGTTATGCACTGCAGTGTTTGCTTGCTGTAGCTTGTGCTTTCAGTACTAGATTAATCATGTTATGCACTGCAGTGTTTGCTTGCTGTAGCTTGTGCTTTCAGTACTAGATTAATCATGTTATGCACTGCAGTGTTTGCTTGCTGTAGCTTGTGCTTTCAGTACTAGATTAATCATGTTATGCACTGCAGTGTTTGCTTGCTGTAGCTTGTGTTTTCAGTACTAGATTAATCATGTTATGCACTGCAGTGTTTGCTTGCTGTAGCTTGTGCTTTCAGTACTAGATTAATCATGTTATGCACTGCAGTGTTTGCTTGCTGTAGCTTGTGTTTTCAGTACTAGATTAATCATGTTATGCACTGCAGTGTTTGCTTGCTGTAGCTTGTGCTTTCAGTACTAGATTAATCATGTTATGCACTGCAGTGTTTGCTTGCTGTAGCTTGTGTTTTCAGTACTAGATTAATCATGTTATGCACTGCAGTGTTTGCTTGCTGTAGCTTGTGCTTTCAGTACTAGATTAATCATGTTATGCACTGCAGTGTTTGCTTGCTGTAGCTTGTGCTTTCAGTACTAGATTAATCATGTTATGCACTGCAGTGTTTGCTTGCTGTAGCTTGTGCTTTCAGTACTAGATTAATCATGTTATGCACTGCAGTGTTTGCTTGCTGTAGCTTGTGCTTTCAGTACTAGATTAATCATGTTATGCACTGCAGTGTTTGCTTGCTGTAGCTTGTGCTTTCAGTACTTGATTAATCATGTTATGCACTGCAGTGTTTGCTTGCTGTAGCTTGTGCTTACAGTACTAGATTAATCATGTTATGCACTGCAGTGCTAGCTAGCTGTAGCTTGTGCTTTCAGTACTAGATTCATTCTCTGATCCTTTGACCGGGTGGACAACATGTCACTTCATGCTTTGATAGGTTGGAGGACGTCCTCTGGAAGTTGTCATAACTACTGTGTAAGTCTATGGAAGGGGATGAGAACCGGCTGTGATTAGGAGTGCCATAGGACAGTGTACAATTGGCCCAGCGTCGCCTGGGTTTGGCCAGTGTAGGCTGTCATTGTAAATAAGAATTTGTTCTTAACTGACATGCCTAGTTAAATAAATAAATAACTCTTTTTTTTTTTCAGAATTCAGAATTTCAGAATCAGAATTCCTGTGAAGCACTGGTGGTCATCGACATAGTGAGATCACCACCAGGGTGTGGGAGTTGACAGTGTGTGTGTGTGTGTGTGTGTGTGTGTGTGTGTGTGTGTGTGTGTGTGTGTGTGTGTGTGTGTGTGTGTGTGTGTGTGTGTGTGTGTGTGTGTGTGTGTGTGTGTGTGTGTGTGTGTGTGTGTGTGTGTGTGTGTGTGCGTGTGTGCGTGTGTGCGTGTGTGCGTGTGTGTGTGTGAATGTCTGCATGAACGTCTGCATGCGTACGTGTGTAAGCTCTGGGGTGGCCCGTCGGACACAGAGAAGGTCGTTGGCCAGAGGAACGTGTGAATTGAAACTCACCACTTCCTGGACTGTAGCTGACCCCTTGGAGCGCAGCCGCAGGGTCTCCTTCCCATTCACCATCTTACCCTCGCTCGACTTGGGTGCCCTGGTCCTCATGCCGATCATATCTGGCACACACACACACACACACACACATACAGTTTTAGTCGAAGTAAACTCAGTTTTTCACAATTCCTGACATTTAATCCTAGTAAAAAATTCCCTGTCTTAGGTCAGTTAGGATCACCACTTTATTTTTTTATTTTTTTTATTTTTTTCACCTTTATTTAACCAGGTAGGCAAGTTGAGAACAAGTTCTCATTTACAATTGCGACCTGGCCAAGATAAAGCAAAGCAGTTCGACAGATACAACGACAGAGTTACACATGGAGTAAAACAAACATACAGTCAATAATACAGTATAAACAAGTCTATATACAATGTGAGCAAATGAGGTGAGAAGGGAGGTAAAGGCAAAAAAGGCAATGGTGGCAAAGTAAATACAATATAGCAAGTAAAACACTGGAATGGTAGTTTTGCAATGGAAGAATGTGCAAAGTAGACATAAAAATAATGGGGTGCAAAGGAGCAAAATAAATAAATAAATTAAATACAGTTGGGAAAGAGGTAGTTGTTTGGGCTAAATTATAGGTGGGCTATGTACAGGTGCAGTAATCTGTAAGATGCTCTGACAGTTGGTGCTTAAAGCTAGTGAGGGAGATAAGTGTTTCCAGTTTCAGAGATTTTTGCAGTTCGTTCCAGTCACTGGCAGCAGAGAACTGGAAGGAGAGGCGGCCAAAGAAAGAATTGGTTTTGGGGGTAACCAGAGAGATATACCTGCTGGAGCGTGTGTTACAGGTGGGAGATGCTATGGTGACCAGCGAGCTGAGATAAGGGGGGACTTTACCTAGCAGGGTCTTGTAGATGACATGGAGCCAGTGGGTTTGGCGACGAGTATGAAGCGAGGGCCAGCCAACGAGAGCGTACAGGTCGCAATGGTGGGTAGTATATGGGGCTTTGGTGACAAAACGGATTGCACTGTGATAGACTGCATCCAATTTGTTGAGTAGGGTATTGGAGGCTATTTTGTAAATGACATCGCCAAAGTCGAGGATTGGTAGGATGTTTTGGCCATAAGAATGTGAATGATTTATTTCAGCTTTGATTTCTTTCATCACATTCCCAGTGGGTCAGAAGTTTACATACACTCAATTAGTATTTGGTTGCATTGACTTGAAATTGTTTAACTTGGGTCAAACATTTCTGATAGCCTTCCGCAAGCTTCCCACAATTAGTTGGGTGATTTTGGCCCTTTGCTCCTGACAGAGCTGGTGTAACTCAGTCAGGTTCGTAGGCCTCCTTGCTCACACATGCTCTTTCAGTTCTGCCCTCAAATTTTCTACAGGATTGAGGTCAGGGCTTTGTGATGGCCACTCCAATACCTTGACTTGGTTTTCCTTAAGCCATTTTGCCACAACTGTGGAAGTATGCTTGGGGTCATTGTCCATTTGGAAGACCCATTTACAACCAAGCTTTAACTTCCTGACTGATGTCTTGATGTTGCTTCAATATTTCCACATAATTTTACTTCCTCATGATGCCATCTATTTTGTGAAGTGCACCAGCCCCTCCTGCAGCATAGCAGCCCCACAACATGATGCTGCCACCCCATGCTTCACTGTTGGGATGGTGTTCTTCGGCTTGCAAGCGTTTTTCGTCCAAACATAACAATGGTCATTATGGCCAAACAGTTCTATTTTTGTTTCATCAGACCAGAGGACATTTCTCCGAAAAGTACAATCTTTGTCCCCATGCTTTCGTTGGGGCAGTTTTGGAGCAGTGGCTTCCTCCTTGTTGAGCGGCCTTTCAGGTTATGTCGATATAGTACTCGTTTTACTGTGGATATAGATACTTTTGTACCTGTTTCCTCCAGCATCTTCACAAGGTCCTTTGCTGTTGTTCTGGGATCGTTTCGCACTTTTCGCACCAAAGTGCGTTCATCTCTAGGAGACAGAACACGCCTTCCTGAGCGGTATGACGGCTGTATGGTCCCATGGTGTTTATACTTGCGTACTATTGTTTGGTCTACCATTTTTTTTCTGAGGTCTAGGCTGATTTCTTTAGATTTTTCCATGATGTCAAGCAAAGAGGCAATGAGCTTGAAGGCAAGCCTTGAAATACACCTCCTATTGACTCAGATGAAGTCAATTAGCTTTTAATTACATACTTTTCTGGAATTTTCCAAGCTGTTTAAAGGCACAGTCAACTTAGTGCATGTGAACTTCTGACCCTCTGGAATTGTGATGCAGTGAATTATAAGCGAAATAATCTGTCTGTAAACAATTGTTGGAAAAATGACTTGTGTCATTCACAAAGTGGATGTCCAAGCCGACATACCAAAACTATAGTTTGTTAACAAGACATTTGTGGAGTGGTTGAAAAACTAGTTTTAATCACTCCAACCTAAGTGAATGTAAACTTCCGACTTCAACTGTTCTCATGAGCACAAAAATATCCCACAAATCTCTCCCAGCTGAGATCCAGTTGACATGACAACGCCAACGCCCTGATCAGCGTAACCTGTGAGGATGTCCATGTGTTGATGGCGGTGAATGATTGCTCTGATTCTATGAGAAATGCTGTGGGTTAATATGAAATGAATCAGAGTTTCCTGCTTTGCTCCTTCCTGTCTGTTATGACTCTGGTCATCAAAACAAGGCGCACACATCCTGTCTGTTATGATTCCGGTCAGCAAAATAAGTCCGTGACTAAATGTGACTATGATCAGCACAACAAGGCAGACAATTGTTTTTGTCCAGATCTATATACAACATGGTGGAGTGAAAAGGTGGACACGGACTCATGTCAGCTGACCACAAATTGTTAGCTTTAAAGTCTATTCCACACTTAATTATCCTGGTAGCATACTGTTCACAAGTTAGCTAACGGGCTATATCAGTCTAAGAGAGTTTATCCATATATTTGACAAGAATAACCATATCTTTGACAAGAATTTCTATATATTTTCCAGTCACAGTTTACCCCTGGCCTACCGACCTCACCGCACATCACGGTTTTCCATATCAATCAACAAATGACCAGATTAAGAGAACGTGTCCTCTGAGGTGTTCTGAGTGCACTCAGCAGTGTAATAAAGCATGAAACATAATCCATCATAGTGAACCATCCATTTAGCCGATGTTATAATGGTAAGCAAAGGCTCTTCAATTATTAACAGCTCTCATTTACTGCCACAGACAATGGAAAAATGTAACTGGCAGCCTCCTATGATGTGCATGGATCCATGTTTGCTTAGTTTTGAAAACTTGAAATATCCTTACTCATGGTACTGGGGGAGAGAGGGGAATGCAGAGAGTTTACAATCTGTCAGAACATGATATTGTTAGATACTAGGTTATAACGACACAGGGCGAGACCCAGATGCAGACACAGGAGGCAGATGGTTAGAGTCTCTGATATTTATTCAAATACAAGGGAAAGGCAATAGGCAGGTCGAGGTCAGGCAGAAGTTCATTAATCAGGTCAGAGTCCGAAAGGTACAGGGTGGCAGGCAGGCTCGAGGTCAGGGCAGGCTGAATGGTCAGGCAGGCGGGTTTAGTGTCAGGGCAAGTGACACTGGACTAGCGCACCTGAGTCTTTAGGGTGTCACTATCAAGATATGTTTAGGTTCGAGCTAGAAATTAAATGTTTTGGTTTATCTTTGTTAAACCCTTTAGGACCATAGTTTGAGGATTCCTTTTTGACTCAGCCATGCCTCATTGCCCGTCCAACATTTCTTCATCTCCCAACCCTTCTAATGCGACTATCCCCGATGCTCCTCCCTCTTCTTCCCCTGCCCCGCTACAAAGTTTCTCCCTGCAGGCGGTCACTGAGTCCGAGGTGCTAAAGGAGCTCATTAAACTTGACCACCAAAAAACATCTGGGTCAGATGGTGTCGAACCTTTCTTCTTTCAGGTTGCTGCCCCTATCAACGCCAAGCCTATCTCCAAACTTCTTAACCAGAGATTGGTGTAACAGTATAACTTTAGACCGTCCCCTCGCCCATACCCGGGCGCGAACCAGGGACCCTCTGCACACATCAACAACAGTCACCCACGAAGCATCGTTACCCATCGCTCCACAAAAGCCGCGGCCCTTGCAGGGCAAGGGGAACTACTACTTCAAGGTCTCAGAGCAAGTAACGTCACCGATTGAACCACTATTTAGCGCGCACCACCGCTAACTAAGCTAGCGTTTCACATCCATTACATTGGCTTGGCGACGATAGGGGCTTTTTAATCCTCTCTGAGGAGGTTCCCATTGCTTGGAATGCAGCCACAGTGCATCTTTTATTTAAAGGGAGAGATCAAGCTGATCATAACTGTCATAGGCCAACTTCTATTTTGCCCTGTTTATCAAAATTGTTGGAAAAACTTGTCAACTGACTGGCTTTCTTGATGACTATGCATTCCAGAGAGAATACTAAGCTGGTTTCAGCTCAGTTTATGTATGTGTCACTGCAATACTTAAAGGTCCTAAATGATGTCATCATTGCCCTTGATTCTAAGCAATGTTGTGCTGCTGTTTTTATTGACTTGGACAAAGCTTTTGAATACGGTAGACCATCCCATTCTTGTGGGCCGGCTAAGGAGTATTGGTGTTTCTGAGGGACCTTTGGCCTGGTTTGCTAACTACCTCTCTCAAAGATTGCAGAGTATAAAGTCAAAACATCTGCTCAGCCATCTGCTCCTAGGCCCCACACTCTTCTCAATTTACATCAACAACATAGCTCAGGCAGTAAGAAACTCTCTCATCCATTTATATGTAGATGACACAGTCTCATACTCAGGGGGCCCTTCCCTGGATTTTGAGTAAAACGCTCTACAACTAAGCTTTCTTAGTGTCCAACAAGCTTTCTTTGCCCTTAGCCCTTAACCTTGTTCTGGACACCTCCAAAACAAAGGTCATGTGGTTTGGTAAGAAGAATGCCTCTCTCCCCACCGGTGTGATTACTACCTCTGAGGGTTTAGAGCTTGAGGTAGTCACCTCATACAAGTATTTGGGAGTATGGCTAGACTGTCCTTCTCTCAGCACATATCAAAGCTGCAGCCTTACATCTAGACTTGGGTTCCTCTATTGTAATGGCTCCTCTTTCACCCCAGCTGCCAAACGAACCCTGATTCAGATGACCATCCTACCCATGCTAGATTACGGAGACATCATTTATAGATGGGCAGGTAAGAGTTCTCTCCAGCGGCTAGATGGTCTTTTCCATTTGGCCATCAGATTTGCCACCAATGCTCCTTATAGGACACATCACTGCACTCTATACTTCTCTGTAAACTGGTCTCTGTATACCCGTCGCAAGACCCACTGGTTGATGCTTATTTATAAAACCCTCTTAGGCCTCACTCTCTCCTATCTGAGATATCTACTGCAGTCCTCATCCTCCACATACAACACCAGTTCTGCCAGTCACATTCTGTTAAAGGTCCCCAAAGCACACACATCCCTGGGTCGCTCCTCTTTTCAGTTCACTGCAGCTAGCAACTGGAACGATCTGCAAAAGACACTCAAACTGTACAGTTTTATCTCCATCTCTTCATTCAAAGACTCAATCATGGACACTCTTACTGACAGCTGTGGCTGCTTCGTGTGATGTATTGTTGTCTCTACATTCTTGCCCTTTGTGCTGTTGTCTGTGCCCAATAATGTTTGTACCATGTTTTGTGCTGCTACCGTGTTGTGCTGCTGCCATGTTATTGTCATGTGTTGCTGCCTTGCTATGTTGTCATAGGTCTCTCTTTATGTAGTGTTGTCTCTCTTGTTGTGATGTGTTTCATCCTATATTGATATTGTATTTTGGAGGCCTTTTGGTAGGACGTCATTGTAAATAAGAATTTGTTCTTAACTGACTTGCCTAGTTAAATAAAGGTTAAATATAATGTACAATTTTTAAAAAATAAGGCTGTAATGTCATTTTTATTTTTTTTAAAGTCAAGGGGTCTGAATACTTCCTGAATGCACAGTACACTCTCTAACACTCTAAATGTATCCCAACATTTTAATATCCGGACTAAATACAGTATTACTAGGCATACTTCTCACAGCATTTTAGCAATGGGCATACAAACATAAATACAGTTGCCCATTGCAACAAGTTCAAGTTTACCTCACAGTAATTATGTTTCATAACTATTTTTTTCTTTGATATGTGGTGTGTTTACTCCGACAGAGTAATTGAGTGTTACTGATTGTTCACAGGAAGTCATAACATGGCTTCAGGGTTTTGTTCCCTCTCTGGATAGATGTTGATAAGGAATGGTCATTTACTGCAATCAAGAGTTGGCTCCAGACCACCCCAAGGCATTTCCCCTGTGAATTAGTATGAAACCATTTGCCCATTGACTCATTTACCAGTAAATCTTGTTCAAAAGTGAAGGTTGTGTTTTCAAGCTCCCAGGGGTACATTTTAGTTCAGTGTTCATAAACTCCTGACAGCAGGTCTATGTCAGAGGGATTGTCAGAGGGATTGTAAATCTGTTTTCTGACCAGGGGAGGGTGCTGGCAGGGCTCTCCAACCCTGTTCCTGGAAAACTACCCTTCTGTGGGTTTTCGCTCTAACCCCAGTTATAACTAACCTTATTCAGTTTATCAACCAGCTAATTATTAGAATCAGGTGTGCTAGATTAGGGTTGGAGAGAAACGCTACAGGATGGTAGCTGTCCAGGAACAGGGTTGGAAAGAAACGCTACAGGATGGTAGCTCTCCAGGAACAGGGTTGGAGAGAAACCCTACAGGATGGTAGCTCTCCAGGAACAGGGTTGGAGAGAAACGCTACAGGAGAGTAGCTCTCCAGGAACAGGGTTGGAGAGAATCACTACAGGATGGTAGCTGTCCAGGAACAGGGTTGGAGTGGAACCCTACAGGATGGTAGCTGTCCAGGAACAGGGTTGGAGAGAATCGCTACAGGATGGTAGCTGTCCAGGAACAGGGTTGGAGTGAAACGCTACAGGATGGTAGCTGTCCAGGAACAGGGTTGGAGAGAATCCCTACAGGATGGCAGCTGTCCAGGAACAGGGTTGGAGAGAAACCCTACAGGATGGCAGCTGTCCAGGAACAGGGTTGGAGAGAATCCCTACGGGATGGTAGCTGTCCAGGAACAGGGTTGGAGTGAAACGCTACAGGATGGCAGCTGTCCAGGAACAGAGTTGGAGAGCCCTGAATTAGAGGTTACAGCTCCAGAGTCAGACAACGTTTTATCTACATGCTGTGGAGTCAAGATGTCTTTGCAGTACTTATCACTCCATATTCAGAAAATGCATAAACTGTACTGCAGCTGTTCATTAAAAACTAAATTAAACCGGAACTACTAGTAATAATATGCCATTTAGCATATTATCAACCAGCTACAGACACATCTCAACATCAACTGTTCAGAGAAGACTGTGATTCAGGCATTCATGGTCGAATTCCTGCAAAGAAACCACTACTAAAGGACACCAAAAAGAAGAAGAGACTTGCTTGGACCATGAAACACGAGCAATGGACATTAGACTGGTGGAAATCTGTTCTTTAGTCTGATTTTTGGTTCCAACCGCTGTGTCTTTGAGGAGCAGAGTAGGTGAACGGATGATCTCTGCATGTGTGGTCCCCACCGTGAAGCATGGAGGAGGAGGTGTGGGGGTACTTTGCTGGTGACACTGTCAGTGATTTATTTAGAATTCAAGGCACACTTAAACTGCATGGCAACCACAGCATTCTGCAACGATAAGCCATCCCATCCTGACATCTGGTTTGAGCTTAGTGGAACTATCATTTGTTTTTCAACAGCACAATGACCCTATACACCTCCAGGCTGTGTAAGGGCTATTTGACCAAGAAGGATAGAGATGGAGTGCTACATCAGATGACCTGGCCTCCACAATCACCCGACCTCAACCCAAATGAGATGGTTTGGGATGAGTTGGACCACAGAGTGAAGGAAAAGCAGCCAACAAGTGCTCAGAATGTGTAGGAACTCCTTTAAGACGGTTTGAAAAGCATTCCAGGTAACGCTGGTTGAGAGAATGCCAAGAGTGTGCAAAGCTGTCAACAAGGTGGCTACTTTAAAGAATCTCAAATATAAAATATATTATGTGTTTAACAATATTTTGGTTACTACATGATCCCATGTGTTATTTCATAGTTTTGATGTCGTCTCTATTATTCTACAATGTAGAAAATAGTAAAAAATAAACCAATGAATGAGTAGGTGTGTCAACTTTTGACTAGTATATATTTACCCCAACAATATATGGGGTATTGGAAATGATGCAGACAAGCACATTAATGGTAGCTGCAATCTATCCGTAATATTAAAACTGATCTACCCCTTCCCCCCCAAACAAATCCTTCAAATAGTCAATAAATGAGTATTGCCTCGGATGAAATTGTTATCTCAACAACATCCTATGAATGAATGAATTTGGTTACTCACCAAAGGCTTTCTTGGGCCCCACCAAGCGTAGTGTGAAGGGTGTTCCCCTTGGTTGCTCCTTTAGCATCTTAGCTACTTCATAGTGCCGACACCCGACAATGCTCTGGTCATTGATGGCCTCAATGTGATCGCCCACGCATACAGTCTTGAGCTGGTCAATGGTGCTCTCTTCCTTTATCCTCTGTAGAATAAACAGACCGGGTTTGGGTAGGATGTAGTCCATCTACCTAATCCTATTAATTGTTGACATCTTGCTAAGTATCTAGGCCACACTACTACATTTTCGTCATTATAACCTGAGTGGTTCAAACCCTGAATGCTGATTGGCTGAAAGCCGTGTTAAATCAGACCGTATACCACGGGTATGACAAAATATTTATTTTTACTCTTCTAATTACTCAATAAGGCACCTCGGGGGGTTTGTGGTATATGGCCAATATACCACGGCTAAGGACTGTATACAGGCACTCTGCGTTGCGTCGTGCATAAGACCAACCCATAGCTGTGGTATATTGGCCATATACCACACCTGCTCGGGCTTTATTGCCTGGGCATAAGTCGGGAAAATGCTACAGCAAAGCTACAGTCAGGTAGGAAGCAAAAATATTTGACTGTTATTTTGTGGTTAAAATGCATTGTTTTTTTCTCCAAAAAACACACTGTGTAGGACAGATAGGCCTTTATCATGTAGGCTACAGTTCACCTCAAAATCAGCCTTGAGTCTGCTTTGTGACAAATGTTACCATAGTAACATAGTAATAGGGGAAGGTAACAGAGTGTCATGGAAGCACAGCCACATCCAATTGTATTTCCTTCTCCTAAAATATGGCACACTCCTTAAATGTTTTAATCCGGTTTCACAGTATGTTTCAGGGCGCGTTTCTCTGCCCAGGCATTGCTGACTCGTGTCAGAACTACCTGGATAGGTAAATATCAGCTAACCACATCATGTTATAGCAATCTGGTGCCAGACTGCACAGAAGATGACATGGCACGCAACCATTGGTTGATACATGCAAAGTCTGAGCAGGGGAACATGACCTCTCTCTTCACTTAAAACCTGGCCTTTTACTCTGACCTTTAACCTCTGGCTTTTACGTCTATGGAACGTTCTGACTCGGATAAGGTTTACTTACTTACTTTACGTCTGGCTATTACCTTAATGAAAGCGTACCCTGCTCCGTTGTCAGTGATGGTCAGCCCGAGGGCGTCCTCCGTCTTGGTGACCTCCACCTCTTTGGTCTCGCCCCTGATGTGGGCGAAGATGAAGTCCTCCAGGCCGATCTGACCACCTAACAGCTTCTGCATATCCACCTTGTGGGAGTTCAGAGTGCAGAAAAGGATCTAGCCCACAGAGAAGAGAGAGGAGCAATGGTCAGCAGGAAATACATGAGGGTAGTTTGGAACATGAATGATTGTCATCCCATCAAATCAAATCAAATGTATTTATAAAGCCCTTCTTACATGAGCTAATATCTCAAAGAGCTGTACAGAAACCCAGCCTAAAACCCCAAACAGCAAGCAATGCAGGTGTAGAAGCACGGTGGCTCGGAAAAACTCCCTAGAAAGGCCAAAATCCCATTCAAAAGAAGAACCATTAAAATGTTAATCTTTCATCCACCTTAACTTGTTAAGTCACAGCAGTATTCAACAACCTGAACAGGTGTGAAATAATGGATGTGGCTTTTATCTTAATTCAGTAAATATGCCTACATTCCTCTAAATGGAGAGTGATGTAGCTCCGCAAAATGTAATAACATCTAAAGATCTGTATGGAATTTAAGAATGCTCGTCAAGATCAAAGGAGATGACAGGGTCGTGTTCAGTAGGGAGAAAAGGTTTTAAACAGAGTGAAATGTTATTAACTGAACTTGCCCAATCAGAACACAGATTTTCCTTTTCTGGACAATCAATCAATCACATGTATTTATAAACCCCTTTTTACATCAGCGGTTGTCACTAAGTTGTTTTTGACAGTGACCTGGCCTCGACCCCCAAATAGCAAGCAAAAGCAGAAGTAGAAGAACTTTGGCACAAAAACTTTCCAGAAGGAAGAAACCTGCTCTGAGGGGTGGCCCATTCATCCCCTTCTGGTAATATTGAAACTTTTCCGTAACATTGTGCCCTACACTATATTCAACCTTTAACATGACTCACAAACCTCTCCTGACTCCCATGTCATACTACTCAATCCCAACAGCAGAGGGCAGTGTTCCAACATAGATGCACCAAAGAGACTGCCCTTCACGTGGCCATTTTGTGATCTTATCTGGACAGGACCATCCTGGTCCTGGAGAGCCACAGTGTATGCAGGCTTTTCTCCAGCCCAGCACTAACACATTGGATTCACCTAGTGGTCAACTAATCATAGTTTTCAATCTTGTTAGTTTAATGGTTGTTTTGGGGACAGAAATATAAGCATGCACTCACTTCCTGGATACTTCTGGATCTGCCACTCCTGCTTTTTTTGACTCCCTCTCAATTCTGCATTTGTTACCTGTAGGTAATGTGTTACCTATAAAGTGGAGGCTGCTGAGGGGAGGACGGGTCATAATAATGGCTGCAATGGAGCTAATGGAATGGCATCAGACCATGTGATTGATGTATTTGATACCGTTCCACTAATTCCGCTCCAGCCATTACCACGAGCTTGTCCTCCCCAATTATGACCCCGCCAACCTCCTGTGGTATAAACTCTTGTCTCAGCCTTGCTCGGTGTCATTGACACTAGTTCAAGGACAGGCATAAATAATCCTGTGTGGAAAGCTTTATTGCAGGTTGTGATGTGAAATGCTGCCAGCTTGCTCACTTTATTTTTTTTATGCCTATGAGCACATAGATTTCCTGTCCAAACGCCGAGAATATGATTGGAATATGATCAGAAATATAATAAGAATATGATTAGAATATAATCAGAATATGAATAGAATATGACTAGAAATATCATCAGTAAATGATCCGAATATAATCACAATATGATTACAATAGAATCAGAATATGATCGTAATATGATTAGAATAGAATCAGAATATGATTAGAATATCATCAGTATATGATTGGAATATGATCAGAATATGATTAGAATCAGAATATGATCAGAATATGATTAGAATCAGAATATGATCAGAATATGATTAGAATATCATCAGTATATGATTGGAATATGATCAGAATATGATTGGAATCAGAATATGATCAGAATATGATTAGAATCAGAATATGATCAGAATCAGAATATAATTAGAATCAGAATATGATCAGAATATGATTAGAATCAGAATATGATCAGAATATGATCAGAATCAGAATATGATTAGAATCAGAATATGATCAGAATATGATTAGAATCAGAATATGATCAGAATATGATTAGAATCAGAATATGATCAGAATATGATCAGAATATGATTAGAATCAGAATATGATCAGAATATGATCAGAATATGATTAGAATCAGAATATGATTAGAATCAGAATATGATCAGAATCAGAATATGATCAGAATATGATTAGAATCAGAATATGATCAGAATATGATTAGAATCAGAATATGATTGTGCTCTTCTACTGTTCACTTCTTTTATTTGTCCTTTTTGCTGGAATGTGTTTGACATTCAAGAGCACTGAGCAAAATACAAGGGCACAAATGAAGACATTTATGAACATTTCAGTGTACTCCCACTAATAAACCTTCGGTATCACAGTAAAAAAAGGAACCTTCTGTTTTACAGTATCAAATGTGTTCCTGAAACTACATTATATAATTATCTTGACCTACCTTCGATCATCCATATCTTTCTGTCATCTGTCATGGCATTGAGACAGCAACAGGTTGCAGTGTGGATGGCCGTGACCCACTAAAAGGTTGTTCATTAGACCAGATCAGTAGATTTCGCTCGAGGACATTTTGTATGTCCTTCCAGCTGTTTTTACGACATTACTAGAAGGTCATCCTCACATTGGAGATGTTCCACGTTAAAAGCATTCATTAGTTACCATAAAGACGTTAAAAGCATTCATTAGTTACCATAAAGACAACTCAGTAACTCCTTTTTTATTTTATTTTTTACAAACTTTGCACCTGTCACTCAGAATTCGGCTCTGGAATGTTCTGGAAATGTTTAATCAATTATTTTAAAACTGACTATTTGTATTTCATCTGTGACAGTTAATCAAAAGTCAAAATGATCAAAGTCCTTCAAACTATGAATCCTGAGCAAATGATTGTGTAGTACATCATGGAAACAGGTCTAATTTGAGACAAAAATAGTCAATCAACCTTAACCCAACAAGGAGACTATTTATACATTACATAATAATTAAAACGGTCAGCATGACCTAACAGCAGAACATCCAAATGATCAGATCGTGTACTGTAATGGCCTAACCAGTCAGCAGAAATTAACAAAGAACAGCCAAGCCTACCGTACCTCAGAGGGAGAGATATGAAACACCTCAGCGATCTTGGCATACAACTCCTTGACATTGGTGAAGCCATGGATGCGGCCTGTAGGGCTGCCATGTGCCAACTGGGTGTGGAAGACGAGCCTGGGCCTCGGGTACTCAGGCGGCCCAGACAGAGGTGGGTCTGAGGGGGGCAGCGGCGGAGCGGAGGGCTCCACACCCCCATGTGTCTGACTCTTCACCTCTTCCTCTGAAGCCGGCCCTCCAGCCTTGTTGCTGTCCTGCGCTAGCGGGCTCATCTCTTCTCCGTTCTGCATCGGCCCCAGCTCTGGGTTGGTGGTCCTCCGTGAGTCCTGGTGTATGCTGCCCTAGCCGGCCAGAGAGAGAGTTGGGACCCTAGGTGCTGCTGAATTAGTGATGAGAGTAGTCAGGTAACGGCAGCCAAAGGAGGCCTGCTCGGCCAGGTGGAAACCCAACACCCAGATGCTGAGCATCGTATGTGTGACACCGGAGACCGAGAGCAGATAGGGAGAACAACAAACATATCACACCAGTTAAGCTGCCTTTATAAAGACCTCATATAACACCATTAGTGTCTGTCTGGGCACCAGGTAAAGGGACTCACACATGACCCCAAAAGGATGGTACGTTTGTGGTAGGGGCTAAAAGCTCTGACCATATCCATGATATCATGTGTCACCTGGAGTCGGTAGACAGACAATGTCCCGATGTTAGTCGTAAGGAGACACTCTGTACTGAAAGTAAAGTCCCTCCAGTCCTCATTAATGAAGAATTAGTAAAGTCAGGGTGGATCTTCCTCAATTGTCAGCCTTTTTAACCCTACAGCCAGCCCACGGATACACAAGAAGAGTACTTAGCCTGATAAATGGTTGTTTAATTCGACCCTATGCTGAAATGTGTGCCAACAACTTCTTAGAAGTTAACAAATATATTGTGATGTAACGATAGATCATAGTAAGAGCTAGCATTGATATGTATGTCTGCAGTTTTATTATCTTATTTACCTAACCGTAGACCAATCCTGCAAAATGATGTAGACTACCTAAAGCACAAGACATTCCCTAGGTTTAGGAAACTAGAAATAAAACATCACTGGATAGTTGTGAAGTAGGAGAGAGGCAAATATGAAGAGGTGTACAGGAAGTGGCCAAGCGGAGCTCGAACCCCCCCCTCGCCAGGGGTCATGTGATTGGTGAATGTTACCACTACAGCACACTGGAAATACACTGAGTTTACAAAACATTAAGAACACATGCTCTTTCCATGACTTAAGAGTGTCTAGGTGAATCCAGGTGAAAGCTATGATCCCTTATTGATGTCACTTGTTAAATCCACTTAAAATCACCATGCTTCTACACCTGCATTACTTGCTGTTTGGGGTTTTAGGCTGGGTTTCTGTACAGCACTTTGAGATATCAGCTGATGTACGAAGGGCTTTATAAATACATTTGGTCAAGAACTGTCACGCTGCTGTTTTTCTCACACAACAGTTTCCTGTGTGTATCAAGAATGGTCCACCACCCAAAGGACATCCAGACAACTTGATACAACTGTGAGAAGCAATCGAGTCAACATGGGCCAGCATCCCTGTGGAACGCTTTCAACATCTTGTAGAGTCAACATGGGCCAGCATCCCTGTGGAACGCTTTCAACATCTTGTAGAGTCAACATGGGCCAGCATCCCTGTGGAACGCTTTCAACATCTTGTAGAGTCAACATGGGCCAGCATCCCTGTGGAACGCTTTCAACATCTTGTAGAGTCAACATGGGCCAGCATCCCTGTGGAACGTTTTCAACATCTTGTAGAGTCAACATGGGCCAGCATCCCTGTGGAACGCTTTCAACATCTTGTAGAGTCAACATGGGCCAGCATCCCTGTGGAATGCTTTCAACATCTTGTAGAGTCAACATGGGCCAGCATTCGGGTGGAATGCTTTCAACATCTTGTAGAGTCAACATGGGCCAGCATTTATATAAGTAGGTTTAGGAGCAGGAATATGCGCCTGACATGTCTAGGCTTTTCCCAAGACACAAAGGTATTTTATCTCCCTCTTGCATATGGAAATACCAGCAAATGACTCTCACTCTTGTTGATGATACTGTACTTGTACCATACCTGCATGCTCTTGAATTGTGAGACCCACGCTGATGACAAAAACATTGATATGGAAAGCAATTGTGTGTCAAGAAGAATGCACTATTTAACCATGATATACAGTGTATACTATACTTCTGTGTTTTGCTTGTCTTGTAACAATGTCCTATTTATGTCATCCAGTTGTTCTTTTACATTACAATGTTACCTTTATACTGGGATGTACGTAACTTGAAGCATATTCCTGCTTAGATCAACTTGGTGAACGACTACTTGCAGTCTCTTTTCCCTCAGGCTGCGTGTGTACATTGTTGCAGTCATGCTGAACCTGCGATTCTGCAGCTGCTGTGGCTTCGCTGGGTCTTTAAAAGTCAAGGTGTCTCTTATCTCAAGGTTAATGCTATTACTCACAAGAGAATGATAATGAGGAATGTTTTGACAAAACATACCCTTTTTACAACATCTGAAATAATGTTCTCTAACCAAAGGACATCTTTCACTTTTCCTTGAAGAAGAAAAAAACAGACAGACCAAATTTTTGGAACATCTGTGAAATGTATACACATATGTTCTTACGTATGCCACAAATTTCATATTTACTCATCGTGTTCTTCCTTCCAATAAACTCTTGGTCTTCTCTTAAGTCCCCATTATATTTCCTCCTTCTTTTGAGGTAGTGAATAATATTTGAACAGGCAAATGTTTGCCATAGGGCTATGTCTATAAAACCATATATCATTTTTACGAGTCATATGGTCAATATTGATAGATGAACAGAATAAATAAAGTCAGGGTTGAAAGGATTTATTGATATCAATCATTTATAGGCACTGACATTTTTTGTAGATAGTTCCCAATGTTTAGTGCCTTTAAATGTTTACAATAAATGGAAATATTTTATTCAAGCTATAATCTATTATAATTCTATCTGGTTGTGAACTTCAGTTCATCTGTGTTCCTGTGTGGACAATCCAATGCCTGGGATGAACGATGGTCTGTCGACTATTACTAGAATATGACTGGTGCTGTAGGGAAAGATATTTACATTAAATAAATAAATATCAAATGCTCTTTCAGTGTAAGCCACAAAACACTGAACAAGAATATACATCTAATTTTATAAAAAGTACAATCCATCCTCCTGCTTCATTAAAACCGACTCCACTGAACAATTAGAAAAAATGACCACCAGACCCATATTATTATGAAAGCTGATCTGCATTTCCTTTTCCAAATATCATCAATGTATCGCCATCAACCTCTCCCAGCTCTATAAAGGTTTCAGTTGATACAGTTCGGAAGAGGTTGTGCATATATTCTGACGATTTTTGTGACGTTTTGGACTTTGGTTTGTTTTTTTCCGGCTGTTCGAACACACAACATTTTTTTCTAGAAGTAAGCAGAAATTCTAAACCATCAACCTCTCTCAGCTCTTTTTTAAATTTAACTAGGCAAGTCAGTTAAAGACAAATTATTATTTACAATGATGGCCTACTGGGGAACAGTGCCATGTTCCGGGGCAGAACAACAGATTTGTACCTTGTCAGCTCGGGGATTCAATCCAGCAACCTTTGCTGGCCCAACGCTCTAACCACTAGGCTACGCTGCCACCCCTACACTCTAACCACTAGGCTACCCTGCCGCCTCTACGCTCTAACCACTAGGCTACTTGCCGCTCTTTAATAAAACTTGTTTCCTAAGCCTCTACTTTAAGCACCCTCTTTATCTTCTTGGTCAGGCGGGTTTTGGGATGTATCCCTTATAATATCAGATTTCAGTTTTGAAACAGCAGTATTTTGGATGCAGTAAATGCAGGATAACTGCAGTTACACTGCAACATTTCTGCAATAAAATTTTATAAAATATATAATATATATATATATATATATAAAATAAATATATATATATATAAAATATACTGCACAAAAAAAGGGCTTTGTGTTTGCTGTGGCATTACAGTGCCTCCTCGGTTTCCTTATCTGAAGAGGCGGTTCCAACATATACTGTAGTCATATGAGCTGGTCTGTCATGAGCCTTTAAAAACTTCCCCTAAAAACTAACACTGCCGATGAGTCAGATTTTTTGGGGGGTGAAAAGTCTTGAGGATTTCCAACATATTAATAATAATATTATAATTTAGCAGACGCTTTTATACAAAGTGACTTACAGTCATGTGTGCATACATTCTACATATGGGTGGTCCTGAGAATCGAACCCACTACACTGGCGTTACAAGCGCTATGCTCTACCAACTGAGCTACAATGACTCAACATTCTTTCAAAATTAGGGTGAAATGGCAAGTAAATGTGCATTTTCAGGCACCACTATAACCAAATGCCATAGATAAGAAAAACGGTGTTACCATTTGGTGCTGCAGTTTCTGTCTCACAGGAAATGAGGGGGAAGGGCGACAGAAAGACAGAGGTCACTGGCCACAGTCCTGTGGTGTAGAACAAAAGGCACCAACATACTTCTTGAATGCCACTGCAGTCTTGTGAAACACTCATCTTTGGTTCATTTGTAACACATTTTTGTTGATTTAAATGCATTCGCTATTCAGACTTGATGCAGCTGACTGCTTTTAGCCAACCTCTTTTTTTGGGGCATAACGTAATTCCTTTTGGAGCCACTGTTTAAGAGGATGTCATGTTGAAACAACAATACTATAAGCAGATGATTTTAAAAAGCTAGAATTTAATGTCCACCAACATCCACTAGTTAAATAAATCAAATAATAAAAATGTCCACTAATGTACAAATTTAACAGTATAATTTTAAACCGTCCCCTCGCCCATACCCGGGCACGAACCAGGGACCTTCTGCACACATCAACAACAGTCACCCACGAAGCATCGTTACCCATCGCTCCACAAAAGCAGCAGCCCTTGCAGAGCAAGGGGAACTACTACTTCAAGGTCTCAGAGCAAGTGACGTAACCGATTGAAACGCTATTTAGCGCACACCGCTAACTAAACTAGCCGTTTCACATCCGTTACACAAACAAACACAAGCCACTCTACATAGGATGTGTATAATATACCATAGGGCAGGCATGTCCTTGAATGTTTAAGGAATTTCCACATAAAAACTACCTGCTGAGGTGGTGATTGAACCAGGTTCATAACTCCATATAATATACTTCATACAACAGGCTAATTAATACCTGTAACACACTTCTTCTCTTCGCTAGAGATTATACATTTAAAATATGAACTCACTGAAATGACCATAGAATAGATAATTGAAGTAGACTGGCCTACTAGGCCTAAAGAAAGAAAGATCCAAACGCTTTCAAATTGTTGATACAATATCTTCACCACACTTTCTCGTTTTGATAGCACAATGACGCGGGTTTTGTGTCCAATAAAAAGCAATGGGCGGAGACGAAGAGACAAGTACTGCGAACTGATTGGAAGATTCGTTTGCCATGACATTTTTTTTTAAATATAACTTGCCTCCTCTCCCATTGGTCGATTGGCTTGGTCCACTTTAAGCTAATTTAATGTGTCGTCATAGCTGGAGTGGGAGAAAAGCAAATCCAGGAGTTGGCGTGCAACATCTGTGGTGGAGCGGGGTTTTGGAGTCGAACACCGGTTGGAAGAAGAATGCTTGAAAACCGGACAGATCGATTGAAAACCTTCCTGAGGAAGATGGATGAAAAGGCAATCGTTAGAATCAAGCACTTCATGAAAGAAAGGTAAGGATAGATATCTTAACTAACTGTTCTACAAAAAAACGCTAGCCCCAGCTTTTAGCGCTCTGTACCAATGGGTGGATGTGCAAACAAACATATGCTAACTTGACTAAGGTTAGCTGGCTATCCGCTTCTTATAAAAGACTTAACTGAGCTAGCTAATATCAACGTTTTGAATTCAATATGACGTAACTAGACATTTTATATCATTGCACTAAGCACGTGCACTGAATTGCTTTATATAGTTATTACTATTGTCACACGAGTCGTTTATGTTCCTCGAGAGGTGCATATTACAGCCCTGTGCGATATTTAACTGGGTTGTTATGAAACCAAGCCTTGCTAGTTAGTTACATCCTAGGTGACATAGCGAGCTATGTAACTACAGTTGTTTATTGAACACATTTCAAAGGTAATCATATTTACTGTCTCACAAATAAATGCTCGTCAGCTGTCTGTAGTGTCTCAAAGGAGCATTCGTTGTGCAAACAGCTGGACCTAAGGCGCGCGTCAACATCGTATATCTTGATGCATAGAGCTTCCTGATTAAAAATGGCTGGCTGTGCTGCATAAATGTAGTTAGTGTTGGATGTTATGCTTTAATTAGGTCGCAGTGGAATACTTTTTACACTCAGGACTTCATATTCTCATTGCCACCTTAACTAGCCAAACTCAGAAATTACACAAGCCAACAGTCAAGGGAAGTGATTATCTTTACATTCAAAATAGGCCCATAATATAAACTTTTCACCACTGTTAACAGAACGGGGTATGTGTTGCGTGTTTTTATTTATTTATAATGAAAATGGACAGCTTACATTGTTATGCTATTGCATCTTCCAATGCTCAGGTTCAGAACAGTTGTAAATGTAATTTGCCTCTCGCAGAGGAAAACACGATTACCTCTTCCTCCTATTCCTCCTCTTCCTCCTATTTCTCCTGCTGATGTCAGTGATGATCCTGCTCCGCGAATAACCAGAGACTGTAGGGATCGATGTCACAGCAGGGGACACACACAGGAGACCTGTTCTCTTTTCCGTTGAGACTCAGCCCTACATCAGTGTGTCACCGGGGTTTTTATGTTAATGTCAGCTTTAGTGTTACTGTTTTCATCAGCAGTGTGCAACTACAGACTTGTGGCTATCAGAATCAACCATCTCTGCATCATTCAATACAATTTATTTGTGACAAGGTGTTAAAGTTCAGTCAGACCATTATGTAAATGTCGGTTAAAGAATCTGGAGGCTTGGCCCCAATTCAGGGCATGTCTGCCGGAGCCACGAGACATGGTTGCCGGTCCATGTAAATATAAACAGAAAGGGTCTTTAGGGTAAATCGTCGATGGAAACTTATCTTTTTGTTGTCCCCATGGGTCAACCACAGGTGGTCTTTCCCTTTTTACATCATGGCTGTTGCACATCACCGTTTAAGCCCCATAGAATAGAAATCCTGTTACTTTCCATCCCCAGTTCCCCTGGAAAACAATTGGATTTCCTATTATCCCTGACCCTCTAGGCGATCTCTTTCACTGTTACTGGTATGTGAACGTGACATTGGTGGGGGTAATCTCTCAGGTCCTTGAGTGTCCAGTTATAACAATGTGTACTTGTCTAAGGGAGGATGCGAAGTTTTGAAGTTCAAATAGTCCTACGTTGAAGCTGGGAATAGGTGGGGAGGGGCTGCAGTCCAGGGGAGAATTTCAATCGGATTTCCTTGATTTCCTCTGGTCTTCTCGCCTCCCTCTCAAAACCCATTAGATGAGAAGGTCTGAGGTCCTGCCCCTGTGACCTTCTCATCCAATGGGTTTTGAGGAGGAGGCAAGGAGAGAAGACGTGACCAATCAAGGAAATGTAATTGAAATTCTCCTCGTGTCCATCTGGCTCCTTGGAGGTGCTTTTTATTTTACCAGGTAAGTTGACTGAGAAAACATTCTCATTTACAGCAATGATTTTGGGCATAGTTACAGAGGAGAGGAAAGGGGGAAGAATGAGCCAATAGGAACCTGGGGATGGTTAGGTGGCTCACAACCAGGGGAGGCTTACATTACCAGACTAAGGGGACTTAACCAAACCTTTGAATTATTGTTATTTAAGGCTAAGCCTAACTCTTGAGGTTTTTGATATACTCATTTTTGTACTTCCATGGTGTGAGAGCCAGGTGGGAGTTTCCTGCTTGGTGGTGTGACTATCATGAGGCTCTGCTGGAAGAATTGCCTTCTGTCTGTGTCGGCTGAACATGGAGGAAGTGGCAAGCGCCCATGGGGTGGTATGACACTCCCAAAACACATTGTTCGGCTGGGCCTGACGGCACGTTGTTTGGCACCCTGCCTTGTCCTGTTGGACCAGTCTGCTGCACCCTCCTTGAACCCTCGATGGCCTCTGTTCACATCACTTGATTAGTTGACTGTTTTGCTCTTGCTCAATACTGGGATGTAAAGCAGATTTGGCATATTTGCTTGACTTGAACTGTGCTGTTTGTTTGCCCTTGTGGCACTTAGATTAGGCTGAACAAAAAAATATTTTGAATTGTTCTGTTAACCTTAGTTATTTGTACAAAATATTGATGTATGGCTAGGCCATGTGTGAAAGCTTTGGAAGTTGTACTTTCCCTTGCTTGTAATCGGTGCACTGTAAAACCATTTATTTTAACAAGTTCAGGAGAGCCCATCTTTTGTCACCTGGTCTTTGCGTTTGGCTGCAACCGATATGATTGGATGATAGAAAATCAGCAGTTTACCTGACTGGACTTTTTTTTTCCTGTTTTGAGGACCACCACATCTGTCAAAGCTCTTGAGGACCACCATTCGTGGAGTTGTGGGACAACTTTTGCTGCTCTGAAATGCCCCTATCTAGTCCACACTTTAGCTTATGCAATGCAGTTGCTTTTGCGGACATGAGGAGATATTGTATACCACCTCAATGAGGATAGTGTACTACCAGATCTGTTCCCATCTGCACAAACTGATATTAATAGATACTTTCTTTTGTCATTACCCACACATCTCAAAGCCCGCTTCTATTGGGAGGCCTGGTGTTTTGTTTGATACCTGGAAATGTGTTTTAGGTTAGAGACTTGCACAGGCATACATTTTAAGACCGAGCCTTACCCATGCCATTAATTAACTGTGCCTCTCTCACTCGCACCCTGTGCACAGCTCAAATCAAATTTATTTATATAGCCCTTCGTACATCAGCTGATATCTCAAAGTGCTGTACAGAAACCCAGCCTAAAACCCCAAACAGCAAGCAATGCAGGTGTAGAAGCACGGTGGTTAGGAAAAACTCCCTAGAAAGGTTTCTTCCTAGGTTTTGGCCTAAAGAGGAACCAGGCTATGTGGGGTGGCCAGTCCTCTTCTGGCTGTGCCGGGTGGAGATTATAACAGAACATGGCCAAGATGTTCAAATGTTCATAAATGACCAGCATGGTCGAATAATAACAAGGCAGAACAGTTGAAACTGAAGCGGCAGCACAGTCAGGTGGACCGGGGACAGCAAGGAGTCATCATGTCAGGTAGTCCTGGGGCACGGTCCTAGGGCTCAGGTCCTCCGAGAGAGAGAAAGAAAGGAGAGAATTAGAGAACGCACACTTAGATTCACACAGGACACCGAATAGGACAGGAGAAGTACTCCAGATATAACAAACTGACCCTAGCCCCCCAACACAAACTACTGCAGCATAAATACTGGAGGCTGAGACAGGAGGGGACAGGAGACACAGCTTGCTCTGCATGCGCTCTACTCATGGCGAACTGAGTCTGGGTATCCATAGCAACGGCTCGGCTTGGGCTGCTCTGCTCAGTGAACCTATGAGAGCAGTAACTGTTAGCTACTTTTCAACACTTAACTCGGACAAATCTCAAGGAACATTTATTTTCTGTGAAATAATGTTGCCTGTCTTATGTTTGACGAGGTTGGAGAATTTGACACCATTTTACGATCTTAGTCAGATATGACTGTGCTGTGTGGCAGTGCACACGAGAATGGCTCAGCTTCAAAATGTTAGCGCTACGTTCTGTGATACCCGAGCCCTGCCTGTCCCAGACATAACCCCATGTATAATGGCTGGGAATGGCAATGGTAAGAGCTGTTCTGCGATAAGCCCTCTCACCTCCTTGTGTGACTACAGCAGCCAATACATATCGTACCCGGTGATTTTAAACTGAAGCGGACAAATGAAGGCAGAAATCAAGTGGATAGGGATGGAGGGCGGCAGGGTAGCCTAGTGGTTAGAGCGTTGGACTAGTAACCGGAAGGTTGCAAGTTCAAACCCCCGAGCTGACAAGGTACAAATCTGTCGTTCTGCCCCTTAACAGGCAGTTAACCCACTGTTCCTAGGCCGTCATTGAAAATAAGAATTTGTTCTTAACTGACTTGCCTAGTTAAATAAAGGTAAAATAAAGGTGCTGTTGGTCCAAGCTCGTACGATGTGTGCACAGGTAAAATTGTGTGTCTACTTGGCCTAATGTATTATTTATGTATATTTTTCAGCAGAGAAGTGGTCAGTAGCCACCCTGCTTAACATTGCAGCCCTAAAGAGTCGACTCAGAGTTTAAACCATATTTTAGTTTGTCTTGTTGCCAAAGCAAACAACTGGCCTTTTGACATGCAAGTGTGAAGTCCTTTTCAATTTCATTGAATTGGCCTGGTGAGGAAGAGCTCTTCAGCTGATAGGCCAATCTGCTTCTTTGTGGTCCAGTTTCTTGACAACTCTCTTCGTTATGCAAAAATGTAATTCATGCTAGAAAAGTAAACTTTTTGCATTTGACTCTTTCACAGTCCTCAGTAAAGGCCTGTTAAGTGGTCTATGTTAAGTGGTCTATGTTAAGTGGTCTATGTTAAGTGGTCTATGTTAAGTGGTCTATGTTAAGTGGTCTATGTTAAGTGGTCTATGTTAAGTGGTCTATGTTAAGTGGTCTATGTTAAGTGGTCTATGTTAAGTGGTCTATGTTAAGTGGTCTATGTTAAGTGGTCTATGTTAAGTGGTCTATGTTAAGTGGTCTATGTTAAGTGGTCTATGTTAAGTGGTCTATGTTAAGTGGTCTATGTTAAGTGGTCTTCTGTGGCTCAGTTGGTAGAGCATGGCACTTGCAACATTGAGGTAGTGGGTTCGTTTCCTGCGACCACTTCTATGTAAAATGTATGCATGAATAAGTCGCTTTGGATGAACATGTCTGCTAAATGGCACATAAAAGTGGATTTACACATACTAGAAAGTAGGAGAAGTAAAGGGCTAATTTAAGACTGCTGGCCGTTGTGGAATCTCTGTCCAGGAGGTGTTATTAAATATGGCAATCCGTGGGCAGACTTACGGTGAAGTCTTTTTTTTTTTGTGCCTTTTTTGTACTTACCCAGAGTCCGATTTAACTGATGAATACAATTTATGTCTTTACATTTTTAAAGGTAGTTTCTGGACCAATTTGCTAACTAGCATTGGCTGAATGACTGGCAGTCTCTGGGATCAGCTAGTGTCTAAGGTGTGAGAATGAGTCGCTAAGTTATAGTCTCAGTCCCAAGTGGCTACCTCTCCTTGTGTCCTCCTGAAAACACAGATGCCAATGTTTATCTCCCCCCCCCCCACCACCAACATTAGTTGTGACTCCCAAAAGTGTAAAACATTTTTTTAAAGAAGTGCGTTCAACCTGAAGACTCAAATTTGGATCCACCTACGGGCTTAATTTGAACTCATGCCTCTGAAAGGTGTCCTTTTTTAACCGGCACCATTGTCCATGTGTATTTTGATTCCTTGGACTCATTGTACTGGTTGCTTTGTAGCACCATCCCCTTGAGTCGTTTTGAATTTGACTGCCATTTTAGTGACTCGGTGTCATTTGAAGCCATTTTCATGCTGTGGTGAGAATAGAGGCTGGTGTTACTTCCACACCTCACACTCTTCCCTTCCCAATGTCAGCTGTTTCCAAGGTAACGCCAGGTGACACAATATGAGCGGGGTCAGTGTGGCCAACCCTCTTGTTTTTTTCATCCCCCACTCTCTCTCACACTCGTGCTCTCTGTCGCTCGCTCGCTCTCTCTCTCCCGCTTGCTCGCTCGCTCTCTCTCTCCCGGTGCTCGCTCTCTCTCTCCCGCTTGCTCGCTCTCTCTCTCCCGCTTGCTCGCTCTCTCTCTCCCGCTTGCTCGCTCTCTCTCTCCCGCTTGCTCGCTCTCTCTCTCCCGCTTGCTCGCTCTCTCTCTCCCGCTTGCTCTCTCTCACACTCGTGCTCTCTGTCTCTCTCTCTCTCTCTGTGTGTGCCGCTTCTCTTCCTACCCTTCAATGTTGTTTTGAACTGCAGCTGTAAAAGAGAGACCTTTACACCCGTTGACTGTCTGCAGTTGCTCCCGGGTTCAGCGGAGAGCAAAAAGTACTCTCCCTTTTCTCACACACACACACTGCTTGTGCTCGGACCAGCGGGCGCTCTCTCTCTGTAGCAGCTGAAGAAAAGGTGGTTTAGGACACGCTTGGCTGATCATGGAGAGAGGAAACAGCCAGTGGTATGACCAGGATGCTGCAGACTGTGGCCGTGCAGGGAATGGGGCGAGGTAGGGCTCTTTATCCTCTTCACCTGTCACAGCCTACTCACTGCCTGTTTATATTCTGGACTGATCAAGGTGTAGCCTAAGTGTGAGTGAATGCCATCAATGCTTTTCCATTTTACGTGAGTATGACTTTTCTCACTCTGTCGACTGCAGATTTAGCCAAGCAGCTTCCTTGACTCCAACCACCAGGACGCAACGTTTTGAAAAGTTCAGATAGAAATAGGCTATGTAGAACAAACGTGCCTCTGACGTGTAGAATAAGGAATAGCATCGGCTCTAAATCGTGGCATTTCTATCTGAGACGTTCAACAACGTTTGATTGCTGAACCGTGGCCCAGGATTAGTCATGGCCTCCATGGACGAAGTCCAGTCCCAGAGGGAGCGGAACCACTTCTAGATCACATCCTATTGGCCTCAAGTGATCTGCTGCTGACTTGCTTGGGGGCATACAGCGGGTTGGCTACACTTCCAGGATTACAGGCTCGTTACCTTGGAGGTCATCACCCTGATCTTTTAAAGTGCTTCTGGGTGGTGGGCTGCTGCTAAACCGATATAGAGGACATAGAAACTATGGGAGAAACACTGTTATATGACAATGTGGATTACTTTATTAGACTACAGTTTCCCTTATACAACTTCTAGCATGCAGCAAATTGGTTGCTTGACTTTGTTATTCCCCCTGCATTTCATTGGCTGTTGCATTTGTATTTTGATTGTATTCTGTGATTTGGACCTCACTGACCACGTGTTACAAGTAGGCTACAGTACGGTGGATTCTCGTCTCAAACTTAGCAAACATATATATATATTTTTTTGGAAGGCCTCTACAACAAACACTGTAGCCAGCAAGTACTGTGTGACTGGCTGCCAGCCAACACTCCAAATAAGCACATGCACACATGTTACGTGGCAGGATCTGAGAGTTCAGCCATATAGGCATGCACACATGTTACGTGGCAGGATCTGAGAGTTCAGCCATCTAGGCATGCACACATGTTACGTGGCAGGATCTGAGAGTTCAGCCGTCTAGGCATGCACACATGTTACGTGGCAGGATCTGAGAGTTCAGCCGTCTAGGCATGCACACATGTTACGTGGCAGGATCTAAGAGTTCAGCCGTCTAGGCATGCACATTCCATCCCCATGATGGCTTTGAGACTTGGCCCATGTGTTCTGTCTTCTGTACCACAGACGGGGCCGGTTCGATCAGATTCTCATCTTCCTCATTTTTGTTTATAGAAAAACGCAATGACAGGCATGATCTAATTGTCAGACATTCCTCAATGAGGTAGAAATGTTGAAATGTATGTTTTCACTAATGCCTATACGTAACATGTGTTTTCTTGCTGGGGGGGGGGCATAATTACAAATCATTTGTAAGACTGCAAATTGACCGCAAGAAGCTTGACTAAAACAACATAATTTCAAACCTAGCTTACATTTATTTGTATACGATCATGTGTGTCTATTATGCATGATAAAACGTGAACAGATTTCCCCCAAAAAATCACTGGTGTTTTTAGTCTTCTGTCCAGTCTAAAATAAGTTTTGCTCACAGCATTGTGGGGGGGGGTGAAACCAAATTGTGCCCGCTGGCTGCTCGTTGAGGAATCCTGCTCTGTGTTCTACCTGGACTGTAAGCAGCCGAAAGGGACACCATAAAACCTGTGTTCCTGTAACAGTGCTAAGTGTTTTACTATCAGGAGGTTTTGCTGGTCATTGTTTGCCTTTATACAGAGCTGATCATGTCATCCCGGTGACGTAACTGTCACATGGTGCGTGATGTAAGTAGTTTTCCAGTCAACTACAATTTTGTAATTGTCTGTGACTTATGTTTTATACAACACCTTATTGCTATCTGATATAACCTAGGCCTAATGCTTTTTGAAAGTGATGTGTGCCTGTGGTATAATTGGCAGTTTATACATTAGTGCAAGGCATATTGACAATTATAAACTAGGTGGTACAAGCCCTGAATTCTGATTTGGCTGAAAGCCATGGTATACCACGGGTCATTTTACTGATCTAATTACGTTGGTAACCAGTTTATAATAGCAATAAGGCTCCTCAGGGTTTGATATATGGCCAATATACCACAGCCAAGGGCTGTGTCTAGGCACCCCGCGTTGCGTCTTGCCTAAGAACAGCCCTTAGCCGTGGTGTATTGGCCATATACTACACCTCCTCGGGCCTTATTGCTTAATTCGTGACCACTCATGTATGTCATGTAGCTAAGGATGTATGTCCTGAAGGAACCAGTGCAGGTCTAGGTAGACTATGGCATAAAGACAATGCTGGTATGTCATGTAGCTAAGGATGTATGTCCTGAAGGAACCAGTGCAGGTCTAGGTAGACCATGGCATAAAGACAATGCTGGTATGTCATGTAGCTAAGGATGTATGTCCTGAAGGAACCAGTGCAGGTCTAGGTAGACTATGGCATAAAGACAATGCTGGTATGTCATGTAGCTAAGGATGTATGTCCTGAAGGAACCAGTGCAGGTCTAGGTAGACCATGGCATAAAGACAATGCTGGTATGTCATGTATCTAAGGATGTATGTCCTGAAGGAACCAGTGCAGGTCTAGGTAGACCATGGCATAAAGACAATGCTGGTATGTCATGTATCTAAGGATGTATGTCCTGAAGGAACCAGTGCAGGTCTAGGTAGACTATGGCATAAAGACAATGCTGGTATGTCATGTAGCTAAGGATGTATGTCCTGAAGGAACCAGTGCAGGTCTAGGTAGACTATGGCATAAAGACAATGCTGGTATGTCATGTAGCTAAGGATGTATGTCCTGAAGGAACCAGTGCAGGTCTAGGTAGACTATGGCATAAAGACAATGCTGGTATGTCATGTATCTAAGGATGTATGTCCTGAAGGAACCAGTGCAGGTCTAGGTAGACCATGGCATAAAGACAATGCTGGTATGTCATGTATCTAAGGATGTATGTCCTGAAGGAACCAGTGCAGGTCTAGGTAGACCATGGCATAAAGACAATGCTGGTATGTCATGTATCTAAGGATGTATGTCCTGAAGGAACCAGTGCAGGTCTAGGTAGACTATGGCATAAAGACAATGCTGGTATGTCATGTAGCTAAGGATGTATGTCCTGAAGGAACCAGTGCAGGTCTAGGTAGACTATGGCATAAAGACAATGCTGGTATGTCATGTAGCTAAGGATGTATGTCCTGAAGGAACCAGTGCAGGTCTAGGTAGACTATGGCATAAAGACAATGCTGGTATGTCATGTAGCTAAGGATGTATGTCCTGAAGGAACCAGTGCAGGTCTAGGTAGACTATGGCATAAAGACAATGCTGGTATGTCATGTAGCTAAGGATGTATGTCCTGAAGGAACCAGTGCAGGTCTAGGTAGACTATGGCATAAAGACAATGCTGGTATGTCATGTAGCTAAGGATGTATGTCCTGAAGGAACCAGTGCAGGTCTAGGTAGACCATGGCATAAAGACAATGCTGGTATGTCATGTATCTAAGGATGTATGTCCTGAAGGAACCAGTGCAGGTCTAGGTAGACCATGGCATAAAGACAATGCTGGTATGTCATGTAGCTAAGGATGTATGTCCTGAAGGAACCAGTGCAGGTCTAGGTAGACTATGGCATAAAGACAATGCTGGTATGTCATGTATCTAAGGATGTATGTCCTGAAGGAACCAGTGCAGGTCTAGGTAGACCATGGCATAAAGACAATGCTGGTATGTCATGTATCTAAGGATGTATGTCCTGAAGGAACCAGTGCAGGTCTAGGTAGACTATGGCATAAAGACAATGCTGGTATGTCATGTAGCTAAGGATGTATGTCCTGAAGGAACCAGTGCAGGTCTAGGTAGACTATGGCATAAAGACAATGCTGGTATGTCATGTAGCTAAGGATGTATGTCCTGAAGGAACCAGTGCAGGTCTAGGTAGACTATGGCATAAAGACAATGCTGGTATGTCATGTAGCTAAGGATGTATGTCCTGAAGGAACCAGTGCAGGTCTAGGTAGACTATGGCATAAAGACAATGCTGGTATGTCATGTAGCTAAGGATGTATGTCCTGAAGGAACCAGTGCAGGTCTAGGTAGACTATGGCATAAAGACAATGCTGGTATGTCATGTAGCTAAGGATGTATGTCCTGAAGGAACCAGTGCAGGTCTAGGTAGACCATGGCATAAAGACAATGCTGGTATGTCATGTATCTAAGGATGTATGTCCTGAAGGAACCAGTGCAGGTCTAGGTAGACCATGGCATAAAGACAATGCTGGTATGCCATGTATGTCATGTAGCTAAGGATGTATGTCCTGAAGGAACCAGTGCAGGTCTAGGTAGACTATGGCATAAAGACAATGCTGGTATGTCATGTAGCTAAGGATGTATGTCCTGAAGGAACCAGTGCAGGTCTAGGTAGACTATGGCATAAAGACAATGCTGGTATGTCATGTATGTCATGTATGCCACCACCGGTTAATTTGATACCGGTTTTCTAAATGGGACTCACTTGGCAGGATTTAGAGTTGCGTGGGTGGACATTGTAGAAATATTATTAAATGCATTTCAAGGAAATGACATGTAATGGAGGAGGGGGGGGGGGGTGACAGAGTAAATTCATCAGAACAACTCTTGAATTGTTTTGCTCAACAAACTACATGCACCTTTCTCACGAAAAGCAAGAGCAGCAGCATAAATGATACAAATGTATCTGGTTCTACTGCAGCAGTAGAGTCTGGATATGTTCAGTTCAAATTACACGTACCCGTGACGGTCAGATCCGACGCGTACCCGACCCGTGACATTATTTCAAATTCTTGATTTGGACCTGTTCGGGTCCGGCTTGGATCTCGGGTATTCGGGTACACCTCCCTGGGTTTCTCACTGTCCCTGAACTAGATGTCTTCAAGCTAAACGAGATCCACAGGCTAGCCTATATAAGAAGGATTCATAGTTCATTCATTTTCACTCTGAGCTAGTGGAACTTTTTTAGATTACGGGAAGGGCTATTTTTTTTGGTTTTTACATGTCCCCACCTGTGCATTGCGCCACTAAGTGCAGGAGGCGTGGGCCCTTAGGCTTACGTCACCCACTACGAAGTGTCACACCATTTCAACACAAAGCCACATCCTTTAGGTAATAGAACTGCTTTCACTTGAAGGATATGGCCAGACTGAACTGGTTCAGAAGTCACTCAGAAAAAAACACTCCATTGCAGCAGTGTTGGAAAGAAAAGAGGACCTTAAGTTTTCTTCAACTTTTGTTTTGACTGACGGCACGTAATGGATTGAAGTGTGCTTTTATTCCCATAAGGTCTTGCTATGAATAGGTATATGAGTTTTTGGTCATCTGGGAGACTGCGTCTGAACGGGTAAGACTTTAGACGGCAGTTTACTCATTTGATTGTATAATTATTTTCAGGCAAATTATTTGGACTTCTTGCACAGACATTTACGATTCAGGTTGAGACCTGTTTTGTCATGTTACGTTGATCTTTGTCTAGTGTGTTTTTTTTGTAGTTTTTTTTTGTAGCCTAACTCCATTGAGATTTATATTTTCTATGTTCTATTTATGTCCTTTGGAGAGAAAAAAATCAACTCTGTCCTATGATTGCCTTTATGGGATTCGACTTGGGCTTACATTCTGAAATGGAAGTGATTTGAAGATGTTTACTGCAATCATACATGTTGTGATTCTCACAACTGGCACTATGTATGTATGTATGTATGTATGTATGTATGTATGTATGTATGTATGTATGTATGTATGTATGTATGTATGTATGTATGTATGTATGTATGTATGTATGTATGTATGTATGTATGTATGTATGTATGTATGTATGTATGTATGTATGTATGTATGTATGTATGTATGTATGTATGTATGTATGTATGTATGTATGTATGTATGTATGTATGTATGTATGTAATTCCTCTTGGGTCGCTAAGGTTAGGATCTGTATTTCTCTATTTTAATGATAATTATGTTTTATAGATCAGATATCATATGCATTTTTTTCAATGACGGCCTAGGAACAGTGGGTTAACTGCCTTGTTCAGGGGAACAGTGGGTTAACTGCCTTGTTCAGGGGAACAGTGGGTTAACTGCCTTGTTCAGGGGAACAGTGGGTTAACTGCCTTGTTCAGGGGAACAGTGGGTTAACTGCCTTGTTCAGGGGAACAGTGGGTTAACTGCCTTGTTCAGGGGAACAGTGGGTTAACTGCCTTGTTCAGGGGAACAGTGGGTTAACTGCCTTGTTCAGGGGAACAGTGGGTTAACTGCCTTGTTCAGGGGAACAGTGGGTTAACTGCCTTGTTCAGGGGAACAGTGGGTTAACTGCCTTGTCAGCTCGGGATTTTAACCTTGCAACCTTTAGGTGACTAGTCCAACTCTCTAACTACTAGGCTTCCTGCCGTCCCGATTACGGGAAGGGCTTTTTTTGTTGAGTCAATAAATGTTAAACACCTTTTGGCAGTAATTGCATCTGTGAGTTGTCTTGGGTGAGTCTCTAACAGCTTTGCACACCAGGATGGTGCAATATTTGCCCATTTCTATTATTTTCAAAGCAATAATGGGCAAGGTGAATACAGGACCTCCAAGAGGTCCTGCTGAAAGGTGAATTTGTTTCCAGTGTCTGGTGGAAAGCTGACCGAAGCAGATATTTTCAACAAAAAATAATAATATATATATATTTTTATTTTTTTGCCGGTGCTTAGCTCCATCTCTCGTTTTAATTTTATCCTTATGTGTCAAGCATACCCATACCATGATGCAGTGTTTTGGAATATTTTTGTATTCTTTTGTTGTTTTCAAACTGTCATTTAGGTCATTTATTGTGGAGTAACTACAATGTTGATTTAATATTTCTCCCATCACAGCCTAGGAACTCTGTAGCTGTTTTAAAATCACTAATGATCTCATGGTAACGTCTCTGAGCAATTTCCTTTCTGTCCAGAACAGTTCAGAAGACTATTTTTGTTTCTGGGTGGTTTAAATCATCAACCACAGCCTGACCATGTTTAGAGATACATATTCAATGTCTGATTGGTAGATGGGTAACAATAACCAATCACTGCCCTTTGAGGGTTTTGAGAAGTTCCTTGGTCTTTTGTAGTTGAATTCGTGCTTCAACACATGACTGAGGGACCTGATGTACAGTGCCGTGCGAAACTATTCGGCCCCCTTGAACTTTGCGACCTTTTGCCACATTTCAGGCTTCAAACATAAAGATGTAAAACTGTATTTTTTTGTGAAGAATCAACAACAAGTGGGACACAATCATGAAGTGGAACGACATTTATTGGATATTTCAAACTTTTTAAATAAATCAACTGAGAAATTGGGCGTGAAAAAATACAGTTTTATATCTTTATGTTTGAGGCCTGAAATGTGGCAAAAGGGGGCCAAATACTTTCGCAAGGCACTGTATGTAAACTCAGCAAAAAAAGAAACGTCCTCTCACTTCAACTACGTTTATTTTCAGCAAACCTAACGTGTAAATATTTGTATGAACATAACTGAGACATGAACTGAACAAGGTCCACAGACATGTGACTAACAGAAATTGAATGTGTCCCTGAACAAAGGGGGGTCAAAATCAAAAGTAAGTCAGTATCTGGTGTGGCCACCAGCTGTATTAAGTACTGCAGTGCATCTCCACTTCATGGACTGCACCAGACTTGCCATTTCTTGCTGTGAGATGTTACCTGACTCTTCCACCAAGGCACCTGCAAGTTCCTGGACATTCCTTGTGGGAATGGCCCTAGCCCTCACCCTCCGATCCAACCGGTCCCAGACATGAGAGATCTGGGCTTCCCATGGCAGAACACTGACATTCCTGTCTTTCAGGAAATCACGCACAGAATGAGCAGTATGGCTGGTGGCATTGTCATGCTGGAGGGTAATGTCAGGATGAGCCTGCAGGAAGGGTACCACATGTGGGAGGAGGATGTCTTCCCTGTAACGCACAGCGTTGAGATTGCTTGCAATAACAAGCTCAGTCCGATGATGCTGTGACACCGCCCCAGACCATGACGGACCCTCCACCTCATCGATCCCGCACCAGAATACAGGCCTCTGTGTAACGCTCATTCCTTTGGCGATAAACGCAAACCCGACCATCATCCCTGGTGAGACAAAACTGCGACTCGTCAGTGAAGATCACTTTTTGTCAGTCCTGTCAGGTCCAGCGACTTTTTTTTCATTTTTTTTTTCACCTTTATTTAACCAGGTAGGCAAGTTGAGAACAAGTTCTCATTTACAATTGCGACCTCGCCAAGATAAAGCAAAGCAGTTCGACAGATACAACGACACAGAGTTACACAGGGAGTAAAACAAACATACAGTATAAAAGTTCAATGGGTTTGTGCCCATAGACACCGTTGTTGCCGGTGATGTCTTGATGTCTGAGGGCCTGCCTTGAAAAATTAAAGGAGAGCCGCACACTCTAGAAGCTCCGACGCAATAATTGAATGACTTGTCTGTCGGTTGTCTTCATCAGTGCCTTACAACAGGCCTACAAGCCCCCAGGCCTACAAGCCCCCAGTCCAGCCTCTCTCAGCATATTGTGGACAGTCTGAGCAGTGATGGAGGGATTGTGCATTCCTGGTGTAACTCGGGCAGTTTTTGCTATTCTGTACCTGTCCCGCATGTGTGATGTTCAGATCCTGTACAGGTGTTACACATGGTCTGCCACTGCGAGGACGATCAGCTGTCCGTCCTGTTGTGCTGTCTTAGGCGTCTCACAGTATGAACATTACAATTTATTGCCCTGGCCACATGCAGATGAGCAGGAACCCGGGGAATCTTTCTTTTGGTGTTTTTCAGTCAGTAGAAAGGCCTCTTTAGTGTCCTAGGTTTTCATAACTGACCTTAATTGCCTACTGTCTGTAAGCTGTTAGTGTCTTAACGACCGTTCCACAGGTGCATGTTCATTCATTGTTTATGGTTCATTGAACAAGCATGGGAAACGGTGTTTAAATCCTTTACAATGAAGATCTGTGAAGTTATTTGGATATTTACGAATTATCTTTGAAAGACAGGGTCCTGAAAAAGGGACACTTCTTTTTTATGAGTTTATGGAGGAAGTCAATAAAAATCATGTCAACCATTATTTAACAATTCCATGTAACTTATTATGTTCATTTTTTTTTTGTTAAGCCACATTTTACTCCTGAACTAATTTAGTGAATAAATAATAGTATGTGAATACTTTTTAATTTTTTTAATTAATTTTGTAAACATTTGTTTTATTTTATTTTCCCTTTGACATGGAGGAGCCTGTTTTGTCTACATCAATGACAGTCACCAATCCATTTCAATCCCACTTCGTAACGCAACCAAATGTGAACATTCAAGGGAGCTGAACACCCCCCCTGTCCACATCGATGGAACCGTAGTGGAGAGGGTAGCAAGTTTTAAGTTCCTCGGCATACACATCACAGACAAACTGAATTGGTCCACTCACACTGACAGCGTCGTGAAGAAGGCGCAGCAGCGCCTCTTCAACCTCAGGAGGCTGAAGAAATTTGGCTTGTCACCAAAAGCACTCACAAACTTCTACAGATGCACAATCGAGAGCATCCTGGCGGGCTGTATCTCTCCCCCAGCATACATCCCTTTACACTTGTGTGTATAAGGTAGTAGTTTTGGAATTGTTAGTTAGATTACTTGTTGGTTATCACTGCATTGTCAGAACTAGAAGCACAAGCATTTCGCTACACTCGCATTAACATCTGCTAAACATGTGTATGTGACAAATAAAATTTGATTTGAATACTTATGATACCCACTGTACATGGGGTTTATATTAAATAACTGGTTTACAAAAGAACTCTATACAATGGGTGTAAGCAGTGGTCCTAGTAATTAATTATACCCCTCTTCTCTGTATGTATCAACCATGTCGCTCTTGCTGCAGGTGATTCCTTGATCCACCTCTATGCAAACGACATCATTCTGGATACAGCTGGCCCTTCTTGGACACTGTTAAATGCTAGTAAAACTAAATGCATGCTTTTCAACCGTTCTCTGCCCGCACCCGCCCGCCCGACCTAGCATTACTTCTCTGGACGGTTCTGACTTAGAATATGTGGACAACTACAAATAACTAGGTGTCTGGCTACACTGTAAACTCTCCTTCCAGACTCAAATTAAGCATCTCCCAATCCAAAATTAAATGTAGAATCTGCTTCCTATTTTGCAACAAAGCCTCCTTCACTCACGGTGCCAAACATCCTCGTGAAACTTACTATCCTACCGATCCTCGACTTTCGGCGACGTCATCTACAAAATAGCTTCCAATACTCTACTCAGACTACATCCAATTTGCTATCACAGTGCCATCTGTTTTGGCACCAAAGACCCATATACCACCCACCACTGCGACCTGTATGCTCTCGTCGGCTGGCCCTCGCTACATATTCATCGCCAGACCCACCGGCTCCAGGCCATCTGTAAGTCTTTACTAGGCAAAGCACTGCATTCTCAGCTCACAGGCCACCATAACAACACCCACCTGTAGCATGCGCTCCAGCAGGTATATTTCACTGGTCATCCCCAAAGCCAACACCTTTGGCCACCTTTCCTTCCAGTTCTCTGCTGCCAATGACTGGAACGAATTGTAAAAATCGCTGGAGTTAGAGACCTATAACTCCCTCACTAACTTTAAGCATCAGCTATCTGAGCAGCTTACCGATTGCTGTAGCTGCACACAGCCCATCTGTAAATGGCCCAACCAATCTACCTACCACATCCCCATATTGTTTTTAACTTTTTTTTGCTCTTTTGCACACCAGTATTTCTACTTGCACATCAGCATCTGCACATCTATCACTCCAGTGTTCATTTGCTAAATTTTAATCAAATCACATTTATTTGTCACATACACGTGGTTAGCAGATGTTCATGCGAGTGTAGTGAAATGCTTGTGCTTCTAGTTCCGACAATGCAGTGATAACCAACGAGTAATCTAACATAACAATTCCACAACTACTACCTTATACACACAAGTGTAAAGGGATAAAGAATATGTACATAAAGATGTATGAATGAGGCATAGGCAAGATTCAGTAGATGGTATCAAGTACAGTATATACATATGAGATGAGTAATGTAGGGTATGTAAACATTATATTAAGTAGCATTGTTTTTTAAAGTGGCTAGTGAAACCAAATTTCTTCAGCCTACTGAGGTTGAAGAGGCGCTGCTGCGCCTTCTTCATGATGCTGTCTGTGTGGGTGGACCAATTCAGTTTGTCCGTGATGTGTATGCCGAGGAACTTAACTTACTACCCTCTCCACTACTGTCCCATCTGTGGATAGGGGGTGCTCCCTCTGCTGTTTCCTGAAGTCCACAATCATCTCCTTGATGTTGAGTGTGAGGTTATTTTCCTGACACCACACTCCGAGGGCCCTCACCTCCTCCCTGTAGGCCGTCTCGTCGTTGTTGGTAATCAAGACCACTATAGTGTCGTCCGCAAACTTGATGATTGAGTTGGAGGCGTGCATGGCCACGCAGTCTTGGGTGAACAGGGAGTACAGGAGAGGGCGCAGAAACACACCCTTGTGGGTCCCCAGTGTTGAGGATCAGCGGAGGGTGGAGATGTTGTTACCTACCCTCACCCGTCAGAAAGAACAGTACCCAGTTGCACAGGGCGGGGTCGAGACCCAGGGTTTCGAGCTTGATGATGAGTTTGGAGGGTACTATGGTGTTAAATGCTGAGCTGTAGTCGATGAACCGCATTCTCACAGGTATTCCTCTTGTCCAGATGGGTTAGGGCAGTGTGCAGTGTGGTTGAGATGATTTGTGTCGTCTGTGGACCTATTTGGGCGGTAAGCAAATTGGAGTGGATCTAGGGTGGAGGTGATATGGTCCTTGACTAGTCTCTCAAAGCACTTCATGATGACGGAAGTGAGTGCTACGGGGCGGTAGGCGTTTACCTTATCTTTCTTGGGAACAGGGACAATGGTGGCCCTCTTGAAGCATGTGGGAACAGCAGACTGGGATAAGGATTGCTTGAATATGTCCGTAAACACACCAGCCAGCTGGTCTGCGCATGCTCTGAGGGTGCGGCTGGGGATGCCGTCTGGGCCTGCAGCCTTGCGAGGGTTGACACGTTTAAATATTTTACTCACGTAGGCTGCAGTGAAGGAGTCCGCAGGTTTTGGTTGCGGTCCATGTCAGTGGCACTGTATTGTCCTCAAAGCGGGCAAAAAAGTTATTTAGTCTGTCTGGGGGCAAGACATCCTGGTCAGCGACTGGGCTGGTTTTCTTTTTGTAATCAGTGATTGACTATAGACCGTTCCACATACCTCTTGTGTCTGAGCTGTTGAATTGTGAATTACTTTGCTACTATGGCCTATTTATTGCCTTACCTCCTTACCTCAGTGCTTGCTGTGTGTCATATAGATTTTTCTATTATGTTATTGACTGTGCTTTTGTTCATCCCACGTGTAACTCTTGTTTTTTGTCACACTGATTTTGTTTTATCTTGGCCAGGTCGCAGTTGTAGGCCAGTTGAGAACAAGTTCTCATTTACATGGTTCTTTATTTAACATGGTTTAACATGGTTAAATAAAGGTGAAATAAAAAATAAGGATTGGCTTATTATCGTTACCAAAACTGACCTAAAAATGTTTTTTTTGGCAATGAGGCCCTTCAATCTGCAAATAATAGGAGACAGCTATTATGAATCAGCAAACAATTGACCCGACTACTAAAGGCCATTCACGCCTCTGTGTTTGTAAGGTTAAAAAATTTAAAAAACATCTAGAAGTACTTTTTAGTCATTTTGGTAATGAGAAGGTGAGGTGTCCTAAAGGGGGTATTCGAGAGTAACCTAATTATGAAGGCCTAGAAGTCAAGAAATTTGTGAGGATGACGACTCCTAGATTTTATGCATCATGGGTGAATAACTTTTTAAAATATTTTTTTACAGTAACTTGAAAAAGTGTTACGGTAATTAGTAATGTCCAGACGCATTTTACGTAATACGTATTAGTTGTAATGTAAACTTCTACTATTAATAAAAATATGATTCATGGACAAACTACAGCAACCTATTGTTAGGGTTTTCTAAAGTAAACGTATCCAACCATTTTAATCATGACATTTCAGTAATGAGAATTTTTGGGGGGTGAAAATGTTTGTAAAAAAACAAATTGTCAAATGTATTTAAAACAAGGCATCTTAGTCTTCAGAGTGATATTTGATTGTTGGCAGATGCATCATGGGTTTTCTAACTCCATTTACTACTGCCATAGTGAAACGCCTCAATATATAACTGTCTAGATCTGTCATTCTCATCGGAAGCCAGTCTGAGAAGCAGTATGTCTGTTCTCTGTGCTATTTATAATATATGCCATTTAGCAGACGCTTTTATCCAAAGCGACTTACAGTCATGTGTGCATACATTCTACGTATGGGTGGTCCCGGGGATTGAACCCACTACCCTGGCGTTACAAGCGCCATGCTCTACCAACTGAGCTACAGAAGGACCATGCTATGCTCCCTGGTCTAAAGTTTGGTTTTTGGGTCTTCTACTTTCTGTTTTTCTGTTTTGCACACCAACTGAAAATACAATTTTTTTTTTGGTTATAAAAATGATTTTCGTTGCAGTGGTTTAGATGGTACAATGATTATCTACACTATACTTGCTTGTTTTGTCGCAAATTGAAATTAGGCGAACTATTAGAATTTTAGCAACCAGGAAATGGCGGGGGGATTTCAGCATAGTGCATCTTTTGAAACTGGTTTCATGAGAATCACCCATATGATTTGCCTACAAGGAAGCTAGTCGCCAATCACCTTGCTTTGCTGTTTACCAGAATGCTGTGGTTTACTAGCTAGCACCTTGCAGACTTGTCACAGTGTGTGACACACCACTTTGACTGATATGATAATTCAGGCTACAGAAAGGGTCACCTTTTCCACTCATCATAAAGATCTTTTCTCTCATTTCACAATGAACTTGTCTCCCAGTGGCTGAAATATTCATATCCATCTTAATGGCTTGTATTTAAGGCAGCCCTCTGAAGGAATTAGGCTAGACGCCATGTTTGGAAAGCAGCTCTTCATTACGTAATATTCATATTCGATACTTCATGGTTCGACAATTGTCAAGTCTAAATACAAGTATGTTGTCTCTCTTTAGCCCCTCATACATCAGTGGCTTAAGATTGACGGGTGCTTTGGTTGATCTATTTTGCCCTGTCACTGAACCCTTCTGGTCCTCTCTGACAGCTACCAGGTGGAGAGTGGAGGACTGTCTGTGAAGAAGGAGAGTAAGACGCTGGAGAAGACCAGGAAACCCTTCAGTCTGGAGGAGACCCAACTAGAGCTGCTGCAGCAGAGCAAATCTTTCACCAGACAAGCCCCTGTCAGGTAACTACACTGACCCTGTGCAACCATGTACATTCAAGACTTGGGCCTTTCATAGTCTCTTTGAAGCTAAGGCCTCTGTGTGACTGTCAGCAACCTGCTAAAGCCAGTAACATCATGCTGATGATCTCGGTCTCCCACAGGTCTCGGACGTTCGATTTGGAGAGGACTGCAAGCATCGGTTCACAAAGTGTACGTTCACTCCTCTGACCTTTTGACACGGTTTGTGGTTGGGATAGCTATACTCCGCTGCTTTATCAGGTGTCCAAGACTACTCGGTACTTTTAACATGGTCAATTCATTAAGCTTTTCCTCTTCTGTTCTACAGAGTTTTATAAAGCACAACAAAACATTCCACAAGCTGTTTCCTGACATTCCAGAGACTGAAGACTTGCTACATGGTAAGTGAAGTTTTGAATATTATCGGTGGCCAATGGTGACTCTCCAAACGACCATGTGACGCCTGTGCCAAATAGTCATGTCATGCTTTTCAAAGTCCTAAATCACAAAAACATGGGCGGTGAATCGTTCAAACTAATCATTCAAACGATGGCAAGGTTAAGTGAATCTGCAGGGGCCATAGTAACTGACAATGATTTACCTGGCAGTCATTTTGGCCTTTACCCACGCTGACTGACAGTGCTTGCTGTGTGTCATCACGCTGCCAGGACTTTTGTAACTAACGCTTCCTATGTCCTCCCTCTCTCCCCCAGCATACATCTGTGCCCTGCAGAAGGAGGTGCTCTACCACGGCAGGCTCTATGTCACCAAGCATTACGCGTGCTTCCACTCCTCTGTGCTGCTCAAGGACACCAAGGTAAGCAACCCTTGATGGGCGACCCCTGACCCTTGATTGTTCGTCTGTATATTTTCTCTCCATGGCATAGCAGTAGGCTGTTCTGTGTGGAATATGGACTAGGCTGTTCAGTTAAACAACATGGTTTGAACTTTGTCCTATTTGTCAATGGACAGTTTAGAAGTCCTATTACTAGCTAATGGAGATATGTCTACATATCTTTCCCAATGGCGTGCTAATGTTTAACACACAGTTTATTTATATACTGAACAAAAATATAAACACAACATGCAACAATTTCAGATTTTTACTGAGTTACAGTTCATGAGGAAATCAGTCAATTCATTCGGCCCTAATCTATAGATTTCATATGACTGGGATAGAGATATGTATCCGTTGGTCACAAATACCTTAAACAATGGGCCTCAGGATCTCATCACAATACCTTAAACAATGGGCCTCAGGATCTCATCACAATACCTTAAACAATGGGCCTCAGGATCTCATCACAATACCTTAAACAATGGGCCTCAGGATCTCATCACAATACCTTAAACAATGGGCCTCAGGATCTCATCACAATACCTTAAACAATGGGCCTCAGGATCTCATCACAATACCTTAAACAATGGGCCTCAGGATCTCATCACAATACCTTAAACAATGGGCCTCAGGATCTCATCACAATACCTTAAACAATGGGCCTCAGGATCTCATCACAATACCTTAAACAATGGGCCTCAGGATCTCATCACAATATCTAAACAATGGGCCTCAGGATCTCATCACAATATCTAAACAATGGGCCTCAGGATCTCATCACAATATCTAAACAATGGGCCTCAGGATCTCATCACAATATCTAAACAATGGGCCTCAGGATCTCATCACAATATCTATGCATTCAAACGGCCATAGATAAAATACAATTGTGTTTGTTGTCTGTAGCTTATGCTTTCCCCATACCATAATACAACTGCCACCATGAGGAACTCTGTTCACAATATTGACGTCAGCAAACTGCTCGCCCACACAACGCCATACACGTGGCCTGCGGTTGTGAGGCCGGTTGGACGATACTGCCAAATTTAAAAAGAAAATACATTGGAGGTGGCTTATGGTAGAGAAAGGAACATTAAATTCTCTGACAACAGCTCTGATGGATAGTTCTGCAGTCACCGTGCCAATTTCCTGCTCCCCCAATTTGAGACATCTGTGGCATTGTGTGCGACCACTGCACATGTTTAAAGTGGCCCTTTATTGTCCCCAGCTTCTTGATATGCCACACCTGTGGATTATCTTGGCAGAGAAGAAATGCTCACTAACAGTGATGTAAAGAGAAATATTTATTATTTTTTTACTTTTATTTCCGCTCATGAAACATGGGACCAAAACTTTACATGTTGTTCATATTTTTGTTCAGTGTGTAGTTAAACTGTGTTGGTTAAACTTTGTACATGGGGGGAAAACAGCCATACGTCACAATGCAGTAAGTATCAAGTGAAGTTTTGTTGCTCTTTTATCTGTTTCTACAGTTAGTGATCCCTGTGACCAGCGTGCAAATTGTGAAGAAACAGAACACTGCCTTGCTGGTGCCCAATGCCCTGTCTATCCGCACCACCGAGGGAGAAAAGGTTAGGGGTCACTTTCTCAGTTGTCCCATTGGCACAGTGCGTTGTCCACCATTCGTCTGCCACCTTAATCAGATGATTAGATATATACTGGTGGTTTAAATATCAATATTTAATAGAGGGCCATCTAAGTCATCAGACAAGTCACGTGCCACACATTGACCTCTGATGGATGACATGTAAGATATGAATCTGATTTAATGACTGGCTTATTTAACAAGGTACATTTTGAAGGTGAACGGTTGCAGCCTCGCCTGTTCCAGGGCATCCAGGCTAAATGTCTCTCGTGTGTGTTTCAGTACCTGTTTGTGTCTCTGCGGAACCGAGAGGCGTGTTACAAGCTCCTGCGGTCCGTGTGTCCTCAACTGAAGGATGAAAGTGCCAACAGCAGCCCTCTATTCTCTTCTGCAGAGAATAGTTTTGATCAGGACAAGCTGGTGGTAAGTGATAACCTTCAAATTCATAAAGATGTCATTTTATAAAGTTTTAAAGTCGGCCTAATGGATTTCCCTGAGCGACAGTACTGCAGATGCTACGACAGACTACGACAGCCCTTTGTAGCCTGCTGATACTTCCTCATTCCACTGTAGATCTTTTGGCCTCTATTTGGAAGCTGGTTTTAACTCCCTGTCTCTCTCAATGGACCTCTCTCACAGAACTCCAGTCAGTCCAGTCTAGAGGACGGTTTTGACCAGCCGGACGGGTCCGACCCGAAGCTCTTCCTCGACACTCCCCCACCCAGACCAAACAAAGGTGAGTAAGCCTAACTGGAATTACCAGAGTGGTATTTTATGAAGCAGGTTTGAGGAGTTGGCGAGGTAACTTTGGTCAACTCTGAGTTCAAGTCGGGATAACCAGTAATACGAAGTGGGTCACGTTTTAACCAGGTACATGTCTATGGCAACATCCCTCAACACTAACCTGCTAATTCCATTTATCCTGAAGGAAGTGTCTGAGCTGTGAATGGAGGACCAATGAAATCAGATTCCCTCCCCAATTTTGTATGACTTAATACAATTATTCTATTGATAGGAGTTGTGGGGGGTGAATGTGGTTGTGCATTGCCAAGGCTGTATTAACCATAAATAATCAAATAAAGCCTATTTCACACCATAGCCTGCTGAATTTGCAAGATATATTTTCTTTCGTTTTGATTTTGGCAACAATGGAAAATTGTTCTCCCATGGATTGATGGTCCAGCATTGTTTCAATGAAGAGTTCTGTGTTTGACTAGCCACGTGCAAAGTTACAGCCTGGTAGATTTTAATGTAGGATGAGCAATATCCACCGTCCGAGTAGGGATGACGCCGGAGTTGGAATGTGAAGCTAACTGAAGCTAGTTAGCTTCAGAAAACTCTGAGTAGATGTAGCTTGCTTCGTAGGATACCCCTCCGGCCAGTAATGGCCTGTTTCTCAGTCTAGGACTAGGTTTCATATTAAGCAATGTTCACCCTCTCCTATAGGTCCTAATGTGTAGACTAATAAAGTTTACAGTTGGCTACAAGTCAGTGTTATCTGTTTATTTATGTACCTGACCTCCCTATATGCGAAGTCCAAGGTCATGTTTTCAGAGATGGACTAACGTGTATGCCCCACCCCCTTTTGTTCTTCTCTGACCTAGTGCCTCAAGGGAGCAACTCTACCCCTAGGAGCATAAACGCACAGCAGAGAGAGAGCTCCTCAGAGGACCACACGCAACGTAGGTCTATGTTTCCGGCTGGCTCCTTTTCTTACAGAAATGCACGTGACTGTACAAAAACTTTTATGCAGCGAGCCACTGACAAGCCCGTTGTGTGTGCTGACGTGGATTTCATTTTATTTGGCGATTTTTAAATAAAAGCCGTTCAGGCGGGAGATGACCTATGTTAACCAAGTGTCGTTCCATCTCTTCCGGGTCAGGTGGCTCATGGGTGTGGAGTGTGACACAGAAAGCCTGCTCCCTTCTCATCCAGAGAGACGCCAGCAGCCTCAACACTCTTCTCTTCATCTACCTGATACTGTAAGTGACCTCTAAATAACCTTTAACCTGCTGTAAGTGACCTCTAACGTCTCAATCAAAATGTATTTATAAAGCCCTTCTTACGTCAGCTGATGTCACAAAGCACGACCAGATGGACTGGGGACAGCAAGGAGTCATTAGACCAGGTAGTCCTAGGACTCAGGGGAGAGGGGGAATACTCCAGATATAAGACTGACCATAGCCCCCCCACGACACATGCACACTATACATAAATACTGGAGGCTGAGACATGAGAGGGCGGGAGACACTGTGGCCCCGTCCGACGATACCCCTAGACAGAGCCAAACAGGCAGGATATAACCCCACCCACTTTGCCAAAACACAGCCCCCACACCACTAGAGGGATATCTTCAACCACCAACTATCTATCCTGAGACAAGGCCGAGTATAGCCCACAAAGATCTCCGCCACGGCACAACCCAAGGGGGGGCGCCAGCACAGACGGGAAGATCACGTCAGTGACTCAACCCACTCAAGTGACGCACCCCTCCTAGTGACGGCATGGAAGAGCACCAGTAAGTCAGTGACTCAGCCCCTGTAATAGGGTTAGGGGCAGAGGGTTAGAGGCTGCATAGATTTCATGACGAGAAGCTCAAAAGATGAAAAAGCAGTCTTTAAAAATTTTTTAAAAATGTTGTTGCTATTTTTAAATGTTAGCAACACCTCCGACCTTTGCGGGATGCGTGGGGGATATGGTCACTAGTGTAACCAGGAGGTGAGGCCTCGTTTAACACAGTAAATTCATCAGGCTTAAGCCATGTTTCAGTCAGGCCAATCACATCAAGATTATGATCAGTGATTAGTTCATTGACTATAATTGCCTTGGAATTGAGGGATCTAACATTAAATAGCCCTATTTTGAGATGTGAGATCAATCTCTTTCAACACTCATCCTTCAATAATCTTTATTTACGAACCACGCAGCCTATTCTGTGTTTGCTCAGTTTGATGGCATTCGTGAGTGTATAAGCTTTAGGGTCTCGTCTTCACAGAACGTTTCATTTACATTACATTACATTTAAGTCATTTAGCAGACGCTCTTATCCAGAGCGACTTACAATTTGGTGCATTCACCTTATGACATCCAGTGGGACAGTCACTTAACAATAGTGCATCTAAAACTTAGGGGGGGGGGTGAGAGGGATTACTTATCCTATCCTAGGTATTCCTTAAAGAGGTGGGGTTTCAGGTGTCTCCGGAAGGTGGTGATTGACTCCGCTGTCCTGGCGTCGTGAGGGAGTTTGTTCCACCATTGGGGGGCCAGGGCAGCGAACAGTTTTGACTGGGCTGAGCGGGAGCTGTACTTCCTCAGTGGTAGGGAGGCGAGCAGGCCAGAGGTGGATGAACGCAGTGCCCTTGTTTGGGTGTAGGGCCTGATCAGAGCCTGGAGGTACTGAGGTGCCGTTCCCCTCACAGCTCCGTAGGCAAGCACCATGGTCTTGTAGCGGATGCGAGCTTCAACTGGAAGCCAGTGGAGAGAACGGAGGAGCGGGGTGACGTGAGAGAACTTGGGAAGGTTGAACACCAGACGGGCTGCGGCGTTCTGGATGAGTTGAAGGGGTTTAATAGCACAGGCAGGGAGCCCAGCCAACAGCGAGTTGCAGTAATCCAGACGGGAGATGACAAGTGCCTGGATTAGGACCTGCGCCGCTTCCTGTGTGAGGCAGGGTCGTACTCTGCGGATGTTGTAGAGCATGAACCTACAGGAACGGGCCACCGCCTTGATGTTGCAGCGATCGGTTAGCTGCTCAGATAGCTGATGTTTGAAGTTGGTGAGGGAGATAAAAGTCTCCAACTTCAGCGATTTTTGCAATTTGTTCCAGTCACAGGCAGCAGAGTACTGGAACGAAAGGCGGCCGAATGAGGTGTTGGCTTTAGGGATGATCAGTGAGATACACCTGCTGGAGCGCGTGCTGCGGATGGGTGTTGCCATCGTGACCAGTGAACTGAGATAAGGCGGAGCTTTACCTAGCATGGCCTTGTAGATGACCTGGAGCCAGTGGGTCTGGCGACAAATATGTAGCGAGGGCCAGCCGACTAGAGCATACAAGTCGCAGTGGTGGGTAGTATAAGGTGCTTTAGTGACAAAACGGATGGCACTGTGATAAACTGCATCCAGTTTGCTGAGTAGAGTGTTGGAAGCAATTTTGTAGATGACATCGCCGAAGTCGAGGATCGGTAGGATAGTCAGTTTTACTAGGGTAAGGTGGATCAGGGAATCGCCCGCAGCAAGAGCAACATCATTGATATATACAGAGAAAAGAGTCGGCCCGAGAATTGAACCCTGTGGCACCCCCATAGAGACTGCCAGAGGACCGGACAGGATGCCCTCCGATTTGACACACTGAACTCTATCTGCAAAGTAATTGGTGAACCAGGCAAGGCAGTCATCCGAAAAACCGAGGCTACTGAGTCTGCCGATAAGAATATGGTGATTGACAGAGTCGAAAGCCTTGGCAAGGTCGATGAAGACGGCTGCACAGTACTGTCTTTTATCAATGGCGGTTATGATATCGTTTAGTAACTTGAAACCAGATTGCACAGCGGAGAAGGTACGGTAGGATTCGAGATGGTCAGTGACCTGTTTGTTGACTTGGCTTTCGAAGACCTTAGATAGGCAGGGCAGAATGGATATAGGTCTGTAACAGTTTGGGTCCAGGGTGTCTCCCCCTTTGAAGAGGGGGATGACTGCGGCAGCTTTCCAATCCTTGGGGATCTCCGACGATATGAAAGAGGGGTTGAACAGGCTGGTAATAGGGGTTGCGACAATGGCGGTGGATAGTTTCAGAAATAAAGGCTCCAGATTGGCAAGCCCAGCTGATTTATACGGGTCCAGGTTTTGCAGCTCTTTCAGAACATCTGCTATCTGGACTTGGGTAAAGGAGAACCTGGAGAGGCTTGGGCGAGGAGCTGCGGGGGGGGTGGAGCTGTTGGCCGAGGTAGGAGTAGCCAGGCGGAAGGCATGGCCAGCCGTTGAGAAATGCTTGTTGAAGTTTTCGATAATCATGGATTTATCGGTGGTGACCGTGTTACCTAGCCTCAGTGCAGTGGGCAGCTGGGAGGAGGTGCTCTCGTTCTCCATGGACTTCACAGTGTCCCATAACTTTTTGGAGTTGGAGCTACAGGATGCAAACTTCTGCCTGAAGAAGCTGGCCTTAGCTTTCCTGACTGACTGCGTGTATTGGTTCCTGACTTCCCTGAACAGTTGCATATCGCGGGGGGGGCGCACCACGTATGCACCACGTAAATATACACTGCCTAAGGCTGCAGTGCTATACTCCATGGAGACAGTGCACAATGTTCATTTTGCATGATGATATATGCTACTCCATTTCATACAATCAATCAGTACAATTTATTTATAAAGCCCTTTTTACATCAGCAGATGTCACAAAATGCTTATACTGACACCCAGCTTAAAACCTCAAATAGCATGCAATGCAGATTTAGAAGCACGGTGGCTACGAAAAACTCTCTAGAAAAACAGGAACCTAGGAAGAAACCTAGAGAGGAACCAGGCTCTGAGGGGTGGCTAGTCCTCTTCTGTCTGTGCTGGTGGAGAATATAATCGTACATGGCCATTAAGGCCAGATGGTTCTTCAAGTACTGTAGTTCAAACGTTCTTCTTAGATGACCAGCAGGGTCAAATAATAGGTCAGCAACTCAGGAGTAGATGTCAGTTGGCTTTTCGTAGCCGAACATTCAGAGGTCGAGACTGCAGTTGTGGTTGGTTGGTGGTGAGTGAGTGAGTGAGTGAGTGAGTGAGTGAGTGGTGAGTGAGTGAGTGAGTGAGTGAGTGAGTGAGTGAGTGAGTGAGTGAGTGAGTGAGTGAGTGAGTGAGTGAGTGAGTGAGTGAGTGAGTGAGTGAGTGAGAATGAGACTTTTGGTCTTTCAATCTCATTTCATTTAAACCCCCCCCGTTTCCAGGCGTATACTCTGTAGGCATGGTAACCAACACGTTTCCAGGCGTATACTCTGCAGGCATGGTAACCAACACGTTTCCAGGCGTATACTCTGCAGGCATGGTAACCAATGTGTTCCTAACAGCATTTGCATACGTGTGCTTAGTCGCACGTGATAAAACAAGATTAGCTAAAGCTATGCGACTGGTGAAAGACGCACTACGCAGAAATTGCGCTGCCGTTTCCTGATTGCTAAGATTCTAATAGTTTGACAAATCAAGCAAGTATCGAGAACCATTGTACCATCTAAATATTATGGAAAAATATTTCTAAATGGGTTATGGAAAAATATTTTCATTTTCCATAACCCAAAATATTGTATTTTTAGCTGTACAAAACCGAAAGGAAGAGGCAGAAGAACGGGAAGCATAGAAATGGCGCACATAGAACAGATCTACAGCTTCTTAGACTGGCTTTCAACGAGTGACAAATCTATAACTCACATTTCTTTGAATTGTCAGGGCGCCCCCAAAAAAGTGCCATATTGCAGCAACAGTTCTGACCTGTGAGTGACAAGGTCCAGCAGCGCCATATCTAGATATAGTACTACTACCTGCTGTGTGAGACTACGGTTAAGCATTGGAATGTGCTCTTTGAAGACTAGTACCTTCGGAAAGTATTCAGACCCATTCCCCTTTTCCACATTTTGTTACGTTACAACCTTATTCTAAAATTGATTTCAATTGTTTTTTTCACATCAATCTACACACAATACCCCAAAAGGACAAGAAAAAACAGGTTATTTTTTTTGCTAATTTATAAAACATCACATTTACTTAAGTATTCAGACCCTTTACTCAGTACTTTGTTGAAGCACATTTGGCAGTGATTACAGCCTCGAGTCTCCTTGGGTATGATGCTACAAGTTTGGCACACCTGTATTTGGGGAGTTTCTCCCATTCTTCTCCATGCTCTACCACACGATGACAATAGATTTGGAGGAAACTAATTTTGCATGACCTATATCTACTTTGAATGATGTAAAATGAAGCTGCATGAGAGTGTATGGGGAGTTTGACTTAACATTGTGTTTTTAGGGTGGTACTGCTGCTGCTATCGTCGGGGTACATCGGCCTCCGCATCGTGGCTCTGGAGGAACAGCTGACCTCTCTAGGCGCCCTCCCTGAATTCTCCTCACAGAGTGGGTAAGACGACCCCCACCCAACCATACCATGACCTCCACATAACATGTCGCAGCCATGTCATTTCGTTAATTTAAACTGGCCCTTTTATATATGAACGTAAGAATGACTATTTTCATTGCCTGGCTCCAGATTCTGATGGGCAACTATCATTGATGGCTTTACAGTTGTAGGACCTGGTCAGTTGGCTCAAGCAGATTGGTCCAAGATCTCTCTGAGAGACATATGCTGTATATCTGTGCTGTAGTTATACACAGGTGTGATTTCAGACAATCATTAACTGAGACTTCTGATGACCTAAGATATCTTATCTGCCCTTTGTGGTTGTGCAAGTTGCCTCTCCCTCCCCTTTTTCAGAGTTCTGACTTTCAAATTCCCGTAAGAGATGCAGCTCAGCTGATGCAAGGCTAAATCCTTTTGTATCGCAAAGAGGTGTGTTCAGGCCTTTTATTTTAAAAATAATTATACTCTACTGCTTTCTTTCACTTTCTTAGGTATAAAGACACATAACCCTGATTGGACAGAGGAGATGTTGGGTGACATATGAGTGGAGGATGTGACAATATGGTGTCAGTTGAAGCTCTAAAATAGAGAACTGGAGCTCTCGTGTTGAAGATATACTTTCCTCTTCCTAGAAGTAGGAGACATTTTGATGGTGTTCTAGTGATGGCCCGTCACCTCCCTGCATGATTTCAGAGACCAATGGGTATCTCAAAAGGGCTATATTTAAGAGCGCTAGACCCAGGCCAGCCACGACTCGCAGCAAGCGGAGCCAAGCCAACACGGGATACACACACAAATGACCTGCTGTGTGTCTGACTTGAAAACAAAGCCAACTGGCTCACACTGAGCACCAACTGAAGAGGGGAGGCGATAGTCAACTCAATCTGCTCTCAGATCAGATTGACAAGAAGCAATTTCTCAAAACTCTGGAATGTGTGCTCGTTTCCATTTGACATATTCTCTTCAAGAGCATGTGGTCTGTGCAGACTACTTGATTCCAGCCTAGTCCTGGGTTTGCTTTTTTAACACCTAGCTTAAGATGCAAGGCCCAAGATGCAGAGTGCACAGAGATGACTGACTCTTATCTCCTACTATGGTATCACAAGGCGATCTGTATTTAATCTTTCACTACTAAGTCATCTGCGGGTACTCTTGACGGCTTCTTCTGGTAATCGGCCATAATGATAACAATGAATATCTTCTCTTACACGGATCAGCTAGCAGAGCAGCCATTTTGATTTCCTCTCCTAACAGTCTCTTCCTCTCCTCTCTTTAATATCAGCAGTATTAATCCTGCCATTGGCATGATTTAAACCTGTTTTAATGATCAATGCTTTGGAGGCTACTCCCTTGATTCTCACGGGATGTATGCATCTTCAACGTGCCAAAGAGTACGATCAGGTTGAATGTCGTCTCTTTTGTAGAGGTTACATTTTCTACTACGTCCATTTTTTCCTCCTCTACTACATCAAAGTAGTTTTGGATATTCCAAACAAATACTATTGTCTTGTTCAGATTTTAATATATCTGTTGATGACTTGTGTACTGTTTTAGAAGGAACTGGCATGTGAAAAGCAAAGAATCAAACCTCTAGTCGTTGACAGGCCTGTTGAGAACAAACACTGATTCAGATGTTTCGGGACTGTTCAAGAGGCAACATACTGTATTGTATGTTATCACACGTGTCTGGAACATCGGACACTTGACTGACATATTATGCACACTCATTTGAGAGAACAACCCTAAAGGTTTAACTATCAGGTGACGTTGTTAGTGAGGTCCTAATTTTAAACAAAGCAAAAAAATAGGTGGTCCAGAAAATGTATTTCAATATGCAATAAAGATTATCCATGGGGGGGGATTAGCAACCTGTGGGTGTTTTTTAAATGGAGTCTGTTGTGGTGAGAATTGTTTGTTTAAAAAAATAGAGGCCAAAATAATGGCTCTGGTGAGCAAGCGAGGGTGCTTTAAAAGTAGCTGAACCTGCCCAAATCCAAAGACATCAAATTTGAATGAGGTGGTGGGGAAGCAGGTGTTTTCATTCTTTAGTTTAGTCATTTGATGGTGCAAAGACCTTGTGTTCTTCTCAGGGGTGCAACCTGCCAGTTTCAGGGTCACGGCACCACTCGGGGTTGGGGGTTATCACGCGCATGGCGTTTGTCCTTGTCCACCACAGAGAGAATTCTCAATCCACATTGTACTGTTGCAATATATCTGACTTTTGTTTTAACTAGTTTTTTTCCCGACCGACAAATTGAAACATATCGACAATCTAACATCTATCTGCCTGACGAGCTCAATACTGGGTACTCTGTGTTAACGGGACATGAAGAACGTTGAAGTGACATCTTATATCCTGTATTTACTGTTGGGTAGTTGTAGTCAGATGTTGGGCTGAAAGATGTATGCCCACATGACAAAGCAATACAGTCAGTCACAGTCCTTCCCCACCAGTGGACAGCACCTGTAGTATGTCTTCAAATGGCAACAATGCAAGAATCTCAAATGTATGTGTGCTTTTGCATTATTGAAGTGTTGTAAATAATTGTCCTTTTTATTCTATTTGATTCTTGTATTTATTTGCATTCTATGTAAATCAAAGTCTCTGTGAGATTTTGCTTTGGTATTGTTCAAAAATAAATCCTCTGTTGCAAGAAGTACTGTATATCCTTTTTGTTTAGTGGCAAGAAAGTATTAACCCTTTCGGAATTACGCCTCTTCAACCTCAGGAGGCTGAAGTAATTTGGCTTGTCACCAAAAGCACTCAACTTCTACAGATGCACAATCGAGAGCATCCTGTCGGGCTGTATCACCGCCTGGTACGGCAACTTCTCCGCCCACAACCGCAAGGCTCTCCAGAGGGTAGTGAGGTCTGCACAACGCATCACCGGGGGCAAACTACCTGCCCTCCAGGACACCTACACCACCCAATGTCACAGGAAGGCCATAAAGATCAAGGACAACAACCACCCAAGCCACTGCCTGTTCACCCCGCTATCATCCAGAAGGCGAGGTCAGTACAGGTGCATCAAAGCTGGGACTGAGCGACAGAAGCTGTTTTTCAATCTCAAGGCCATCAGACTGTTAAACAGCCACCACTAACATTGAGTGGCTGCTGCCAACACACTGACTCAACTCCAGCCACTTTAATAATGGGAATTGATGTAAAATATCACTAGCCACTTTAAACAATGCTACTTAATGTTTACATACCCTACATTATTTATCTCATATGTATATGTATATGTATATACTGTACCCGATACCATCTACTGCATCTTGCCTATGCTGCTCTGTACCATCACTCATTCATGTATCTTTATGTACATATTCTTTATCCCTTTACACTTGTGTATAAGGTAGTAGTTTTGGAATTGTTAGCTAGATTACTCGTTGGTTATTACTGCATTGTTGGAACTAGAAGCACAAGCATTTCGCTACACTCGCATTAACATCTGCTAACCGTGTATGTGACAATTTTATTTGGATTTTTATCAAGACATTTTGCAGGAGAATATTTGCCTGTCTGCCAATTGAAGCGCAACAGGACAAAGACTCAAAACAAGAGTAAATCAACAGAATGGCTTCAACAGAAGAAAATGTGGCCCAGTCAGTCCTGACCTCAACCCAATTCAGATGCTGTGACATGATCTCAAGAGAGAAGTTCACACCAGACACATAATATTGCTGAACTGAAACAGTTTTGTAAAGAGGAATGGTCAAAAATTCCTCCTGACCGTTGTGCAGGTCTGATCCGCAACTACAGAAAACGTTTGGTTGAGGTTATTGCTGCCAAAGGAGGGTCAACCAGTTAATTAAATCCAAGGGTTCACATACTTTCCCCACCCTGCACTGAATGTTTACACAGGGTGTTCAATAAAGACATGAAAACATATTGTTTGTGTGTTTAGTTTAAGCAGACTTGTTTGTATATTGTTGTGACCTAGATGAAGATTAGATTTTTACATTTTTTTTTACCTTTAACTAGGCAAGTCAGTTAAGAACAAATTCTTATTTTCAATGACTGCCTAGGAACAGTGGGTTAACTGCCTGTTCAGGGGCAGAACGACAGATTTGTACCTTGTCAGCTCGGGGGTTTGAACTTGCAACCTTCCGATTACTAGTCCAACGCTCTAACCACTAGGCTACCCTGCCCCCAGATCAAATTTTATGACCAATTTATGCAGAAATCCAGGTATTTCTGAAGGGTTCACATACTTTTTCTTGCCACTGTACCTGTAAAAGTGACATTTAGAATGTTTCTGTCATTTAGCAAACACTCTTATCCAGAGAAACTTACAGGAGCAATTAGGGTTTAAGTGTATATTGCTCAAGGGACAAATTTTTAATTTAGTCTGCTCGGGGGTTCAAACCAGTGATCTTTCGGGCTACTGTCTGAACGCTCTGAACCGCTAGTCTACCTGCTGCCCAGTTACATGCATATGTTAATGTAGGGATATTTTCTGGCCTGCAAATGTAGCCTACAGTATTTTTAAGGCTCCTGTTGTGGTTTGGCCCTCTATCGCTCTACTCTGTTGCCTTTACACAACTAAAGTGCCATCCAGAGGTGAGTAGGGATGGATGTGGAAGCACAACCCTAACCCTGCTTTAGGGTGTGATTCAGTGACCTGGAAGGTGGTCAATTAGCATTTGTTTAAACAATTATAACATTCCGTACATAGCTTCACCAGAAAACAGATTAAAAGACTGAGCAGTGAACTAGAGACCAAGCTGGAGTCAAACAGTCCTATTTATTCTGTTCAGCAGATTTTGCCAGACATGTTGTTTCCACAGCTGCTGTCACATCGCCATCAGTGACAATAGTAAAGACGAGCGGTTGGTAGCCGTTTCTTTAGTGTGCAGGTAAACGATTACTTCCCATTTAGCTTTCTTGAACATTGGTAGGAGGCGGTTCGGCAATGTTCTTCTGATAGGCACAGAGGTGAAACCCACCTGAAAGAACAAGCAACAAGGAAAGGGTCACTGCCTGACATTGACAATATGCCAAGACCCTGTACTTAGAGGGACTAAGCCTTCTGGCAAGTCTGAATTTGGATGGCCTGAAAAAGCCCATGTGACATTGACACAATCTACAGCACCTGCACTGTGTTGCTGGCAGATCCATCCTAACCACGTATCTGTTGGAGTGTGAGCATTGCTAATCGAAGATCGATTGCAGAGGACTCTAACCTCACTACAGACTACACAACATAGCAATATAGCTTGTGTACCATACATACTATCTAAAACACATTAAAGGCCTGATGGGTTTATTAGAGGTTACCAGCAGCGAAAGATAAGATGATGGCCACCCAAGCTACGATGTAGGACCAGGAGAAGCGCCAATCAAGGAAGCGCTTGCCAAAGAAGTTGACCGTCACGCCAGTGTAGATGGCCAGAGCTAACAGAGCCAGGAAACCTGAGGGATGAAACAGAGTGGTGGAGGAAGAGAAACAGCTGTTGTGGCCAAAGCAGAAACACCTTTTGAAGAATGGTGATATTCAAATCTATAAACAAATCTAAATAACGTACTAAAAATAATTATACACTGCTCCACTATCCCATACTTCCTACTTTCATAATCTCCTTTCATCTCCTCCACCCCATCTCTCCCTCTCCTCCACCCCATCTCTCCCTCTCCTCCACCCCATCTCTCCCTCTCCTCCAACCCATCTCTCCCTCTCCTCCAACCCATCTCTCCCTCTCCTCCAACCCATCTCTCCCTCTCCTCCAACCCATCTCTCCCTCTCCTCCAACCCATCTCTCCCTCTCCTCTCATCCACCTCTCCCAGAAGGAACTGGACAGGTCAAAGTAAAGCCCCTGTAGGTCTTAAATGCTTTTAACTTTCCTGTCTTTTCAAATCGGGTGTTTACCTGACAGGAGCAGAGCGAAGCCCCCAGTCCGAACCCTCCTGCTCTTGGTGCCGTTGCCGAAGGCACTCAGGCCCAGCAATACGCCAGCAAAGCAGCTCAGCACAGACAGCAGCATGAAGGCCCTTGTCGCATCCCAGAAGGCTGTGCAGAGAGGACACCGTCATATAAGTATATTAACATTGGTAAGTAATCTCTTTCCTCTGTGTAGCTATAATTTATTAATCTGTCAGTATGTATGACCTACATGTGTATTGGAGTTGTGTGACTCATACATTTCTAAATAGTTGGCAGGTCTGTGTTTACCAAAAACTGGTAATCATGTCAAACCTCATTGCAACTCCCCTCCAAGTCTCCGACCACTACCTTGTATCCTTTTCCCTCTCGCTCTCATCCAACACTTCCCACACTGCCCCTACTCGGATGGTATCGCGCCGTCCCAACCTTCGCTCTCTCTCCCCCGCTACTCTCTCCTCTTCCATCCTATCATCTCTTCCCTCTGCTCAAACCTTCTCCAACCTATCTCCTGATTCTGCCTCCTCAACCCTCCTCTCCTCCCTTTCTGCATCCTTTGACTCTCTATGTCCCCTATCTTCCAGGCCGGCTCGGTCCTCCCCTCCCGCTCCGTGGCTTGACGACTCATTGCGAGCTCACAGAACAGGGCTCCGGGCAGCCGAGCGGAAATGGAGGAAAACTCGCCTCCCTGCGGACCTGGCATCCTTTCACTCCCTCCTCTCTACATTTTCCTCCTCTGTCTCTGCTGCTAAAGCCACTTTCTACCACTCTAAATTCCAAGCATCTGCCTCTAACCCTAGGAAGCTCTTTGCCACCTTCTCCTCACTCCTGAATCCTCCTCCCCCTCCCCCCTCTCTGCAGATGACTTCGTCAACCATTTTGAAAAGAAGGTCGACGACATCCGATCCTCGTTTGCTAAGTCAAACGACACCGCTGGTTCTGCTCACACTGACCTACCCTGTGCTCTGACCTCTTTCTCCCCTCTCTCTCCAGATGAAATCTCGCGTCTTGTGACGGCCGGCCGCCCAACAACCTGCCCGCTCGACCCTATCCCCTCCTCTCTTCTCCAGACCTTCTCCCTTACCTCACCTCGCTCATCAACTTATCCCTGACCGCTGGCTACATCCCTTCCGTCTTCAAGAGAGCGAGAGTTGCACCCCTTCTGAAAAAACCTACACTCGATCCCTCCGATGTCAACAACTACAGACCAGTATCCCTTCTTTCTTTTCTCTCCAAAACTCTTGAACGTGCCGTCCTTGGTCAGCTCTCCCGCTATCTCTCTCAGAATGACCTTCTTGATCCAAATCAGTCAGGTTTCAAGACTAGTCATTCAACTGAGACTGCTCTTCTCTGTATCACGGAGGCGCTCCGCACCGCTAAAGCTAACTCTCTCTCCTCTGCTCTCATCCTTCTAGACCTATCGGCTGCCTTCGATACTGTGAACCATCAGATCCTCCTCTCCACCCTCTCCGAGTTGGGCATCTCCGGCGCGGCCCACGCTTGGATTGCGTCCTACCTGACAGGTCGCTCCTACCAGGTGGCGTGGCGAGAATCTGTCTCCTCACCACGCGCTCTCACCACTGGTGTCCCCCAGGGCTCTGTTCTAGGCCCTCTCCTATTCTCGCTATACACCAAGTCACTTGGCTCTGTCATAACCTCACATGGTCTCTCCTATCATTGCTATGCAGACGACACACAATTAATCTTCTCCTTTCTCCCTTCTGATGACCAGGTGGCGAATCGCATCTCTGCATGTCTGGCAGACATATCAGTGTGGATGACGGATCACCACCTCAAGCTGAACTTCGGCAAGACGGAGCTGCTCTTCCTCCCGGGGAAGGACTGCCCGTTCCATGATCTCGCCATCACGGTTGACAACTCCATTGTGTCCTCCTCCCAGAGCGCTAAGAACCTTGGCGTGATCCTGGACAACACCCTGTCGTTCTCAACTAACATCAAGGCGGTGGCCCGTTCCTGTAGGTTCATGCTCTACAACATCCGCAGAGTACGACCCTGCCTCACACAGGAAGCGGTGCAGGTCCTAATCCAGGCACTTGTCATCTCCCGTCTGGATTACTGCAACTCGCTGTTGGCTGGGCTCCCTGCCTGTGCCATTAAACCCCTACAACTCATCCAGAACGCCGCAGCCCGTCTAGTGTTCAACCTTCCCAAGTTCTCTCACGTCACCCCGCTCCTCCGCTCTCTCCACTGGCTTCCAGTTGAAGCTCGCATCCGCTACAAGACCATGGTGCTTGCCTACGGAGCTGTGAGGGGAACGGCACCTCAGTACCTCCAGGCTCTGATCAGGCCCTACACCCAAATAAGGGCACTGCGTTCATCCACCTCTGGCCTGCTCGCCTCCCTACCACTGAGGAAGTACAGTTCCCGCTCAGCCCAGTCAAAACTGTTCGCTGCTCTGGCTCCCCAATGGTGGAACAAACTCCCTCACGACGCCAGGACAGCGGAGTCAATCACCACCTTCCGGAGACACCTGAAACCCCACCTCTTTAAGGAATACCTAGGATAGGATAAAGTAATCCTTCTCACCCCCCCCCCTTAAAATATTTAGATGCACTATTGTAAAGTGGCTGTTCCACTGGATGTCATAAGGTGAATGCACCAATTTGTAAGTCGCTCTGGATAAGAGCGTCTGCTAAATGACTTAAATGTAATGTAAATGTAATGTAAATGTAATGTAAATGTAATGTCAGCTGACATTCATAACACTCATGAAAGTAAGACCAATTAAGAGAGCGGATGCTAAAATACAGGTTAAAGGTCGAAGTGGATCCTAAAACCCAGGTTAAAAGGTAGATTGTACACTCTACTACTCGGTACTCACCCACAGTGATGGTGTGGGCGTGGCACTTGTGATTGATGCAAAACCTCCAGAGGCCCTGATTGGCCGACGCTCCCGAGTAGCGGTACTGCATCCAGAAGTCGGTTGCCGTGGACACGATGAGGAGCACGAGGGCGGCCACCCCACAGAGTGTACCCCCTCCTGCTAAAGTGTACAGCATCAAGGAGAAGTCTGGGATAGCACAGTCCTCCTAAATGCACCACAACTATTTGATGTAGAAAAATGAGAGGGGAAGACAGTTAATCACTATGTATCACTAACCATATGTTGTTATATCCTGTACATCACCAAGTATAGGAAAACATTTCAGTTACTTTTCAAAAAGTGAACCATGTGTTAAGTTTTTTACAGCCTGTTTTTAAAATAGATCAGAGGGAACCATGCTTCATACTCATGACATACATTTGATAGAAGAGACTTGCTGTTGAATTGATAGATTTCCCCCCTCTGAGAAAACCAGGCAGAAAGTTTCATAATCACATAGAGAAGAGACACCCTGGGCCTTTTTGCCTTTTATAACGGGTTCAGAGACATTGAAATACATCAAACCATCGTCAAATGCTAAACTTTTTTCAAACTCCCTTCAACAGTTGCAGTCTAACCCGAGCAAGTCTAAGTTCAAACTAAACGTAAAGGAGGAAGGTCCATTTTAAAATGTGCATGACAGAATTATGGTGATACTTCAGGTTATTATTGTTGTCGGCTCTGAGGGCAAGGTGATGGTGATGAACTTTCCACACAGCTCAGATCAGCACATTGTTCCCACTAGGACATCAGCCCTTTGCTTCACCCTCCCCATATGCCGGGGTGGACACTGTGCCGGGGTGGACACGTGCCGGGGTGGACACGTGCCGGGGTGGACACGTGCCGGGGTGGACACTGTGCCGGGGTGGACACTGTGCCGGGGTGGACACTGTGCCGGGGTGGACACTGTGCCGGGGTGGACACTGCAACGGTGTGTGGCATTGTAAACGGTTTCAGCCATGAGCTCAATTTGTTCAAATGCATCAGTCCTTGGGTCTAATCTGGCATACTTTCATAAGGGAACGCAGTGTAGTCTGATCTGTGATTAGGTTTAAAAGGAAGGACTGAAGGAAGGATGCATTTTTGAAGTATTCAAGCGGGGCCTTTATTGGGAAGTCAACCTTAACGCTTTATAGTGGACACATCTCTAGTTTTATGGCATGTGAAGGTGGTGACACGTACCATAATATAAGCACACTCTGCACTTCTAGTCGTTCTAAGTGTTAAAGCAAAACAAACATTTCTAATCCATTCTGAAAATGTAATTTCATTTCAAAACCTTTTGAATGCACATTTCCATCTGATCAGGAGCAACCAAATACCAAAGCAAACACAGCTAAAGGCATGTTAATGAGAATGCTGAACAAGCTGATTCAATCCATTGTTTCCAAGTAATTCCCCCCCCCCAACGCTTCACAACTAATCTTCTGATGCTAAGCAATAGATCTGTCAGCATGTTGCTCTGTGACCAGCATGATGGGGTGCCATACCGCGCTGGCCTAGTTATGCATCCACCATAGCAGGGTAGCCTAGTGGTTAGAGCGTTGGGCTAGTAACCGAAAGGTTCAAATCCCCGAGCTGACACGGTACAAATCTGTCGTTCTGCCCCTGAACAGGCAGTTAACCCACTGTTCCTAGGCAGTCATTGAAAATAAGAATTTGTTCTTAACTGACTTGCCTAGTTAAATAAAGGTAATAAAAATAAAAAAAAATAGCTGCTGGGAAGGGCAATGTGAAGAAATCTCCATGTCAAGCCCAGTACTGTTCAGGGCAGCTCAACAGTGAGAAAAGGGTGCATATTCCATAGTTGCCGTTTAAATTCCTGCAGCAGCCTCAATTCATCAGAAGACCAAAAGCTCCAAAACAAATGAAAATCGGCCCATTTATACCCCCCCCCCCCAAAAAAGTTTTAATTATTTATTTTTAATTCTTCATAAACTTGAATAACAGGAAAGGACCCAACACCCTGGGGTGTCTCCAAAGATATGGTTTGGTATAAAGTAAATTTAAAGTTTGCAGATAGATACCTGTTGGTTGCTGTCTGTGTCCAGGGTTGTTGGCTATCTGTGTCCAGGGTTGTTGGCTGTCTGTGTCCAGGGTTGTTGGCTGTCTGTGTGCGTCTATCCTTTTTATGGCCCTCCACCGATTGGCCCTTATTGTCTGCCTGTACAATAGAGGGAATGATCGAGTGCAACATGTGAATGATGGTAATCCCTCTCTCGTTTACCAGCTCTCTATTGCACACCATTACCCCCCCCCCCCAGGCCCTGTGCCTCCCCTCTCTTCCTCTAACCTGTACGCTTGCTCATTCTCTCCATGTCTTTAACCTTTCCCTCATGGCCTCCCCCCTCTCACCTGTATTCTCCCCATGTCTTTAACCTTTCCCTCATGGCCTCCCCCCTCTCACCTGTATTCTCTATATATATGTCTTTAACCTTCCCTCGTGTCTTCCTTACCTCTTCTTCACTGTCCTCTTTGTATCTTTCCTCTCAGAAAGTGGCTGATCAGCCCTGGCAGGCAGCGCTCTACATCATGGGACTTTGTGGCGGACCACGACCCACCCCGAGGTCAACCATACCCGGCCCGGATTCACTATGTTTATTACTGCAGTAGTGGGTACCATCCAGGGTCAGAGTGGTGGTGGGTACCATCCAGGGTCTGGTTCAGGGTTCTCCAGGACTTAGTCCAGGGTCCTCTAGGGTCTGGTCCAGGGTTCTCTAGGGTCCGGTCCAGGGTTCTCTAGGGTCTGGTCCAGGGTTCTCTAGGGTCCGGTCCAGGGTTCTCCAGGACTTAGTCCAGGGTCCTCTAGGGTCTGGTCCAGGATTCTCCAGGACTTAGTCCAGGGTCCTCTAGGGTCTAGTCCAGGGTCCTCTGGGGTCTGGTCCAGGGTTCTCTAGGATCCGGTCCAGGGTTCTCTAGGATCCGGTCCAGGGTTCTCTAGGACTTAGTCCAGGGTTCTCTAGGGCCTGGTCCAGGGTTCTCTAGGGTCTGGTCCAGGGTTCTCTAGGGTCTGGTCCAGGGTTCTCTAGGGTCCGGTCCAGGGTTCTCCAGGACTTAGTCCAGGGTTCAGTCCTATATTAACACCACTCTCAGAGGGTGTCTCAGTGGGGGTTGGGATATGCAAAAAAGAACACTTTCCAATTCACACGTTTATAAAACACACTTGTACACGTGTGAAATAGAATAAATATAAGTACCCACCACAGCATCTGTTTCAGATAAATATGGTTCTGAGAGGAGACCATAATAGTGAATACTTGAATCTGGTGTACAACAGAGCTGGATTGAAAGCCTGCACAGCCAGCAGCTCTTCCGGACTGGAGTGAGACAACCCTTCAGTAGTTACTGTCTGTTGCCTGGTATGTCTTGGAGGGCCCTGGAGTAGTCACTGTCTGTTTTGCATGCTATAGGTCTTGGAGGGCCCTGGAGTAGTTACTGTCTGTTGCCTGGTATATGTCTTGGAGGGCCCTGGAGTAGTCACTGTCTGTTGCCTGCTATAGGTCTTGGAGGGCCCTGGAGTAGTTACTGTCTGTTGCCTGGTATAGGTCTTGGAGGGCCCTGGAGTAGTTACTGTCTGTTGCCTGGTATAGGTCTTGGAGGGCCCTGGAGTAGTTACTGTCTGTTGCCTGGTATAGGTCTTGGGAGGGCCCTGGAGAAGTCACTGTCTGTTGCCTGGTATAGGTCTTGGGAGGGCCCTGGAGAAGTCACTGTCTGTTGCCTGGTATAGGTCTTGGGAGGGCCCTGGAGAAGTCAGTCTGTTGCCTGGTATAGGTCTTGGGAGGGCCCTGGAGTAGTTACTGTCTGTTGCCTGGTATAGGTCTTGGGAGGGCCCTGGAGAAGTCACTGTCTGTTGCCTGGTATAGGTCTTGGAGGGCCCTGGAGTAGTTACTGTCTGTTGCCTGGTATAGGTCTTGGGAGGGCCCTGGAGAAGTCACTGTCTGTTGCCTGGTATAGGTCTTGGAGGGCCCTGGAGTAGTTACTGTCTGTTGCCTGGTATAGGTGTTGGAGGGCCCTGGAGTAGTTACTGTCTGTTGCCTGGTATAGGTCTTGGAGGGCCCTGGAGTAGTTACTGTCTGTTGCCTGGTATAGGTCTTGGAGGGCCCTGGAGTAGTCACTGTCTGTTGCCTGGTATAGGTCTTGGAGGGCCCTGGAGTAGTCACTGTCTGTTGCCTGGTATAGGTCTTGGAGGGCCCTGGAGTAGTTACTGTCTGTTGCCTGGTATAGGTCTTGGAGGGCCCTGGAGTAGTCACTGTCTGTTGCCTGGTATAGGTCTTGGAGGGCCCTGGAGAAGTCACTGTCTGTTGCCTGGTATAGGTCTTGGGAGGGCCCTGGAGTAGTTACTGTCTGTTGCCTGGTATAGGTCTTGGGAGGGCCCTGGAGAAGTCACTGTCTGTTGCCTGGTATAGGTCTTGGAGGGCCCTGGAGTAGTTACTGTCTGTTGCCTGGTATAGGTCTTGGAGGGCCCTGGAGTAGTTACTGTCTGTTGCCTGGTATAGGTCTTGGGAGGGCCCTGGAGAAGTCACTGTCTGTTGCCTGGTATAGGTCTTGGAGGCCCCAACAGACAATGCAGAAATCATCCCTGTTCAGATACAAGTTGGGTCATTGTGAGTCCAGTTGGAACAAGGTCCTGAAGCTGACATGGTCCAGTAGTAATAGGATGCAGCAGAGCACTGCAGATGGAAATGTCATGTTTCTCCGTCATGTGGAGTAGAAGGTTGTGTACACCTTGCATTTCTATCTGCAGTGTGCTTAACATCGTGCCAAACTGAATAAGGCCCGGGATTCAATCCTATCACGGGTTAGAAGCCATTTGATTGCGTCGACCATGAATGTAATCTCTGCGAACACTGGAACATTACCGTAATACCAGGTGCTAACATGGTATTAGACCGGTGTAGATAAAAAATAACTGATTGTGAAGGTTAGGGTTAGAGGATTGTTGGAGTGAGGTAAGAAAAAAAAAACAGGTATTTGAACTAGAAAAATATGTTTTTACAAACTAAAACCACAATGGAACTGAGCTTTTTTAAAATTATTTATAATTAAAATAAAAAGTTTACTCCAAAACAGCTTGATACTTTGTTTTAATCAACAATAATCAAAACAAGCCATACAGGCAATTCTACAAAGAATACAAAAATATTCATTTTCACCAACATCAGTGTTGAAATAGAGCTGATCTATTCCAAAATCACACATCAACAGAACAGAAACATAGAACAGGTGTGTGCATAGGGAACTGGGGTGTGTGCATAGGGAACTGGGGTGTGTGCATAGGGAACTGGGGTGTGTGCATAGGGAACTGGGGTGTGTGCATAGGGAACTGGGGTGTGTGCATAGGGAACTGGGGTGTGTGCATAGGGAACTGGGGTGTGTGCATAGGGAACTGGGTGTGTGTGGATATTTTTTTAATTGAGGACATCTCTTCAGTGGCAGATTATATGAAGCCCTCTATGTCATTGTTATAGTCGCTGTAGAAACCCTCCCTGTGGGACTGTTGTTGCGTGCGAGGGTGGTGGGATATCTCTGAACTGGAGGTATATCTGCAGTGGAGGGGGAAGAGGAAGCTGTCGGACCACAGCTGTCTGCATCAGAACCACTGAACCTAACTCTTCCCTGACTCGCAGCCTGCAGAGGTGAGAGAGAGATGGCACACACTCTATATACACACACACACACACACACACACACACACACACACACACACACACACACACACACACACACACACACACACACACATTATTACTCATCTGTTGACATTTTTCCGTGTGTGTGCACATGTAACTCTTAGTTGTGTGCATATTATCCAGTGGTTGAATGCCCTTATTTTAGGACGTTTTCAGCTAAATGAATTTTTTTATTTATTTGTAAGTGTGTCTTACCGTAATGTGGCCTCCAGGTGCTCTCCTTTCGGGGTAGCAGTATCTCCTTTAGTGGGTGAGAGAGAGTCGACCAATTGACAAACTGGAGGAAGTAATTCAAAACCTCACTGTCTGCCTTCCTCAGGGCGTAAGGTCTCTGCAACAGTAGGGAGGGCTCCAGGCCTGCCTGAAGTAGCGTGGGCAACCAGTAGGAAGCATGGCATACCATGCCGAGCGCCTCACACACCAGCCCACGCAACTCTTCTGGACTGAGTGGGCTGTTGCTCTGCTGCTCTGGCCTAGAGCAGAGCGAGATGGTCCTGCTTAGCTGATCTGGTCTGGGGATGCTCCTTTGTTGTAAGACATACTGCAACACATCGGATTTGCACATGGCCAGAATGTAGAGCCATTCCCGCCCAGTCAAAGTGGCCCCTGCGGCTACCAGCAAGCGTGCCGAATCGCTAAAGGGCTGGGAGGATGTGCATTTCAAGGCCAGTGTGAAGGCAAGCGGCGATGTGGTGTCTGAGCTGAAGAGGGAGCTACAGTCCTGGGCGTCTGGGCTGAAGCCGGCCCTCAGCAGCAGATCTACACAGTGGCTGTGATTGTTCTTCAGAGCAGAGTACAGCGGACTCAACTCACCCTCTCCACGGTCACACACCCGGTGTGTCACAGCAATGAGCCTGGCCAGGATAGTGTTGTGGCCGAACTCGGCAGCTGCGTGGATGGGGAGCTGTGGCCAGTTGTTGGAACAAGACAGATTTGGGTTGGCATTGTGGTCCAGAAGAATCTCCACACAGCCTTCGTGGCCCTCCTGTGATGCAATCAGCAGCGGTGTTGCCAAGTCTGAGGCCTGGGCGTTCACATTGGCACCTACAACCCCAACATGTAAACAACATACAATGTTTATACAGCAACTTAAAGGCCCAATGCAGCCATTTTTACATCAATATCAAATCATTTCTGAGTAACAATTAAGTACCTTACTGTATAAGGTGCATTCACACTGCATTTCAGCCCAGGGCTAAGGGAGATTTTGGCCCTGGTCTAAGCAAGTGTTCAGACTTGCGCATTGTAAAGTGGGCTAGCGCCAATATTAGCCCAGGGCTAGCTGGCTCTGGGCCGGAGCAGGGTTAGCACTGACTTTTTGTGGCTAGCCCAGAAACATGGTGCCAAAATAGCCCGTGTGAAACGAGGTCATGAACAGCGCATAGAATTCACTGTCCAATCACAATAACTGCACTTTCACTTGATTAGCACATGCTCGTGAGGCTGGTCCTTCTGTAGCTCAGTTGGTAGAGCATGGCGCTTGTAACGCCAGGGTAGTGGGTTCGATCCCCGGGACCACCCATACGTAGAATGTATGCACACATGACTGTAAGTCGCTTTGGATAAAAGCGTCTGCTAAATGGCATATATATATTATATTAAGTACATTTATAATATTTCATCCAGCCATATGCAGACAAACTTGAAATACTTTCATCTGTGCAAAAACATTGGTTGTTATGGCTATTTTCTATTGTCATTTAATTGGATATATCCATGATAATAATATTGTTGCATGATTTCGCCTGGACCAGAAATGTTCATGTCTCTTTCCTTCATAGCATTCTCTGTACAGGGGCAAGATCGCATTTCGAAAGTGAAACATTGTTGCCGAGGTCAGACAGGCAGACTGCAAGGTTTATACAAACCATCACTTTTGGAAATCAAATGCTAGAATCAGGAGGACTTCAAACACTAGGCTAGAATCAGGAGGACTTCAAACGCTAGGCTAGAATCAGGAGGACTTCAAACGCTAGGCTAGAATCAGGAGGACTTCAAACGCTAGGCTAGAATCAGGAGGACTTCAAACGCTAGGCTAGAATCAGGAGGACTTCAAACAGGAGGACTTCAAACGCTAGGCTAGAATCAGGAGTACTTCATGTGTTAATAAATGTCTTAATGTTTATAACATTGGTTGTGTGGCAGAGACTTCAAACGAGAGAATGTTGGGCTAGAATCAGGAGGACTTCAAACGCTAGGCTAGAATCAGGAGTACCAGGGTCTTAATGTTTATAACATTTTGTGTGGCAGCCCAGGGTTAACAAATGGTTGTGTGAACACAGGATAAGCTATCCCATGGCCAGTCTCGCCTGAGGTTACGAACAATGCAGTGTGAAAGGGCCTATAGATCTCCATTTTAAAAATGGGCAAAAATGGCTTTTTAGCAACAAACAACCTTGAGCAATAATTTTGTTAGGGCTGTCGGAGTGGTCTATGTGGGGAGGGTAAAATTGAAAACTAGCTGTAATCGGCAGTTTTGGAACTTTTCGTTATTGATCTAATAACCAATTTACTGTATAGTGACGTCACCATGGAAAGCCGCAACTCTCCATAAGCGACCATGCAAACCTGCTGATTAGAAGGTCCTGTTAGATTGTATTTTTAACCAGGAAATAACACATTCAATTTTTACGCGTTTTTACGGTGCTTGTTTCATCAGCTGTGGTACAATATGATATAAAACACAGAAAAAATAACAGAATTTTGACTGAACTGGGCCTTTTTTAAATAAATATATATATTTTTTTATCAGAAAGCGCACACAGATATGTACCTGCGTCAGCGAGGATCTGGAGACACTGCTTTTGTCCGTACTGTGCAGCCACAAACAGGGGAGTGATCATGTGATCGTCAAACACCTCCAGGCGACACACGCCCACCAGGATACGCACAATGTCACTGTGACCTTTATAGGCAGCCTGATGAAGGCAGGTCCAGCAGGAGGCCGTGTGTGTTCCGTTAACCTCTGCCCCTTTCCGCACCAGCAACTCCACGATATCTGTGTGCCCACAGTCTACTGCTACACACACACACGCACTTTTAATAAGACCTATAACACAGTTCAAGTGTTTTGTCTATGTGGGTGTGCCTTACCTGCGTAGAGAGGGCAGGACAGGTCATTGGTTGGCTGGTTGATGTCAGCGTGTGCTCTGAGGAGGAGCTTGACCACGGCCAGGTGTCTGCGTTGCACGGCCAGATACAACGCCGACTCACCCTCATGTGTCAGAGAGCCCACGTAGGCACGGCAACCACTGGAGGCTCCTTCTGAAGAAAGGGCCAATGGAAAGAGGAGCCAAGGAGGTTAGTGAAGGATCCACAAAGAGGAGCCAAGGAGGTTAGTGAAGGATCCACTTTTAGAATATTTTAATGCCCCTTTTAGCCCCTGTTCAGATAGGCTATATTTAAATTAATTGAATTAATCTCTTCCCTTTCACTAATTGGAAAAGACTTGACAGGAGGAAGCTCATCATTAGGTTGCAGTGGAGGCTGGCTCATAATAATGGCTGAAATGGAGACAGTGGCAATGGTATCAACCACATCGTACTATAATGGTATGGTATCATCCACATCGTTGATGTGTATGACACTAATCAATTGACTCGATGCCAGCCGCCACTGTTAGGTTGGGTTTTCACTTGGTCAGTTCCTTCGGATCAGAGCAATGAAGGAGGTGGATTTATTTTATTTTCACAAAGAGACATAGAATTATAGAGATGGTTCCCTTCTCTCAAACCTTACCGGCAGCCTTAAGTAGCTGTTGCACACATACGATGGTTCCGGCGGCTGCAGCCTCGTGGAGAGCGTTCCAACCACGGTTATCCCTGCTGTCCACACTGCAGCCTCTCTGGATCAGTAAGCTCACACGCCTGACATTGCTCTCGCGTGCTGCCACGGCAAGGCTGGACACCGTGTCGCTGTAACACTCAGTAAAGTCCATCCTCCTTACCGCTCATCTGAACGACTCTGACAAAAAAAGACACGGATATAATAGGCCTATAAGTAACGAGAGGCGACGGAGAGAGGGATGAAATAACACATTGTAGGGATCAGAAGAGGTCCACATAATAGTCTGGACCTAGATCAGTTTGTGTTTTTCAACTCCGTTGCTGTCATTATCGAGACAAATAATCAGTTGGGGTGATGGCACAAACGGATTGGCATGCAAACCAATTTCAATAGTCTAATATATTAACCTGTATGTATAATGTTAGCTATCGTTACTTCTCTCTAGCTATTAGAAGTAGCCAAAATCCTCTAGTGGTGATCCTGACTAAGCTAACTGGTTAGCTAGCTAACAGAAGTAATAGGCTTGTAATATATGCCATTTAGCAGACGCTTTTATCCAAAGCGACTTACAGTCATGTGTGCATACATTCTACGTATGGGTGGTCCCGGGAATCGAACCCACTACCCTGGCGTTACAAGCGCCATTGTAAGACTGCATGTTTAGTCGACAGAAGTGTGGTTAGCTATCAAAATTATTCTTATGCTGCTACAATTTCTATTAAGACGTATTAATTCAATAAGAAAGCAGTTTAGCTACCTTTTCTCGTGTTCTCAGCTGTTTGCAACATCGATAAACACCCGCGTTGAATCACTTCCGTACACACTATCATTGGACTAAAAGTGAAAACTCCGCCCATCCAGCGGCCCGAGGATGGTGACGTTGACCAATGCGTTCACCAATCATGAGCAAATATCGTTTAAAATAGAATAACATGAGTAGAAATATTGAATTTCAAATCTTTGAAGGGGTGACCATCGGATGAAGAAACTTTAGTTAGTAAAGAGAATCCGGGAGGTACAGAACTTGTTTCATCAAGACATTTATTGTGAAATCAGTATTTACAAGATTTAAAAGAACACCTGTGGAAAGCACATGTATTTTAATAAACATTACTATTCATGTGAAATCTTGATCGAAACCATTTATTACAGAATGGTTCAGGGTGTGCACTGAAACAGCTTCAGTCAAGACTGGATGTAAAGGCAAGTACGTCATCCTCTCATTGAAATATGTACACACAGCACTTTTTATTTACCCAAAAGATTGGAGGATACCTGTATTGTTTTATCATGCTTTTCAGTACGGCGGTCACTGTTTCGGTAGAGGGTCTCAAAGTACACCAGGGAAGTTCTGTTGCCCACAATTACACTGTAGCACTGTGTGGCAGCCATCTTAGCTTGCCTATATGACAACTCTCAGATACAAAATGGAGGGGGAAATTAATTTAACCTCCGAAAACAAAAGGAGGGGACAGAGCGGTGTTCTTTTACTTATTTCCTGCCAGGACGTCCTTTTCCACCCTTCATCCCTCCTCTTCCACCCTTAAATCCTCCTCCTCCACCACCTCTGCCTTTTCCTTTGCCCCCCCCTCCTTTCCCCTTCCCTCCTTTCTTGCCCCCTCTCTCGCGCTGCTCTTTCCTCTGCATGCCTCTCATGTCCTTCTTCATGCGGCCGTCCACCACTTTGAACTGGCCCTTGACACCGCCCGGACGACGAACCCTCTTGGTACCAGAGCCCTTCTTGGCCACGACGTACGTGACCTCCCTCTTCTCCTTACCAAGACCCGCCTTCTTATAGATACTAAAAAACAGAGAGAGAGAGAAGGGACTTTAGTAAGTAAAGTAAAATGTTGGTGGTACATGTCACTACCAGAGGTAGAGTAAAGTGGTAGTTTATTTAGCTAGCCACAGGTGTAGTAAAGTCCTACTGTAATGGGACATGTCACTGCCAGAGATGTAGCCGTGTAAATGGTTGTGGTACATGTCGTCGCAGAGGTTTTGATGGTGTAAAGTTGCATTTGTACCTCTTTAGCTGGGCCATCTTCTCCCTTTCACCAATGTCCACTGTGTTGACCACGGCCTCCGCCTTCTTCTTGGCTGACTCCATCTTCTTCAGCATCTGTCACACCAAAGATAAACAAAGGTCACATACTGTATGCTGCATCCTCCATCTTTACACCCCGTCTCCCACCTTTTTACCCAACATCCTCCTCTGCCCTCATTCCCCAGTCTCCCACCTTTTTACCCAACATCCTCCTCTACACTCATTCCCCCGTCTCTCACCTTTTTACCGAACATCCTCCTCTGCCCTCATTCCCCCGTCTCTCACCTTTTTACCCAACATCCTCCTCTATCCTCATTCCCAGTCTCCCACCTTTTTACCCAACATCCTCCTCTACACTCATTCCCCCGTCTCTCACCTTTTTACCGAACATCCTCCTCTGCCCTCATTCCCCCGTCTCTCACCTTTTTACCCAACATCCTCCTCTGCCCTCATTCCCCCGTCTCTCACCTTTTTACCCAACATCCTCCTCTATCCTCATTCCCAGTCTCCCACCTTTTTACCCAACATCCTCCTCTACCCTCATTCCCAGTCTCCCACCTTTTTACCCAACATCCTCCTCTACCCTCATTCCCAGTCTCCCACCTTTTTACCCAACATCCTCCTCTGCCCTCATTCCCAGTCTCTCACCTTTTTACCCAACATCCTCCTCTGCCCTCATTCCCCCGTCTCTCACCTTTTTACCCAACATCCTCCTCTACCCTCATTCCCAGTCTCCCACCTTTTTACCCAACATCCTCCTCTACCCTCATTCCCAGTCTCCCACCTTTTTACTCAACATCCTCCTCTACCCTCATTCCCAGTCTCCCACCTTCTTACTCAACATCCTCCTCTGCCCTCATTCCCCCGTCTCTCACCTTTTTACTCAACATCCTCCTCTACCCTCATTCCCCCATCATAATATTATCTTTCCCCCTCTACTTCTACCCTCATTCCCCAGTCTCCCTTCCATTTCCCTTCATAATATTATATTTCCCCCTCTACTTCTACCCTCTCATTCCACCATCTCTCTCTCGCTCTCTTACCCTCTTCTTCTTCCTGGCCTTGGCCTCAGCCACTCTTTTAATGGGCCTGGCGTTGATCTCCTTCCATTTTGCCTTGTACTCCTCCACCATCTCCTTGGTGACAGGGATAGGCTTATTCCGGTGTTTCTTCTCGTCATCCACAAACCACTCGGGCACCTCGCACTGGTCTTCCGAGCTGGCAAACCTGAACACATACATCGTCACACAGAAATAATACATTGCATGGCTAAATAAGTAGTATCATTAGTGAACACACACACACGGAGAGAGAGAGTAATCAACTAATCTTGCCTGTGGAAGGAGCCATCAACCAGGTCCCTTGATCTCTTCTTGGAGGTCGCGATCTGACAGCCCAGGGCCAAACCCTCTGCATTCATGATGCGAGCACGCTTGCCTGGGGGGAAACACACACCGCTTAAAATCTTGCCATTGGTCTAAACAGTCACTCTAAGGCCCGCACCCTAGACATGTTCTCTTTACTCACTGGTGCTCTCCACTGGCACCACCTGGAAGTCGTCGCCATCTGCGTCTCCTTGGATACCGGCAGACCCTTTAGCCTTCATCTGAGCAATACTCCTGTAGAACACACACACACACGTTTACACTTTTAGATGATTGGGGAAAGTGCATATTGTGGTCATAAGCCAAATCCTAATGTCTACCAGCATTACCACTGTTGGAATCGGTCAAATAGAAGACTGTGCAATCTAATATTAATCTCAAATCAAAGAATTCCTCCAAACATTTTTCAATCTGTTCGCTATCAGAATCCTACAAAATTATTGAAAAGGTATTTTGTTAACAATATGACAAAATGGGACAAAAGTTCTAGTCTATTCTTTAATAAGTCATGTGACACGAGTCCTGACTTCTCATCGTCCTCGTCACTGCTGTTGTCATCATCAGAGCAGCTGTCGCTATCCCCCTCTGCCCCAGCTTCCTGTGAAGGCCCCGCCTCTTCCCCCTCGGGCTGGGCCGTATCAGGCTCCTCTGGGGTTTTCCTCTTCTTCCCCTTGGCTGGAGACACAACAAAAAGTGTTACAAAAAGTTAATCCAACACTCTTCTCTCACTATGGACAGATCTCAGTCTAAAGTGGACTCTTCCTTTTTACCTACGCTGGGCTGAAAGTAATATGGTGGACACCTACCGGAAATTTCCACCTATCAAACAGGAGGAAGACACTTTATTGCGATGCTGTACTCATCCTGTACCTGTGAGGTCCTTGTTCTGTAGCATCTGTGTCTGCCGCAGCTCGCTCGCTGCATCTCCGTCCAGATCCAGTTCAGCGAAGATGTCCTGTGTGAGTCAGAAAGTCACATAAGGTCAGAGGTCAGAGATCAGAGAACCAAGGGTACTATAAAAGTACTCCATGTGCATGAGGAAGTCTGTTAGTGGGTGGACACGTACAGCGTGTTGTGTGTCGGTGAGCATGTATGTGTGGGTGGGTCAGTGAGTGTGTGTGGGTTTATGTGTGGGTGGGTACAGAGTGTTGTGTGTGGGTGGGTGACTGTGAGTACACCGTGTTGTGCGTGGGTGACTGTGTGAGTACAGCGTGTTGTGTGGGTGACTGTGTGTGAGTACAGCGTGTTGTGTGTGGGTGACTGTGTGTGACTACAGCATGTGTGTGGGTGGGTGACTGTGTGAGTACACAGTGTTGTGTGTGTGTGTGGGTGACTGTGTGTGAGTACACAGTGTTGTGTGTGTGTGTGGGTGACTGTGTGAGTACACCGTGTTGTGTGTGGGTGGGTGACTGTGTGAGTACACCGTGTTGTGTGTGGGTGGGTGACTGTGTGTACTACAGACCTTGCTGAACCACATGCTGGTCTCACGGTCCCTCTTCTCCTCCTTTCCCTCCAGCTCCACTATCAGTCCACTCCCTTCTTCCTCCTCCTCCTCCTCCTTCTCCACATTGAAGGACACTCTGCAACACACACCAAGCATTGAAAAAAAAAAACATTGCAACAGCAGTTTTTCCAACATTTTGATGAAGTTATTATAGTTAAGTGGATTGAGTAGAAGTCATTTAATGTGTGAAGTTAAAGGGAAAAGCCCTGAGTGTCAAAAGCAGTGATACAGATAGATGCAGAGAGAGAGAGAGAGACAGAGACTGAGTGAAAGACTTACTTTTTCTTGGTGGCCTTGTCCTTGGCCATTTCCTTCTGTTTCTCTATGATCTCATCCAAGTCGTCATCGTCCAGGTCAGAGACCAGGGAGACCTCGTCACTGTCACCGTCGTCAGAGAAGTATAGGTCCTCCTCCCCTTCCACCATGGCATCAGCTAACTTCATGTCCCCCTTGGTGATCTCACACAGAGCCTAGGAGAGGGACGGAATGAGGGGAAAGGTGAAGCTTTTCACAATCATGAGAAATACAACAAGAACAACCTTTCTAAAAATCTATTCAAAAGCATGTCTGTATGTGCATGCATATCGGTCTCTGTGTTACCGCGGCCTTGTTAATGGTAACGAGGGAGAACATGGAGGAGTCGTTGCCATCTGCGATGGAGACTCCCGGCAGGTCCATCTTCAGTGCCACCCTCTCCCTCTGCTTCCTCCTCTCCTTCAGAAGCTTCTTCTTCTTCCTGGTTGGCACAACACACCAACAGCACGTCAGCACAACACCTCACATTGGACAATACAGCACTGGTCACAGAATGCACCAGCAAACATGTCAACACACCTTACAGACAGGAAATATAGCACATCTGTGATATCATAACCCCCCCCCCCCTTAAAAATCAGGAAGCAGTTGCCATCAGGCCGTAGACTCAGGTCTCTACCTCTCAGGACCAAGACACCAGTTTTGTGCCAGCATCAGTAAGGCTTTTTAATGAACATTGATTCTTGGGACTTGTGTATTGTATCTGTAATGTGTAAATAGTGAAGTTATTCTATATTGATCCATCAAATCCCATTGTTGGTATATGCATTAGAGAGCATAAAGTTGAACAGTTGAGTATAGACTTAGTCTCAGGTCTGCCACCTCCTCAGTATAAAGACTTACCGTCTCAGCTCTGCCACCTCCTCAGTATAAAGACTTACAGTCTCAGCTCTGCCACCTCCTCAGTATAAAGACTTACCGTCTCAGCTCTGCCACCTCCTCAGTATAAAGACTTACAGTCTCAGCTCTGCCACCTCCTCAGTATAAAGACTTACAGTCTCAGCTCTGCCACCTCCTCAGTATAAAGACTTACCGTCTCAGCTCTGCCACCTCCTCAGTATAAAGACTTACAGTCTCAGGTCTGCCACCTCCTCAGTATAAAGACTTACCGTCTCAGCTCTGCCACCTCCTCAGTATAAAGACTTACAGTCTCAGCTCTGCCACCTCCTCAGTATAAAGACTTACCGTCTCAGCTCTGCCACCTCCTCAGTATAAAGACTTACCGTCTCAGCTCTGCCACCTCCTCAGTATAAAGACTTACCGTCTCAGCTCTGCCACCTCCTCAGTATAAAGACTTACCGTCTCAGCTCTGCCACCTCCTCAGTATAAAGACTTACCGTCTCAGCTCTGCCACCTCCTCGGCTTTCAGCTCGGCAAGTTTCTGCTCCATCTCTTCCTCCTCCAACTCGGCCTCTTCTTCCTTCTTTTCAGACACCGTCATTTTCTTTTTCTCCTTCTCCTCTTTCTTCTCTTCTTTCTTCTCCTCTGCGTCGCTCGCCTCCTCACCTGAACTCAGTCTGCAGACAAGCACAACAATAAAGGCCAATGTTATTGATGCCTACTGCTCTATATAATGGGATGTGCAACTTCAAATAATATTAATTTAGAACCTGACATACCTCATATCTTTGTAAAAGAGATTCTTGTCTACCAAAATCAGGCCCAATCCCTAGATAGGCAAATCATGATACTCTCATGTGTTCAGACTGGATGGGTGTAAAACAATATGGAGGGAACAAACAGAAGACCAGGTGGAGTCGGTACCTACCTGGATCTGTTCTACTAGGGGCCTTAGGTAGTCACAGGGTTCAATCTGGACTGGGAGTCACGGGGTTCAATCTGGACTGGGAGTCACGGGGGTTCAATCTGGACTGGGAGTCACGGGGGTTCAATCTGGACTGGGAGTCACGGGGGTTCAATCTGGACTGGGAGTCACGGGGTTCAATCTGGACTGGGAGTCACGGGGTTCAATCTGGACTGGGAGTCACGGGGTTCAATCTGGACTGGGAGTCACGGGGTTCAATCTGGACTGGGAGTCACGGGGTTCAATCTGGACTGGGAGTCACGGGGTTCAATCTGGACTGGGAGTCACGGGGTTCAATCTGGACTGGGAGTCACGGGGTTCAACCTGGACTGGGAGTCACGGGATCAACCTGGACTGGGAGTCACGGGGATCAACCTGGACTGGGAGTCACGGGGTTCAATCTGGACTGGGAGTCACGGGGTTCAATCTGGACTGGGAGTCACGGGGCTCAATCTGGACTGGGAGTCACGGGGGTCAATCTGGACTGGGAGTCACGGGGCTCAATCTGGACTGGGAGTCACGGGGCTCAATCTGGACTGGGAGTCACGGGGCTCAATCTGGACTGGGAGTCACGGGGCTCAATCTGGACTGGGAGTCACGGGGGCTCAATCTGGACTGGGAGTCACGGGGGCTCAATCTGGACTGGGAGTCACGGGGGCTCAATCTGGACTGGGAGTCACGGGGGCTCAATCTGGACCGGGAGTCACGGGGGCTCAATCTGGACCGGGAGTCACGGGGGCTCAATCTGGACCGGGAGTCACGGGGGCTCAATCTGGACCGGGAGTCACGGGGGCTCAATCTGGACCGGGAGTCACGGGGGCTCAATCTGGACCGGGAGTCACGGGGGCTCAATCTGGACCGGGAGTCACGGGGTCTCAATCTGGACCGGGAGTCACGGGGGCTCAATCTGGACCGGGAGTCACGGGGTCTCAATCTGGACCGGGAGTCACGGGGGCTCAATCTGGACCGGGAGTCACGGGGTTCAATCTGAACTGGGAGTCACGGGGTTCAATCTGGACTGGGAGTCACGGGGTTCAATCTGAACTGGGAGTCACGGGGTTCAATCTGGACTGGGAGTCACGGGGTTCAATCTGGACTGGGAGTCACGGGGTTCAATCTGGACTGGGAGTCACGGGGTTCAATCTGGCCTGGGAGTCACGGGGGTTCAATCTGGCCTGGGTGTCACGGGGGTTCAATCTGGCCTGGGAGTCTCTCTCAATAGAACTTGCTGTAGATATAAAGATTAAGGAATGTTTAAAAGGATTCTTACTTGATGTCCTCATCCAGCTGCTTGGCCTCATCCTTTAGCTTCTTAGCCAGGTATCTCCTCAGCTTGGACCTCCAGTTCAGCAGCAGACTGAGGACACACACATACATACCCATAGGAGGGCAGGCGGCGAGATTTAAGTTGCAGCACATATTTGGGTCTATAAGAAAACACTTTATGAAGTCAGTGTATTGTTATCATTACAGTATAACAATCTCATTGGCTTACCGGAGCTCCTTGCGGCCCAGAACCTTGATGTCACGGCAACACTCTATGACCTCGTCAGAGGTGGCCTCGTGAGACTCCAACTCAGGGTTGTCAAAATTGATCTGGAAGCACACCCCAATAAAAACAATATTAAAATCTGCTCAGAGACAGTAATATAGTAATATATGCCATTTAGCTATCGTAGCTAAATGTGGTTTAGCTAGCCAGCAAGTTAACTTGCCATCAATGCTGACTTCAAGCATTTCGCTACACTCGCATTAACATCTGCTAACCATGTGTATGTGACAAATAAAATTGGATTTGATTTGAAATTTGATTTGACTGCCATTGTAAAGTTCTGTATGATGCGTCTCACCTCGTTGGCTTTACTCAGGAAGTCCACAGGGTTGTCAGCCTTGAGGAAGGCGGTCGCTGAGAAGGTGTGATACAGGGTCAGATCACCATCTGTGTATCCCTCCGCCTGAAACACAGCATGAATGAATGAAGCCACTAAAATATACAGTCTGTTCATTCAGAAGACTTCACTGTAAAGAATTACACACAGGTGCACACACACACCTTCGGTTTCTTCAGAGGGACCAGGTCTTTGATAGCCTTGGCTTGGACCTCCACCTCTTTGAAAGCATGTTTGGGGTCGAAGAACTTGTTGTCAATTTTGTCTGGGGCCAGGTAGCCTGAAATGGAATGAGGTCCCATCCTCAGTTACTCAACAAGACCAACATTTACCACAATAAACCCAAAGTATATATTTCTCAATTTACTCTAGATACCTGGTGCTAAAGAGCAGGGTTGGAGTCAATTCCATGTCAATTCAGGAAGTGAATAGGAATTCCAATCAGAACGGAAAAATCCTCAATGAAAATAAATGGTACTTCTCACTTTTCCAACTCTGCTTATAGAGAGTCGGGGTGAACCAACCCACCTTGGCAGATGACGAAGATCTCAGCCGACTCGTTTCTGGAGGCCTGGGGCTTGGTAGCCTGCACCTTCTTGAAGAACTGCTGGAAGATCCACAGCAGTGGCTGGTAGTCTTTGGAGCGGAACACCTTGGTGACAAACGTGCCCCCTTTGGCCAGAAAGTCACACGCCAGCTTCAGAGCCATCAGGGTCAGATGAGCTGGTAGGGTGAGAGGGTTCGAGTAAGACAACGATTGTGATCTGCTCCTCGATTTATTACCTTCGAATTATATTAATTTACTGTTAATCAAATACGCATTTCTACTGTACAAATGTTATGAGAGTGAACATGCCATATAGCTGATGGACGGACAAACGTGGTGTTAAGCTTATTCCCTCTCAGTTTACATATAAAGGTTTATGTTTACATCAGTGTGTTACTTACCCTGAGAGAAGGCATCATGCACCCAGTTGGCTCCAACATTTGGAGCTCCGTCGTTTAGGACCACGTCCACCTTCCATGTCTGGAGCTCCTTCCTCAGAGCCTGGCCAAAACAACAGTTACATCAAACACTGTCCTCTTTGGACTAAAAGTTGTCACAATTTGGTGATGTATGATGAAGTTACCAACGCATATAACAGTGCATCGGAGAATACTGTCCGAGAACATTCAATGGGAGTTATGTGAACACTGTACTGTGATGAACTACATTAAAACACCATCCTGTTATGGATAAATAACAGACTCACTAATTTGACCTCTGACCTACCTGCCGGCATTTCTCTGTGGTGATGTCCTCTGTCAGGGCGACCACGTTGGGGATAGATTTGATTGGGACCAAGTCGACACCTTTGGAGATAGGAACGCAATGACATCATCAACCAACTATAACAGCACCGCAACAGGGATTTATTTTTGTAAGATGTCGGGTAAGTATTATGGAACACAGTAGTCGGTATATGTTAGAGGTGCCTGAGACGAGGTTTGACTCACCAATAATAAGACTGGAGACAGGCATAAACTTGGACGCCACCTGTAACCTATGGGTATGGGTATGACAGAGAGAAAGAATATTGACAAAAATAATAAATAAAACAAGATACGACAATTATTTCATAGGCCTACTACAGCACATGTTGATGTTTAACATATCAAATAGCATGCTAAAGTAAGACTTGACAGTCAGTAGCGTATGACAGTATATTGAGATCATGTGACACGCGATGCAGATAGCTACGGTACCCACCAACCACCCGGAGCAGCGCACAAGTCCACCAGAGCCCTGGCTTTCTGTAAGAACTGGAATTTTCGGTTCAGCTGAATAAGCTTGAAGGAAGAACGTGAACGATATCCTGAGGGAGAGGAGAGCGAGAATATTACACATATATAACCAGACAATGTCATTTCTACATTACTAGCCAGCTGTTTTCAATGCTACACGATCCAGCTGGCTTCAACTATCAGTATCACAATCCTGAGAAGCCAATTAGCTACAGTATCTCTCTAGATAGTTATGTAGCTCAGTTGGTAGAGCATGGCGCTTGTAACGCCAGGGTAGTGGGTTCGATCCCCGGGACCACCCATACGTAGAATGTATGCACACATGACTGTAAGTCGCTTTGGATAAAAGCGTCTGCTAAATGGCATATATTATTATTATTATATTATATCAAGGGTACCCAATCCCTGATGAGCAACAATAGCTAGGTAGCTAACGTTACATATACATTATCTGTTTAAACTGAAAAGCACACAGTACAACTAGCTTACTGTTTAGCTACTGTATTAACTCACTTGGACTTGATTTAGCTAGCCCATTTAAATTAGGCTAATAGCACGTTGAGTTCTCTGCGTTTATAGATCTTACCCGTTTCCTTTGCTAAGTGGTAGAATTTATCTTTTCTGGACTTTCCAACTTTGAGTTTCTTCCCCATGTTTGCTGGTGTTGTTGATCGCTTATTATTTAAATTCTGATTGGAATATTACGATTTACAAATTACCGAAGAAGATTTACCAACCACCTCCATGAAAACATAACACGTGTGGCTTCTATGCGCATTAAATTTACGTCACACATAAGTTTGAAGCCTGGAAACTTTATTGAACCAAGGACTACAACAGACCGTGGAACAGACATATACATTCATTGCAACAATAAAATAATGTGAGAGACGTACTGCTTGGATTCTTTACCTACGATAGAAATAAGTCGAAACAATTTGATGTAATTCATTTCATTATTCTTTTGGCCAAATTTCATATTCACAAATGTACATTTACAAAAAAAAAACACCACGTGTTCTTACCTTACAAAAATAACTATATTTTAAGACAACTAAATATTCTACCAACAAAAAAGCTGTTCGAGTTATGAGTGTGTGTATGCCCCTTGAAGTGTAATGTGATATTGTACCTTTGTATTTTCTTTATATATACTTGTGTTCCCCCATGTACTTCTTGTATTGATATGTTGTTAATAAAGAATATATATAATAATACAAAAATATATATATAAATTATATACATTACCAGTCAAAAGTTTGGACACGCCTCCTCATTCAAAGGTTTTTCTTTATTTTTACAATTTTCTACATTTTAGAATAATAGTGAAGACATCATGTGTTATTCCATAGTTTTGATGTCTTCACAATTATTCTACAATGTAGAAAATAGTTTTCAAAAGAAAGAAAAACCCTTGAATGAGTAGTTGTGTCCAAACTTTTGACTGGTACTAATATATATATATATAATATAATATAATGTAGGCACAGTTTCTAAACCCAAAGGCTCAACTTTGCAAGACTTTCGGAAACGCTTGCAAACATCAAACAGACCAGGCCTGGGTTTGGGGTTTGAGAATTAAAAATTATTCCTTAGTTGTTAATTTTCTTGAAATCTAAAGGCATAACCAGTGGTGTAAAGTACTTAAGTAAAAATACATAAAAGTACTACTTAACTGTTTTACTTTACTATTTATATTTTTGATTAATTTTACTTCACTACATTCCAAAATAAAATTACGTACTTTTTACTCCATACATTTTCCCTGACACCCAAAGCACTCCTTACATTTTGAATGTTTAGCAGGACATAATTTTTTCCTAATTCACACACTTATCAAGAGAACATCCCTGGTCATTCCTACTGCCTCTGATCTGTCAGACTCACTTAACACATGCTTTGTTTGTCATTAATGTCTGTGTTGGAGTGTGGGATCTTTACTTTTACTCAAGTATGACAATTGGGTGCATTTTCCACCACTGGGCATAACCTAGATTCGAGCCAATGTTTTAAGTATTTTAACATGTTATTACGCCAACCTTGTGAACGTGACAAACTAACAGGTTTTCATTTTCGTCAAAAACAACTTTATATCGAAGGAGTACGGTTGAGTTGACCGCCAGCACATGCGCAATTCGGCGGGAGACTTCCGTGACCCGATGATGTGTTCCAATGATTTATATACACACTAGATACGTTTTGAGAGCGGGGTTTTTAGTCTACGTGCCTCCATTTTGTCACTCCCTCACCGGGCTAAAATATTTTGGAAGCAAAAAAAATGCATTTATTAATGTCTACATTTGTGTTTGCCACGTGTATTATATTACAGACATCTTAATGTATACTGTAAAATTATATTATGTGAGCTAAGAGTACAAATAAAAATATATAACTATATTTAAACATTAGAGATTACTAATGTTACTGTCCCCACTACAACGAACAAATACTTAAATGCATATGATTTTGTCCTTGAAATATTTCATTGGAAAAGTGTAGAATTCCTTTCATTCCATTGGAGGACTGCTCCTACTGAGGAGTGGCAATAACGTTGCCCGGTGGTTTCAAAGCCTCTCAATGGCCAATACATAGCAGCTATCCAGGTTTTATATACAGTAAGTACCTCAGTGGTTTTCATGCATGAGTTTTGCCACCCAACATCGCCGACAAATGTGATCAGGGATTTCTATTGGAGAAGCAGTTTTAGCCTTATCTTCATACTGTACTGTCTTTGATGTAGGCATTTTTATGTAAAGCATGTCAACATACTTATTAGTTGATTAAAACAATTCGCAGTTCATTATTTTTTTATTGTGATTTAATTAGTTGTCAGTTTTATTTTTGTCTTAGAAATTTAGATGCTATTCAAAGCTATGTGTGTGCCTGACAAAATTGAATTATATAACAAAAATAAAAGAATGGGTTATTAATATTATCTGCCAGCAGCATACCACCCTGCATACTACTGCTGGCTTCCTTCTGAAGCTAAGCAGGGTTGGTTCTGGTCAGTTTCTGGATGGGAGACCAGATGCTGCTGGAAGTGGTGTTGGAGGGCCAGTAGGAGGCACTCTTTCCTCTAGTCTAAAAAATACCAATGCCCCAGGGCAGTGTAGGGTGCTGTCTTTTGGCTGGGATGTTAAACAGGTGTCATTAAAGATCCCATGGCTCTTATTGTAAGAGTAGGGGTATTGTAAGAGTAGGGGTATTAACCCTGGTGTCCTGGTTAAATTCACAATCTGACCTTCAAACCATCATGGTCACCTAATAATCCCCAGTTTACAATTGGCTCATTCATCCCCTGTAACTATTCCCCAGGTCGTTGCTGCAAATGAGGATGTATTCTCAGTCAACTTATCTGGAAAATTAAAAACAATTATTGTAGACTTCAATAATGTTTTCTTTATGAATTATTCCTTTGTCACGTTTTATATTTAATTTTCACCCCACCAATCCTTTCAACATCTCAAAATGTGTATCTCCAGTAATATAGACATTTTACATTTTAATGTAGGCAACATGTCTACCTTATACAGTATTTGGTCTGCTTGGCCTTCAATACAAAGGACGATGAAATAGATAAATGCATTCTTTTTTAATGACATTGGGTAAAAATGAGGTATCCTCTTAAACAAAAGACTGAGGGGGGGAAGTTTGAATCCCAGACCATTAGCACAGGACAATACTGCTGTTGTTGAGGGTGCTCAGAAGGTTCTGTTTCTGGAGCGTGTGTTGATCAGTCCAAGCACAGAGAAAGCACTTGCTGCAGCCGTCACCAAAATGATGGCCCCAATGGCCCGTGTGGCCTGTGGACACAACAGAAAATAACAATTGTATCCGGTAAATACAATAACGCCTAATGTAACGTCATTCAATTATATGCGTATGGTGGTGGAGAGGACAATACCTTATTGACTATACCAGGGTATATTGATTGTAAGTAGTGATAAGGGCTAGAATGACCTTGTATACATTGGAAAAAAGGAGAGAGTAATGCCCTATGTCCAAATTGTCACCTAGGCACTTCTGCATGTAGGTCTCAGAGGAATACATAAGTATACAGCAATTTGGTGGAAACTCCACCTGCCCTGTAAGAATTGGGCATCAGGAGAGAGAGCGAGAGAGCGCGAGAGAGAGCGAGAGCGAGAGAGAGAGAGAGAGAGAGAGAGAGAGAGAGAGAGAGAGAGAGAGAGAGAGAGAGAGAGAGAGAGAGAGAGAGAGAGAGAGAGAGAGAGAGAGAGAGAGAGAGAGAGAGAGAGAGAGAGAGAGAGAGAGAGAGAGAGAGAGAGAGAGAGAGAGAGAGAGAGAGAGAGAGAGAGAGAGAGAGAGAGAGAGAGAGAGAGAGAGCGAGAGCGAGAGAGAGAGAGAGAGAGAGAGAGCGAATACAGCGCATACACAGGAAGAAAGAGACAGGAAGAGTGAGAGAAAGAGATAAAGAAGGAGTAAAATACCTGCTCAGACACTCCCTCTCCATAGCGCAACAAGGTGACAAAGTGCTTGCAGTTACTGCCCAACAGGTCATAAGATACCTCCTGGCCAATGAGAACTTAAGATCGCTGAATGATGTAATCGACGGGCAATAGAGTGTGGTGGTCGTGGTATTTGTTGTTGACCCGGTACGAGTCGTCTCCAACCACTTCCTTTAGAAGCTGCATTCGGACAACTGCCTTCAGACTGAACACAGTTTTCACACTGGAGATGGCTGCAGCCTGACTCTCATCTACAGGAAGGAGACAATATTCAGGGGGCGTGAAGCATTAGCATTATTAAATTGCAGTTATTAGTGGTTGAAATTCAATCAAACTTGTGTTGATAAATGTGGAATTTATTGAATCCCACCCTTTGAAAATGCTGAATAAATTCACAAAGGGCAATACTCTTGATGTAAGATAAGTGTCATTTAATTCAAATGTTTTAATCAGATTGTGCATTGGAAGCGTTTACATTCTGAAGCATCAAGTACGACACATACAACACCAATACAAAACATATACGACACACATACGACATACAGTACCAGTCAAAAGTTTGGATACTCTGCCTTGATGACAGCTTTGTACACTCTTGGCATTCTCTCAACCAGATTCCTGAGGTAGACACCTGGAAAGTCCATATTATGGCAAGAACAGCTCAAATAAGCAAAGACAAATGACAGTCCATCATTACTTTAACACATGAAGGTCAGTCAATACGGAAAAAGTCAAGAACTTTGAGAGTTTCTTTAAGTGCAGGTGCAAAAATCATCAAGTGCTATGATGAAACTGGCTCTCATGAGTACCGACAGGAAAGGAAGACCCAGAGCAATGGACATTAAACCAGTGGAAATCTGTCCTTTCGTCTGTCCTTTAGTCCAAATGTGAGACTTTTGGTTCAAACCGCCATGTCTTTGTGAGACACAGAGTAGGTGAATGGATGATCTGTGCATGTGTGGTTCCCACTGTGAAGCATGGAGGAGGTGGTGGGATGGTGTGGGGGTGCTTTGCTGGTGACACTGTCAGTGATTTATTTAGAATTCTGTTGGAAAAGCATTCCAGGTGAAGCTGGTTGAAAGAATGCCAAGAGTGTGCAAAGCTATCATCAAGGCAAAGGTGGTTACTTTGAAAAATATAAAATATAAAATATATTTTGATTTGTTTAACACTTTTTTTGTTATTATATGATTCCATATGTGTTATTTCATTGTTTGGATGTGTTCAGTCTTATTCTACAATGTCGAAAACAGTAAAAAAATAAAAATAAAAAACCTTGAATGAGCAGGTGTGTCCAAACTTTTGACTGGTACTGTATGTGCACATGACAAATACACTTTTAAACCTGAGACTAGAAACACACATACGACATATTCTAACTCAAGTTAGGATTTAGTCTCATGTCTCAACACTGCTTTCACTGACCAACAGGTGTCAAATTGATGACGCAACCGGGGGGGTCAAGTTGGTCAAGGTCATTAGTGGCCATCTATAGGGGGAGGAAGTAATCAACAATGTGGACATTGGCTGCATTTACAATCAATATACTATTATTTAGTATCTACACCAGTTTACAATTTACACATTTACACTGACAACATGTGCAGTGTCTGTCACTACTGCTACTGGTTTAAATGATAAATCAATCAAAACTGTATTTAGTGAGTGCACATTTATTTTATATTTTTTTCGGCATCTGAAAATACTTTTTCTTATGTATCGACTTTGTGTAGAAAATGGCAGTTGCACACTCTATGGTCAATTCATTTCAAACAAAGTTAGTCGTCAAGGGAATCAACTTGAAATTTTAAAATAATATAATTGGAATTGAAGAAAATGAAAGAAAATGGATGTACACATTTGGAACCCTATATGGTTCTATCTCCCAACCTGCCCCCATCTAGCTGAGCTATAAAGATTTAAAAAAGAATCATATATATTGTTATTTGTCACAGATGTAGGCTAACAGTGAAATGTTTACCTACAGGTCCTTTCCCAACGATGCTTTACCTAGAAGGTCAACAGGGTCATAGACATAGAGTAGACGCAGATATTGTATAGGCCTACATATTATTCATGCATTACAATAACAAATACAATTGTGAGGTGAAAATAAGAAACTTTCAACACACATAATGATACTCACAGTAAAGGTTGTGTTTTTTTCTATCCATCCCACATCATGCTTCCACAAATTCTGAAAACAGAAACATTAATGAAACTACGTCACCCTTCCCTCCGTCATCCCTCCCTCCCTCCCTCCCTCCCTCCCTCCCTCCCTCCCTCCCTCCCTCCCTCCCTCCCTCCCTCCCTCTCCCTCCCTCCCTCTGTTTGAGATACCCTATAGTTCTCTTTGTGCTATTGACTGCATGCATGCTGTGCACTATAACTCCGCTATACCCAAATGGAATTTCAATAACAACCATTCTCTGAAGGTTCAATCAATGAAAAGGAAAAGTGAGATAGACTATTTACTTGGATTTATATGTTTTTGTTAATGGTAATATTATACTTTCGAGGTAGGAACACTAATTTCATAGAGCGAGTGTGCTGGAGAACAGGGTACAATGTAGAGAGCATAGGTCACACACATATACAGACAATAAACACACACACACACACGCACACACACACACAAACAATACACACAAGCTATTGTGCCACACACAGTCACAATAGCACCTACATAATAGAGAAACGGACAGAAAAAGAGTTTGTCACGACTGAAAATAGACTTTGACATGGGAAAAGACCTATCTAAACGTGTAAAAGTCACAGTTCAATAAGATAATTGTGACTCCAGTAGAAAACTAGAGACAATAAAGTCCAATAGAAAACATGTAAAGGGGAGATAGAAAATGTCCATTCATTTGTATTCTGCCACACAGAGAATAATATCTTGAGTTCACCTGGCATGTGATGAAATCTCTATCATCCTGGGGGAGCTATGTATTAATTAATAATATCATTAATGAATAAGTCAAGTCTGAAGCTACAGTATGTGGTGGAAAATTACATGTTTTTTAAAACTAAATTATCAAACACATCAATATTTTAGTACTTCAACTTTAGCTACTTGACATATTTTTAATAGATTTGCCAATAGTTTAAGTATGTGCTTTAGTTAAGTATAGCTAAACTACTATTCAAATGAATACAAATACTTGAGGCAATACTTACTCAAATACCAACACCTTTTTCTTCCTCTCCATTTTAGCGTTCCATGATTTAACGTTATATCTGCAACGTTTGAAAGTAAAAATGAGAAAAATAATTGAATCTAAGTCCTTAAAATGGTCGGTTGTCTGTGAGAAAATCCAATTTATTCGGATTATAGTCACTCAGATTGCATGGCAAAAAAATTTAAGTGTTTCTTAAGGTCCTACAGGTAGGTAGTGTTTCATGTATCGACCGGGTTACCGCCATCCACAGGCCACTGATGCTAGAAGGCGATAACTTCGGCAGCAGCACTGACAGCGTTGATTCAGGTCATTGCTATCTGGAATCATTGGGACGTCCATACCCTAAACCCTAACCTTAACCCCTATCCTTACCCATACCCCAACCAAACCATAACCATTCCTTAACCATAACCCGTACATTTACCATTGTAAACTTCAATGGGGTAGGGACGTCCCATTGATTCTGATTGCACGGACCGGACCGTTCATTCCTGTATCAATTTGTAAAATGAAGAACGCCTTGATATTATGTAGTATTGATGACTGACTAGCCCTGCAGCACATCATCACTGGCATGGAAATGATTAACATAATTACAATTTGTGGCTTGATGATTAAAAGGTAAATAATTTTCGTGAGCCTTAAATATTTTTTTCTGTTATGCATTATCATGTCTGTTTTGAATAGGCTATAATGTAATTCCAATTGACATTTTTTTTCTTGAGTAAAACATGAATTCTTCAACAGAGGGCAGCATAGCCTACCTGCCTGTATTTGTTTTCTTTAGACTATGTCGTCAGTGATATTTAATCGGGCAAAACTTGATATAGGCTACAAAATGAAAGATGTTACCCATGGACACAAAGGCAATTAGTTTAACTATGGCCACACGTTATCTCATTTTCAAACATAGCCTATGGAAGTATTATTCTCGGCATACTGCAGACATGTTCAACATTAAGGGGAACATATTCACATGGATACATTCCAGCCGTTTGTAGTCTTGCCTTTTATTGATCAGTTTAATATGATTGTTTTTGCACCATGCATACAAAGTCTATCGTACTGTAGTAGACATTTGTTTCCACGATTTCAGCTTTGCTAATTTAAGTTGATGAAAAAGAGGTGCAGCGCAAATTTGCTTTCAGTTTCCTTTTTATTGCCGGTTCATTGAAGCACAATTTCATTGAAACAGCTCCGCTTCCTCGGGCTTTAATCTTACAAAACCGGTCCTCTTTATGAATAGTCTCACCCAATGTGGTATTTTAACATTCTCTATGAGGAAACTAGTTATTGGACAAGATTCCTCATGACATAGCTAATTAACTATTCATAATCCAGTGAACCACATCTGGACAACATTTCATGTAGTCAGTGGTATTAGGCAAAACGTGATATTGTAGGCTACTAAATGACAGATTCAATGTTACCCAAGTTATCTTACTTTCGAACATAGCCCATAGAAGTTTTATTTTACTGTAATAGCCCACTGCAGTCATGTTTAAAATTAAGGTAAACATACTTGTATTGATACATTTCAGCCTTTTGTAGTTTTCTATGTTTTGTAACATGCTTCTATAAGCATTGTTAAAAGTCAAGGTGCAGATTGTTCTTCTATTTAACGAAAACAAACATATTCTGGCAGATTGTGTCAGATATAGTAACATTATTATCCACATTAGTCCATTGTCCCTACCAGTTTTAGCCAACTATTTGCAGCTGTTTGGTAATGACGTTGACATACATATCTGGCAGCAACATATGTTCAACTTTGGTCCGGAGCTGTTGCAGACACCATCTTCTTAAATAAGAAGAACTCTAGGACTCTAGGTTTTAATGCACTCAGTCAAAACAATTCTTGTGCCCTTGCCAAAGTTGAAGAGGGGAACACCAAGGAGTTGGTTGCATTCTTTGGCCATTGATAGGATGACTCGTGGTCACATGTCAACTCGTTGACATATAGTCACTCCCCTTTGCCCTGATCGTTTGGAGCTGCTGGGACTGAGTAATAAATTAATTGTTAGCTAGCGACCTGTATCAAGAACCTTACCAAATATTGACTATTCATTATCGGCAATAAGGGTTACCCCTGTCTGTGGTATGAAAAGGTAGCTTTGGCCATCTCGCCTGAAGTTGTGGTAAGGGGAATTCAATTGACTACCATGAAAGATAGGTAACTTTAGCTAGTTAGCTGACATAAGACAATGACACGCGTTACAAAACAGCTGAATTTAAATCATGCGAAATAACACCAATTTGTTAGTTAGTAATGTGATATAACAAATAACATTAATGTAAAGACATTCCAATGTTTGGTAGGTAGTTGGTTTTTGCTAATGACTTGTTAGCTAGCTAGCTGGGTGCACATAGCTAACATTAGCTACCCAGCCACCAAGATGTTCGTTGACATGTTATTCAATATCTGTCGCTTGTCAGTGTAAGGTTACTCAACCTTTAGCTAGTTGCTAATGTTTTGTCGGCTGCTGGGATGTTTTGTAGCCAACCAAAAGTGTTTTCATTTGCTAACCAGACCCTGTTAACCAACCCAGACATCAAGCTAGTTGTGTCATACATAAGTCTTACAATAGTAACAGCTGTTATTTGGCTTTGACTCATGAAGGCTGATATGGAATTATTATAATTATTTTTAAGTTGTGGTGTGAATGTCTGTTAGTTGACCAGCTGTGTTCATGGGGAAAGTGATGATGATGATGATAATAATGCTAAGTATCTAGCATGGTCCAGGCACATGCTTGGGCATCACGGCCAGTCAATATGTCAAGGAACAGACTTGTCAGTATTTGGGGATAAGGACAACTTGCAGTGTATAATGAGGTAGTGCACCTTTTTGTAATGTGCATACTTTCTCTCTCTCTCTCTCTCTCTCTCTGAGATCAGAAAGCTGAAGCATGGATTCGCCTCAGGACGACTTCTCTCCACTCAAACGCTTTGTAGTGGCCAAGAAAAAGATAAGTGACGTGTTTGATCAACTGCTGGAGTATGTGAAGGAAGGTTCTGTGTTTGTAGAAGGTGAGTGTGCTGTATAGTAAATCAGATGCTTCGGCCACATTTTGAATGTCAAAGTAAGTAGTCGAATGCAGAAAGGGTTTGATTTTTATATTGTGAGTACACTGTTCTCTTATTTTTTCCCCGTTGTGGATTTGTCAGAAACTTGTCGGAATGACGCCTTAGAGAATATTGCAAGTCGGGAGCAACAGGAGCAGATTCGGGCGTATGCCGGCAAACTGCAAACTATAAAAGATGTGCTGGCACGCAGACACATGAAGGTGGCCTTCTTTGGCAGGTAAATGCGTATAGTCTGCTGCATTTTGATTTCTCCACTCTTTTGCGTGTGTTTTTATTTTATTTTACACAGCTTCCAGGATAGAACTGAAGTGTGCAACCACAATTTGAGCAAAGATCAATGGATTGTAACATTGAGTTTGGCCTTTATTGATCAGTTAACATTGTTCATGTTACACCATTGCATACCAAGCACTGTATTGTACTGTAGTAGACACTCGGTGTCCCAAGCTTTCAGCTTTGCTAATTGAGGATTAAGAAAAGGTACCGTTCTGCTTTCACTTTCTGTTTTACTGCCGGTTCATTGAAGCACGCTTTCGTTGAAACTGCTCTGCTCCATCAGGCTTTTATCTTATGAAACCGGTCCTCTTTATGAATAGTCTCGACCTGTGGTATTTTAACTTTCTGTATGTGCTAACTAGCTATTGGACAAGATTCATAATGATAAATTGCCTAGTCATAAGCCAGTAAACTATAACAGTTTGAAATTCCTGTAGTTATTTCCTCATGAGATTGTATGTGTAGTTTAAGTCGGAGGTTTACATACACTTAGGTTGGAGTCATTAACTCATTTTTCAGCAACTCCACACATTCCTTGTAAAAAATCTAGTTTTGGCAAGTCAGTTAGGACATCTACTTTGTGCGTGACACAAGTAAGAGGTCGACCGATTAATCGGAATGGCCGATTTTCAAGTTTTCATAACAATCGTTAATTGGTATTTTTGTACACCGATTCGGCAGATTTAAAAAAAAAGTTAATTTAACTAGGCAAGTCAGTTAAGAACACATTCTTAATTTCAATGATGGCATAGGAACGGTGGGTTAACTGCCTCATTCAGGGGCAGAAGGACAGATTTTCACCTTGTCAGCTCGGGGGATCCAATCTTGCAACCTTACAGTTAACTAGTCCAACTCTATAACCACCTGACTCTTGTTGCACTCCACAAGGAGCCTGCCTGTTACACGAATGCAGTAAGACAAGGTAAGTTGCTAGCTAGCATTAAACTTATAAAAAAACAATCATAATCACTAGTTAACTACACATGGTTGATATTACTAGTTTATCTAGGTTGTCCTGCATTGCATATAATCTGACTGAGTATACAAGTAGTGGAGGCAGCAGCAGGCTTGTAAGCATTCATTCAAACAGCACTTTTGTGCGTTTGGCCAGCAGCTCTTCGTTGTGCATCAAGCATTTCTTCTCCAACACTTTGTTTTTGCATTATTTAAACCAAATTGAACATGTTTCATTATTTACTTGAGGCTAAATTGATTTTATTGATTTATATGAAGTTAAAATAAGTGTTCATTCAGTATTGTTATAATTGTCATTATTACAAATGATTTTTTTTTTAAATGGCCGATTTAATCGGTGGCTGGTTTTTTTTTTTGTCCTCCAATAATCGGTATCGGCGTTGAAAAATCATAATCGGTCGACCTCTAGACACAAGTAATTTTTCCAACAATTTGTTTACAGAGATTATTTCACTTATAATTCCAGTGGATCAGAAGTTTACATACACTAGCTTGACTGTGACTTTAAACAGCTAGGAAAATTCCAGAAAATGAAATGGCTTTAGAAGCTTCTGATAGGCTAATTGACATCATTTGAGTCAATTGTAGATGTACCTGTGGATGTATTTCAAGGCCTACCTTCAAACTCTGCCTCTTTGCTTGACTTCATGGGAAAATCAAAAGCAATCAGCCAAGACCTCAGAAATGTTGTAGACCTCCACAAGTCTGGTTCATCCTTGGCAGCAATTTCCAAACTCCTGAAAGTACCACGTTCATATATGTACAAGCAATAGTACGCAAGTATAAACACCATGGGACCACGCAGCCACCATACCACTCAGGAAGGAGACGCGTTCTGTCTCCTAGAGATGAACGCACTTTGGTGCGAAAAGTGCAAAACAATACCAGAACAACAGCAAAGGACCTTGTGAAGATGCTGGAGGAAACGAGTACAAAAGTATCTATATCCACAGTAAAACGATTCCTATATCGTCATAACCTGAAATGCTGCTCAACAAGGAAGACGCCACTGCTCCAAAACCGCCACATAAAAGCCAGACTACGGTTTGCAACTGCACATGGGGACCGGTTTGCAACTGCACATGGGGACAAAGATTGTACTTTTTGGAGAAATGTCCTCTGGTCTGATGAAACAAAATAGAACTGTTTGGCCATAAATTACCATTATGTTTGGAGGAAAAAGGGGGAGGCTTGCAAGCTGAAGAACACCATCCCAACCGTGAGGCATCTGGGTGGCAGCATGTTGTGGGGGTGCTTTGCTTCAGGGGGGACTGGTGCACTTCACATAATAGATGACATCATGAGGGAGGAACATTATGTGGATGTATTGAAGCAACATCTCAAGACATCAGTCAGGAAGTTAAAGCTCGGTTGTAAGGATAATGACCCCAAGCATACTTCCAAAGTTGTGGCAAAATGACTTAAGAACAACAAAGTCAAGGTATTGGAGTGGCCATCACAAAGCCCTGACCTCAATCCTATAGAACATTTGTGGGCAGAACTGAAAACTGTGCAAGGAGGCCTACATACCTGACTCAGTCATACCAGCTCTGTCACGAGGAATGGGCCAAAATTCTCCCAACTTATTGTGGGAAGCTTATGGATGGCTACCTAAAACGTTTGACCCAAGTTAAACAATTTAAAGGCAATGCTACCAAATACTATGTACACTTCTGACCCACTGGGAATGTGATGAAATAAATAAAAGCTTAAATAAATGATTCTTTCTTCTTCTATTATTCTGACATTATTTTTAAAATAAAGTGTTGATTCGGACTGACCTAAAATGGGACATTTTACTAGGATTAAATGTCAGAAATTGTGAAACTGAGTTTAAATGTATTTGGCTAAGGTGTATGTGAACTTCCGACTTAAACTATGTTTGATGAAAATGAGGAGTCACTAGACCTCTTAAGCTGTGTTATTTGCTTAGGACGAGTAATGGGAAGAGTACAGTGGTGAATGCCATGCTGAGGGACCGCGTGCTGCCCAGTGGCATGGGTCACACCACCAACTGCTTCCTGAGTGTGGAGGGAACGGACTCGAACAATGCTTACCTCAAGACTGAGGGCTCAGAGGAGGAGAAGAGCATCAAGGTAAGTTCTCTGGTTATGTGGATATACTGGTTGGAAGATTAGGCTAACTTCTCTTACCACTCATAGTGGGCTTTACACCCTAGGTGTACAGTGGGCATTACACCCTAGGTGGAGATGGAAACGTGCTACCTGATTGAGTTACTTAGAGTAACTCTTACCACTCATACATAGTACCCTCAGTCATGTTTTTTTTCTGACCCTCTAAGCAATTAATTATTAATGAACTTTAGTATAGATAAGATTATGTCGTCCTCAACATTGACAAGTTGTCAGGCGGGCAGAGTTTGAGTGACTTGAAATCCATTGAAATTATACTATGATTCCCTTTTTCTCTCCAGACTGTGAACCAGCTGGGTCACGCGCTGCACATGGACCAGAGTCTGGATGCAGGCTGCCTGGTCCGAGTCTTCTGGCCCAAGACCAAGTGTGCCCTGCTCCGAGACGACCTGGTCCTTGTAGACAGGTACAGTAACGTTACCCTGACAACGCTACCACACCTTTCCAATTATACCGTTGGTCTTAACCACGTGTACAGTGCTCCAGAGCTTTACGAATAGCAAGATCTACACGGTTGTCTTTTTGTTATTTGATCAGACACTGATGATCGTTATATACACAGGTCACCTATCAATTAAACACTGACAAAGGCTGAAGAAGTGAACCCACATGACTTTTTTTTTTGCTTTTCTGAGTGCCTCCCTGTTTATGAGGATTGCAATTTTACCTCTGTAGCTTGCTCGGAGTCCATACAGGATGATCTGTACTATTGCTAAGTAGGGTAACTAGAATAGCCATCAACCACCAGTGTCCCAAGCCCCATGGTAAGGATTGGCCACCAGTAAACGGAGGTTGATTAGGCTGTATTACTCTGAGAAGCAGTGGCCTGCTCTAACACATCCTCTCATCTTCTTTAGCCCTGGGACAGATGTCACCACACAGCTGGACAGCTGGATCGACAAGTTCTGCCTGGACGCTGACGTCTTTGTGCTGGTGGCCAACTCTGAATCAACCCTAATGAACACGGTAATGGAGCTCACAATCTGACCAATCCCAACAGGATCTAGACTGAGCTGACCACTCCATGCATCCACCTGAAAGATTTGACAAACTTGTCTTGTAGCAGAGCTTCCTGGAATGCAGATAGCTGTGTGCTCATGGATTTTTCTAATGGGTTCCTTGTAGTTCTTTTTCCATCACAAACATCCTGGTCTTTTTGGAGATGGGAAATACGAAAGGATTTGATTTAGTCATTTTAACAGTTCTATCAAGAGGTTTGTGTTCTACAAAGCAGAAATGTTAAGCTTACTTGACGCAGCTACACTGAACAAAAATAAAAGCAAGTTTAAAATGTATATATTTTTCATTTAACCTTTTTTATTTAACTAGGCAAGTCAGTTAAGGTACACTGGTGTAATTATCATGCCGTTTAATCAGCTTCTTGATATGCCACAGCTGTTTTTATTTATTTAACTAGGCAAGTCAGTTAAGAACAAATTCTTATATATGAACTGCCCACACCGCCCAAACCCGACAACGCTGGGCCAATTGTGCACCGCCATATGGGACTCCCCCAATCACGGCCGGATGTGATACAGCTTGGAATCGAACCAGTGACTGTAGTGACGCCTCTTGCACTGAGATGCCGTGCCTTAGACCGCTGCACCACTCTGAAGCCCAGGTGGATGGATTATCTTGGCAAAGGAGAAATGTGCACTAACAGGGATGTGAACAGATTTGTGCACAACTTGAGAGAAATAAGCTTTTTGTGCATATGGAACATTTCTGGGAACTTTTTTATTTCAGCTCATGAAACATGGGACCAAAACTTAACCTGTTGTGTTTTATATTTTAGTACAGAAGGAATTGTCAATGTATTTGATGTATGTGTTTTTAAGGTTGTCTTTGCAAATTAACAGCTTGTGTAGGCTGGTTAAAAAGGTTGTAACTTTAACTGAAGTGTTTCCTTTCCAAAGCTTGTTAGTCATCAGTGCTAGGATACGGCTGGCTCCATTTTGCTCCAGCACTTAGGCCCAGCTCTGTTTATGTCTGCCGACACATTCATGTTATGTCAGAGGCATGTAGTCAATCACTGGGCTCTCTCGTTATCTGTGCCAAATCTCTTCAAGGGACAGGTCCCGTTTACCCCTCTCACTTATCGTTTTGACTATGCACCCTAGGATACCCAGCCTCTGATTTTCAATCACAGAACCCAGTATATTGTAAGTGCTCTAAAGTACATTAGATTAGTGTTATTAGACTGATAATGCGATGCACCTGGACACACACTTGTTACGCAGATGAAGTGAAGAAGCATTAGTTCTGCTTTAGTTTAGGGAGTAAACTCCATTGTTTGTTGAATAACAGTTTCAGTGACTGGAGACCTTTTCCTAGCTTATTAGCTATTTCATAACCTACAGTATCTTCGTGACCTTTTTACAAATAGACTGAGTGAAAGTTTGTACTGCACTTTCTCTATAGTAAGGGCGTGTTTATGTATGTGGGGAACTTGCGCGCGCACGCACACACTCTATTTACACAGAACTACATTGTAACACCTTATCTCTGAATTGTTTGTAAAGGTTAAACACATTGGGAAGTCTGGTGTAGACTGTAATGTTTGACTCCAAGCATGTGCCCCTGGCAACGAGGTTTCCAACCTCGTGTCAGCCAGCTGTCTGTGCCCTTCGTGTCTGTCCTTCTTCTATACCCCGCTCTCTCTTCCAACTCTCCTGTAAAATTGAAATCAATAAAATAAAGGAATTGAGTTGTCCTTACACAAAAATATAATTAGATACATAAAGGTTAACACTACACTTTGGTTTTAAGACTTAGTGCACTAACAATTCCTGACCTTGCATGTTTCTTGTTTTCCAGGAGAAGCATTTCTTCCACAAGGTGAACGAGAAGCTCTCCAAACCCAACATCTTCATTCTCAACAACCGCTGGGACGCCTCAGCCAATGAGCCAGAGTATATGGAGGATGTGAGTGACTTACCAACAATAACTGGGCATTAATGGAAATGATTAATTAGTCAAAGTGGAAATGACCTTGTCAACTGGAGGAATAAAATCAAAGTGTGTGTGACTGACAATTATGGACAATAACCGTTAACAAAATAAATGGTCATAAAAGGTATGAAACATTTTAACAGGGAATTATTAACTAGGCAAGTCAGTTATTTACAATGTTGGCCTAACCCAAACGACTCTGGGGCCAATTGTGAGCCGCCCTATGGGACTCCCAATCACAGCCGGTGATGATTCAGCCTGGAATCGATCCACGGTCTGTAATGAATTCTCTAGCACTGAGATGCAGTGCCTTAGACCGCTGTGCCACTTGGGAGCCCCAAAAATAACTTGGGAGCCCCCCCCCCCCTCATTAGCCTATTCACAACCACTTGTCATCTAATTCCGGCAGATGGGAAGGGACACTGCTGTCCTAGCTTCAGGGGAAGTTGATTCCACCGTTGGGGTGCCAGGACAGAGAAGAGTTTGGAGTGGGTTGTGTGTAAGAACGATGTGATTGGGTTGGGGATGTAGGGTTTGAGCCTTATGGTAGGGTGGGGTATTTTCTGTTGCTGCTCCTTAGGCAGGTACCATGGTATTGTCGTGAATGTGTGCTTCGACTGGAAGCCAGTGGCGTGTGTGTGGTGGACCGGGGTGACATGGGAGAACTTGACGGTTGAACACCAGGTGTTCTGGATAAGTTGCTGGCGTTTGATGGCACAAGTGGGGAGCCCAGCCATCAGCGAGTTGCAGTAGTCGCAGACTGGAGAGGAAAGGTGCCTGGATTAGGACCTGCACCGCTCTCTGTTTTGGGGTAGGGTTCTACTCTATGGTTGTTGTCGAACATGAACCTGCAGGAGCGAGCCACTACTTTGATGTTTGCAGAGAACGACAGGTTGTTGTCCGGTGTCATGCCAAGGTTCTTTGCTCACTGGGAGGGTGACACCACAGGCAGGCCTTCCCCGGAAGAAATGGCAGCTATGTCTGGTTGAGTTTGAGGTGTTGGGCTGCCATCCAAGTTGAGTTTTCTGCCAGACACGCAGAGATGTGTTTTGACACCTGGGTGTCAAAGAGGAGGGGGGGGAAGAGAGAGGGAGAGATAAGTAGTCATTCGCATAGCAATGATAGGAGAGACTGAGGATATGACCGAGCTGAGTGACTTTGTGTATAAAGAGAAGATTGCTTAGTCGTGAGCCCTGGGGGACACCGGTCGTGAGCCCTGGGGGACACCGGTCGTGAGCCCTGGGGGACACCGGTCGTGAGCCCTGGGGGACACCGGTCGTGAGCCCTGGGGGACACCGGTCGTGAGCCCTGGGGGACACCGGTCGTGAGCCCTGGGGGACACCGGTCGTGAGAGGATGTAGAGCGGCCTGTGTGCAGAGAAGGCCAGCCCTGAGAGGGTGGAGAGGAGGATTGGGTGGTTCACGGTGTCAAGGGCAGCGGATACATTTTAGGAGGATGAGACTAGACGACAAATATTTAGCTTTGGCACTGTGGAGAGCCTCTGTGATGATAAACGGGAGCAGTCTCTGTTGAGTGACATCTTGAAGCCTAACTGGTTAAAGGTATATTAAAAAAAATTGTTCTGAGAGATTTGGTCAGACCACAGGCTCAAGTGTTTTTTTGAAAGAAGGGAGACCGTCTGTAGTTTAAAAAATTTTTTTTTTTACATCCATTGTTGAGGGTTGGTTTGTTGAGGGGTGGGTTCAATTTCCTCTCAAAACAGACTACTTCTAATAAAGTTAACAAAGCACTTGCTAGTGTGGGAGATTAGGCCTGGCTCGCAGTCGGCGTTCCAATTAATTCGATGGGGTTGAGGTTAGGGCTCTGTGCATGCCAGTCATGTTCTTCCACACCGATCTCGACACACCATTTGTGTATGAACCTCGCTTTGTGCACGAGGTGTTATCATGCTGAAACTGTTACCACAAAGTTGGAAGCACAGAATCCTCTAAAATCATTGTATGCTGTAGCATTCAGGTTTCCCTTCACTGGAACTAAGGGGCCTAGCCCGAAACATGAAAAACAGCCCCAGACCAATAATCATCCACCAAACTTTACAGTTTGCTCTATGCATTGTGGCAGCGTTCTTCTGGCTTCCGCCGGACCCAGATTAGTCCGTCGGACTGCCAGATTGTGAAGCTTGATTAATCACTCCAGAGAACGTGTTTCCACTGTCTCCAGAGTCCAACCGCATCGAGCTTTACACCACTCCAGCCGACGCTTGACATTGCGCATGGTGATCTTAGGCTTGTGTGATGCTGCTCGTCCATGGAAACCCATTTCATGACGCTCCTGACAAAGTTATTGTGCGGACATTGCTTCCAGAGGCAGTTTGAAACTTGGTAGTGAGTTGCAACAAAGGACAGACGATTTTTATGTGCTTCAGCACTCGGCCGTCCCGTTCTGTGAGCTTGTGTGGCCAACCACTTCACAGCTGAGCTGTTCTTGCTCCTAGACATTTCCACTTCACAATAACAGCCCTTACAGTTGACCGGGGCAGAAATTTGACAAACTGACTTGTTGGAAAGGTGGCATCCAATGACTGTGCCACGTTGAAATTCACTGAGCTCTTCAGTAAGGCCATTCTACTGCCAATGTTTGTCTATGGAGATTGCATGGCTGTGTGGCTGAAATGGCTGATTCCACTAATTTTAAGGGGTGTCCACATTTTGTGTGTCTGTATTGTATGTCAATTTACAGTAACTAATCAAAGCTGGTGGACATTCTCCTGATTGATGGAGTCACTTAGAATCTACTAGGCTACTGTATTGTGGTCGCAGTATTGACGACAAATGTTACGGTTATTTCAATAAATAAGTAAAGTACTTCAATAAATTAATCTACCTTTTGGCTGGCTGTCATGTTCCAGTAGACCTAAATTAGTTTATGATCCATTCTTCTACTGTGGTCATTTATCTCACGACTGCATGCATTGCATGATCAATGTTGCAAATGTGAAGTGATTGATCATATAAGCCTGTTGGATGTTCAAAATATATGTATTTTTATTTCTAGAATCAGATACTCATATGAATGAATAGGCAGTTCAGTCAACTGAGCAGTAGACCTAAATTTCAGTTTAATCCATTCTTCTCACTTTTGTCATTTATAGCCTCTGCTGTGTAATATTGCATGATTGCTTTAGGTCAAATGATGTCAAAGTCCATTGATCATATAAGCCTGTTGGATGTTAAAAATATATGTATTTTTATTTCTAGAATCAAATACTCATATGAATGAATAGGCAGTTCAGTCTTAATTCTGGTATTAGGCAATCGGGTATCAATTTCACAAATATTAATCCCTTTCTCATTTTTGTTTCTTTCTATAGCCTCTGCTGTAGTAATATGCTGCAGTTGATTGCTTTAGGTCAGAGTGATGTCAAAGTCCATTGTTTGAACCCAACATAGCAATTTATATTTGTCAACTGTTTGTTTAAAATTCATATCGCTTATTCAAATGGGATCAAATGTTCAAAAGGAATGTGTTTGGGAATTTTACTTTTTTATTTAACCTTTATTTAACTAGTGTCTTGTCTGGAAAGCAGACTGAACCAGGTTTTCCTGCCTCCCCATTTTCAATTTGGGGTGTAACTCAACAAAATGTGAATAACGTTGAAGGGTTGTCAGTTTCATAAACTCACCTAGTTTAATGCATTAATTATAAGATTGGGGGGTTCAACTTAATTTTGAACTAAATATAGTTTCACAAATTTACCCTAAATGTTAAAATTGAAAATGCTTCTGGGTAATAATAATTTTAGAACCTGAACGTAATGGTCGGGAGAAGATTTATTTCCAATAGTTCCAAGCTGTCAAAACCATTAGTTTGAGACTGGGTTGTCACCAAAGCTGTGTTGTATTCTTTCAGTATGTCATAGTTAATTTTCAAAGATGGATTACATGCTCAAACATTGTTTATATATTTTTAACAAGAATGACAATTATGACAACTGTGTCCATTTGCATTACAATGACTCGTTACCCAGAATCATACACAGCTCTAGACTATGGAGTTTCTGTTATTGCTATGGACTCTTAACATTGTGGTGATGTTCAAACCAAAGGGTATTTGTCACGTGCGCCGAATACAGCAGGTGTAAACCTTACAGCGAAATGCTTACTTACAGGCTCTAACTAATGGTGTGAAAAAAAGTGTATAGGTAAGTAGAGTACAGGAGGGGAATGAGCACACACCCCTGGGGTGCTCCAGTGTTGAGGATCAGCGTTGCAGATGTGTTGCTACCTACCCTCACCACCTGGGGGCGGCCTGTCAGGAAGTCCAGGATCCAGTTGCAGAGGGAGGTGTTTAGTCCTAGGATCCTTAGCTTGGTGATGAGCTTTGAGGGTACTATGGTGTTGAATGCTGAGCTGTAGTCAATGAACAGCATTCTCATATAGGTGTTCCTTTTGTCCAGGTAGGAAAGGGCAGTGTGGAGTGCAATCGAGATTGCATCATCTGTGGATCGGTTTGGGCGGTGTGCAAATTGGAGTGGGTCTAGGGTTTCCGGGATAATGGTGTTGATGTGAGCCATTACCAGCCTTTCAAAGCACTTCATGGCTACGGACGTGAGTGCTACGGGTCTGTATTCATTTAGGCCGGTTGCCTTTGTGTTCTTGGGCACAGGGATGGTGGTCTGATTGAAACATGTTGGTATTTCAGACTCAATCAGGGACATGTTGAAAATGTCAGTGAAGACACCTGCCAGTTGGTCAGCACATGTCCTGGTAATCCGTCTGGCCCTGCAGCCTTGTGTATGTAGACATGTTTAAAGGTCTTACTCACGTCGACTACGGAGAGCGCGGTCACAGTCGTCCGGAACAGCTGATGCTCTCATGCATGCCTATGTTGCTTGCCTTGAAGCGAGCATATAAGTGATTTAGCTTGTCTGGTAGGCTCGTCTCACTGGGCAGCTAGCGGCTATGCGTTCCCTTGTAGTCTATAATAGTTTGCAAGCTCTGCCACATCCGATGAGCGTCAGCCTGTGTAGTATGATTCAATCTTTGCCCTGTATTGACGTTTTGCCTGTTTGGTGGTTTGTCGCAGGGCATAGCGGGATTTCTTTAAAGCTTCCGGTTCAGAGGCCCGCACCTTGAAAGCAGCAGCTCTACCCTTTAGCTCCGTGTGAATGTTGCCTGTAATCCATGGCTTCTGGTTGGGGTATGTACATACAGTCACTGTGGGGACCACGTCCTCAATGCACTTATTGTAACGATGCCATACCGTTCCCCTCTTACAGGTTCGAAAGCAGCACACGGACCGCTGCGTCAACTTCCTGGTGGAGGAGCTGAAGGTGGTGGACCGGGAGCAGGCGCCCAACCACATCTTCTTTGTGTCAGCCAAGGAGGTGCTCAACTCCCGCATGCAACGTGCCCAGGGCATGCCTGAGTCTGGTAAGCCCGGCCGGTGGTGGTGAAATGGAGGGGGGGGTGTAGGCAAGCATGTGTGAATAGTGGTAAACCATGGTGTCCTGGTCAAACCAGGTGTTGGGTGTGTACTGTGTAGGTGACTGTGTGGCTGGATAGGGTGTGTGGGGTGAGCAAGCAGGCTCACTCAGGCCATAGGTTTTGTCCTGTCCACACTGTATCCCTGATAGGCTTCTCCAAATTAGATCCACAGTGTCCTGCTCCAAACAACACTTCCCCAGCCAAGCTATAAAACAAACTGAAACTTCACTATCGGCTCTTGTCAACACCAGCTACATGGGATCAAGGCACTTATGCAGTCCATTGGCTCACATGTTCCAACATGACCTTTTTGTTTGGGTGGTGTCAGTCTTGAGTTTTTAGCCTGGCATCCATCTTCTCCATCTGTGATGTAATTTCTGATCCTTTCTAGTAGAGGTCGACCGATTATGATTTTTCAATGCCGATACCGATTATTGGAGGACCAAAAATGCTGATACCGATTAATTGGACTTTATAAAATAAAAGTGAATTTGTAATAATGACAATTACAACAATACTGAATGAACACTTATTTTAACTTAATATAATACATCAATAAAATCAATTTAGCCTCAAGTAAATAATGAAACATGTTCAATTTGGTTTAAATAATGCAAAAACAAAGTGTTGGAGAAGAAAGTAAAAGTGCAATATGTGCTATGTAAGAAAGCTAACGTTTCAGTTCCTTGCTCAGAACATGTGAAAGCTGGTGGTTCCTTTTAACATGAGTCTTCAATATTCCCGGGTAAGATGTTTTAGGTTGTAGTTATTCTTGGAATTATATCACTATTTCCCTCTACCATTTGTATTTCATTAACCTTTGACTATTGGATGTTGTTATAGGCACTTTAGTATTGCCAGTGTAACAGTATAGCTTCCGTCCCTCGCCTGGGCTTGAACCAGCAACACAACGACAACAGCCACTATCGAAGCAGCGTTACCCATGCAGAGCAAGGGGAACAACTACTAGAAGGCTCAGAGCGAGTGACGTTTGAAACGCTATTAGCGCGCGCTAACTAGCTAGCCATTTCACTTCGGTTACACAGCCTCATCTCGGGAGTTGATAGGCTTGAAGTCATAAACAGCGCAATGCTTGACGCACAACGAAGAGCTGCTGGCAAAACGCAAAGAAAGTGCTGTTTGACTGAATGTTTACGAGCCTGCTTCTGCCTACCTCCGCTCAGTCAGATACTTAGATACTTGTATGCTCAGTCAGATTATATGCAACGCAGGACACGCTAGATGATATCTAGTAATATCATCAACCATGTGTAGTTAACTAGTGATTATGATTAATTGTTTTTCATAAGAAAAGGTTAATGCTAGCTAGCAACTTACCTTGGCTTACTGCATTCGCGTAACAGGCAGTCTCCTTGTGGAGTGCAACAAGAGGGAGGCAGGTCGTCATTGCGTTGACAAGTTAACTGTAAGGTTGCAAGATGGAATCACCCGAGCTGACAAGGTGAAAATCTGTTCTTCCCCTGAACAAGGCAGTTAACCCACCGTTCCTAGGCCGTCATTGAAAATAAGAATGAGTTCTTAACGGACTTGCCTAGTTAAATAAAGGTGTAAAACAAAAAACGGCAAATACCGATTTCCGATTGTTATGAAAACTTGAAATCAGCCCTAATTAATCGGTTGACCTCTACTTTCTAGGTTAAAGGGATATTTCACTTTGAAACTTTCAGGTGTTTGACCACCACCATTCAAAAGCGAGTGGACCAAAGCGGTGCTCTGCAGAGCTCTTTCCCCAGGCTTTTTAATTCACTGCTAACTGATACAAAAGTGAAATGTCCCATCTTTTTAACATTTTTATTATTTATTTTTGTAGTAGTTTATAGACAAAATGGTACTAGACTCAGTTTTGGAGAGATGTGGTGGTCTTTGGATGACAATATGACATTTCCCAGGTGGAGCTTTAGCCGACGGTTTCCAGGAGAGGCTCAAGGAGTTCCAGAGTTTCGAGGGGATATTTGAGGCAAGTGTTTGTGTGGGGTGTGACAATGTCTAACACCACTTGTTCTCAAGCCTCCGATGGGTTTTAATGATTTAAATACAACTAATTTAATAAAAGCCCCACAGTATGAATGTAAAATTAAATGACAGAAGTACAATGAAATGTATTCCAAGCAATCAAGATGACCGTTAAAACAATGTGTAGTCAAGTCAAACAGTGGCTGTTCCTCAGGGTGCAGCCTAGGACATTCGGAACATGCAGAGTGAGGCGTACCAGGCTCTGTCTCTCTGAATTCTCTGGCCTGGCTTTTCCAGTGGGACTCTGAACATCGTGTTGGAGCCATGTGGGACGAGAGACAGAACTGTGTCAAAGTGTGTGTGCTTGTTATGGTAGAGAAAAGATTAGCAATAGAGAAAATTCCTTGTCTATAGCTCAGCTTACTTAAGCTGCCCCATACCATTTACCTCTATAGGGTCGGACACCTGAAGGGAAAGCTGAGTAATGATTATATTCCGTGCCACTGCAGATAGTAGTGTTGAACCATTCTAATCACTATCTCTATGATCCTGTGCTGTGAGAAACAACTAGTCTTTCCATCTCATCACCGGACTACTCGTCTCTCCACCAATCACACGTCTCCAAACCAAGCCCGCCCCGCTGACTCTTTGCTTAGGCCAATCAATGTGCATATTACCATCAATCTCCGTCTTCATTGCTGAAGTCTAGATTTGCTTTGGCGAGGATCATCAATTTCTTTCAGTTTAATTTTCATTCTGTTCAAATCAAATCAAATCAAATTTTATTTGTCACATACACATGGTTCACTGTCATTTGTTGCGTTCTGTTGCCTGCATTTTGTCTGGTCAGTTGTTTTATGTTTAGTATTTCCTGATCTCCCTTAGAATTGCTGTACTTCTATGATTTTGCTATGTCTACGCTAACACGTTACTGTGAGCCTAAGAACCAAGGGGCTGTGAGACTTGAGATGCAGAGCTGCTGACGGAATTTCTTTTTTTTTCCCCACTTGATTTATTCCACAAAATCCTACATAAATTGCGGCAGCAGGTGTATCTCTTGTCCTTTTTTGTCCTGCCTATACCATTTTCACACGTGGTGACCCGAACCAAACTGTTCTGGCTTCACTTGGTCCTTTTCAAACTATGGTGGATGCTTATGGCGCAATCAGGCCAGCACAGCTTGGTTGGGCTCGACTCAGTAGGTTGAAAAGCCCAGTAGGTTGTCGCAGCCCCCTGTCACAGTAACGTGTGTTTATATGGCCTCCCAGGAGTGTATCTCTCAGTCAGCAGTGAAAACAAAGTTTGAGCAGCACACTATCAGGGCCAAGCAGATCACTGAAACGGTCAAAGCCATCATGGACGCAATCAACATCAAGGCAGCAGAGAGGAGGTGAGTGTTCTCTGATCCATCCGCTCACAGCCCATCCCTCTTCTTCCTGGATGTTCTGTTTAGTCAGTCATTCCCAAAATGTTTTGTATGGAAACGGTAACATTTATGATTTAGCATTGTTGTCCAATGACTAAGATGTTTTAGAATGTGAGGTGGGTTCCAACAGGGCAGGCCCAGTGCATTTTCTTAGTAATATGGATATTGGAACACAAACCTTTTGCACTTCCTGTGGAAGCACTGGTTTACTACGTGTCTCACCTTATCACTTCCTGTGCGTCCTGTAGAGTGGCCTCATTGGAGGACCGTGAGTACCAGATGGACCGTCTGGAGTTTGTGACGAACCAGCTCCAGCTGCTCATAGAAGATATCAAGAAGAAGATCAAGGCTGTCACAGTGGAGGTGGAGAGCAAGGTAAACCGTGGCCATCAAATAACATAACTGTTTACAATATGTTTTGAAATCCCTTAACCTCCTGCTCCTACCTGGCACGCAGGCGTCCCATCTAGAGCTCTGGAAATGCAAATGCGCTACGCTAAATGCTAATAGTATTAGTTAAAACTCAAACGTTCATTAAAATACACATGCAGGGTATTGAATTAAAGCTACACTCGTTGTGAATCCAGGCAACAAGTCAGATTTTTAAAATGCTTTTCGGCGAAAGCATGAGAAGCTATTATCTGATAGCATGTAACACCCCAAAAGACCCGCAGGGGACGTAAACAAAATAATTAGCATAGTCGGCGCTACACAAACCGCACAATAAAATATAAAACATTCATTACCTTTGACCATCTTCTTTGTTGTCACTTCTAGATGTCCCATAATCACTATTGGGTCTTTTTTAATTAAATCGGTCCATATATAGCCTAGATATCGATCTATGAAGACTGTGTGATAAGCGGAAAAAATAGCGTCTTATAACGTAACGTCATTTTTAAAATTAAAAAAGTTGACGATAAACTTTCACAAAACACTTCGAAATACTTTTGTAATGCAACTTTAGGTATTAGTAAACGTTAATAAGCGATCAAATTAATCACGAGACGAAGTGTTTTCTATAGGGGGCCGTCTTGAAATACTGTCCGTGTATTTCTCAACCAAAATATCCGGTCGGAGACCTGAAGAAAAAGCCTGTCTCTTGTTCGTTTGACCAAGAAACAAAGAATTGGCAAATGACAAGACTGTTGACATCGTGTGGAAGCTGTAAGTACTGCAACCTCAGCCCTATTTAATGTCTTTCGCCCATAACAATGGGTTGAAGTGGCGGATGGATATATTTTTCCACTTTCAGTGATCAGATTTTCCTGCACCTTTCAATGAAACGCATGTTCTGTTAAAGTCACAGCCGTGATTTAACCAGTTTTATAAACGTCTGAGTGTTTTCTATCCACACATACTAATCATATGCATATACTATATTCCTGGCATGAGTAGCAGGGCGCTGAAATGTTGCACGATTTTTAACAGAATGTTCGAAAAAGTAGAGGGTTGACTGAAGAGGTTAAAGCCTCATAACACTGCAGGGAATGACATTTCCTGGTCATGCTGCCAATGGCATTTTATGGATTTAATACAGCACTAATCCTCAATCCATTCCAAGGGTTACTTACCCCAGATACTGACACAAATGTTTCTCAAGGTGTCCAGCGCCATGGGCGAAGAGATCTGTCGTCTCAACGTGCTCATCGAGGAGTTCCGCTCGGACTTCCACCCCTTGCCCGACATCCTCAAGCGCTACAAATCAGTGAGTTTGAGTACCATTACACCAATGACTAACACACAGGTCTTCTCCATGAAATGGAAGCGTTGTCACTGATGTAGCATTTAGGCTAGTACCATCAGGACTCTTAACATCTCAGCAGTGACCAACCTTCTACGCACTCTGTTTCTGCAACCATTCCATGACCACCTGACCCTCCCTTACAGGAGCTGCTGAGCCACATCGAGGAAGGCATGGGTAAGAACCTGGCCTTCCGCTGCTCCAACGCCGTCAACGCCTCCGTGCAGTCCTCCCAGAGAGACATGATCGGTAGGTAGGGAGCAGTCCTCCCAGAGAGACATGATCGGTAGGTAGGGAGCAGTCCTCCCAGAGAGACGTGATCGGTAGGTAGGGAGCAGTCCTCCCAGAGAGACGTGATCGGTAGGTAGGGAGCAGTCCTCCCAGAGAGACGTGATCGGTAGGTAGGGAGCAGTCCTCCCAGAGAGACGTGATCGGTAGGTAGGGAGCAGTCCTCCCAGAGAGACGTGATTGGTAGGTAGATGGTGCACCATGTAACACAACCCCATAATAAATACTATATTTAGGATGGCCCTGTTCATGACTAGTCTGGTCTTAGATCTGTTAGCACAAACTGATCTGGGATCAGGTTTGGTCATGACGCCGGCTCACAACCCTCCCCCCCAAGTGTTTGTCATGAGGTGTGTGTGAGTGACACGGCCACCAGCCATAAAGCAGACTGACGTCAATGTTATTGACCTCTATAATGTTGGGACTATTGCTGAAGGGAGTAAACCAATTGAATGAGGGGAAAGTACGCCTAGCGCACGCGACAGGATTGTTCCATATTGCTGTCTTCTCACCCATCTATCCCTCTTGGATCATTGTGTATTTAGACACTATTGTGGAAAGGAGGGCCCTTTTTCTAACAGTTGAATAGGGTGCCAATTCAGGTTTTATAAAACAGCTTCCACTGATCCAGTTCTGTCAAATCTGACTTCAAGGAAATCAGGAAGCATTCAAAGTGTTTGGGTCTGATGTCATCTAGACCCTTCAAACTTCAAACTTAACTCTGGACCTTGAAGACAGTTCCACTGCCCCCCCCCCATTGTACTTGTTTAATTAGGGACTAATTTAGACCAGGGACACCAGATGGGTGTAAAGAATGATCAGGTAGAACAGAACCAGCAGGCTCCCAACTCGTAGGGTTAGTTGAATAACCCTGCTCTAGATTGGTGTCATTGTTTCCTCCCTTGTTTTCCCACCACCAGAGAGTCTGCAGCCTCTGCTGCCCCCTGCTGTTCAGAACCAGATACAGATGCTGGTGCCCTGTCACAAATTTGACCTGAGCTACGACCTGAACTGTGCCACGCTCTGCTCGGACTTCCAGGAAAACATAGAATTCCAGTTCTCGATGGGTTGGACGGCGCTGGTCAACCGCTTCCTGGGGCCCACCAACGCCAATCGGGCCCTTATGCTGGTCGACAATAACTTCCCGGTAAGGTGGCTCCAGGGTTAAAGTTTCCCCTTGGTGCAGAGCTAGAATCAGCTTCCTCTACCAATCTTAACCATAACCATTGGTGAGTGGAGGGGGAATGCAAAACTGACTCAAGATCAGCGTGTAGGGGGCAACTTCACCTTACTCCAGTAAGGCATGAGGGTCAGAAACGATGGAGATAGATGTCATCTGTAGTGTATTATGTTGTATAAAAGGTATGGCATGTTATGACTGTGCTCGATGGTTAAGAGTTGTGATACTGGTTGACCAGCATCTTCAGGTAACCACAGTTAAAACACATGGGTGGGTTGAATGGTAACTCCCAGAGTGCAGGGTTCAATCCCCGCGTCCACCTCTCTCACTGTCTCTTTCATCTGTCTTCATCTGTGTCCACCTCTGTTTCCATGTCTAATCAAGCATCACAAAACCCAAGGCTGAGGAACAGTCGTTGGTGAGGATTGGTGATATGTTCTTGGTGTTATCTAGATAGTTTTGGTCATGAAGTATATGTGGACACCTGCTTGTCAAACATCTCATTCCAAAATCATGGGCATTAATATAGAGTTGGTCCCCCCCCTATAACAGCCTCCACTCTTATGGGAATGCTTTTTGCTAGAGGTTGGAATATTTCTGCAGGGACTTGCTTCCATTCAGCCACAAGAGCATTGGTGAGGTCGGGCCCTGATGTTGGGCAATTAGCCCTGGCTCGCAGTCGGAATGTCAATTCATTGCAAAGGTGTTTGATAGGGGTTGAGGTCAGTGCTCTGTGCAGGCCCCTCAAAATTGGAAGCACAGAATTGTCTGGAAAGTCATTGTATGCTGTAGGGGCCTTTGCCCGAACCATGAAAAAAAGCCCCAGACCATTATTCCTCCTCCACCAATCTTTCCATGTTGGCGCTATTCATTGGGGCAGGTAGCGTTCTCCTGATATCCGCCTAAACAACATTTGTTCGCTGGACTGCCAGATGGTGAAGTGTGATTTTCACTCCAGAGAACCGGTCTATTTCTGCAGAGTCCAATGGCGGCCAGCTTTATACCACTCCAGTCGACGCTTGGCATTGCACTTGTGTGCGGCTGCTCGGCCATGGAAACCCATTTCATAAAGCTCCCAGTGACCAATGATTGTGCTGACGTTGCTTCCAGAGGCAGTTTGGAACACAGTAGGGAATGTTGCAATGTTTTGACACACGACGTGCTTCAGCACTCGTCTGTCTCGTTCTGTGAGCTCGTGTGGCCTACCACTTCACAGCTGAGCCATTGTTGCACCTAAATGTTTCCACTTCACAATAACACTACTTACAGTTGACTGGGGAAGCTCGAGTAGAGCAGAAATTTGATGGACTAACTTGTTGGAAAGGTGGCATCCTATGACGGGCCACGTTGAAAGTCACTGAGCTCTTCAATCAGGCCATTCTACTGCCAATGTTTGTCTATGGAGATTTCACGGCTGTGAGCGCAATTTTATACCTGTCGGCAATGGGTGTGGCTGAAATATCAGAGTCCACTAATTTGAAGGGGTGTCCACATACTTTTATGTATACAGTACCAGTCAAAGTTTTGGACACCTACTCATCAAATCAAACTTTATTTGTCACATGCGCCGAATACAACAAGTGTAGACTTTACCGTGAAATGCTTTACTGACAAGCCCTTAAACAACAATGCAGTTCAAGTAGAGTAAAGAAAATATTTACCAAGTAGACTAAGTAAAATAAAAAGTAACACAATAAGAAGAACGAGGCAGAGGGGGCACCGGTACTGAGTCAGTGTGGGGGGGTACAGGATAGTTGAGGTAATCTGTAGATGTAGGTGGGGGTAAAGGGACTATGCGTAGGTAACACGGCGGGTAGCAGTAGTGTACAATAGGGAGGGGGGGGGTGATGTAAAAAGTCTGGTAGCGAGTTTATTAATTGTTCTTCGTCTTATGGCTTGGGGGTAGAAGCTGTTGAGGAGCCTTTTGGTCCCAGGCTTGGTGTTCCGGTTGCAGAGAAGTTTAACTTGGGTGACTGGAGTCTTCCAATTTTATGGGCTTTCTTCTGACACTGTCTTTCAAGGCTTTTTCTTTATTTGTACTATTTTCTATATTGTAGAATAATAGTGAAGACATCAAAACTATGAAATAACACATGGAATCATGTAGTAAGCAAAAAAGTGTTAAACAGATTCTTCCAAATAGACACCTTTTTGCCTTGACAGCTTTGCACACTCTTGGCATTCTCTCGACCAGCTTCACCTGGAATGCTTTTCTAATAGTCTGCGTCTCACAAAGACACGGCGGTTGGAACCAAAAATCTCAAATTTGGACTCCAGACCAAAGGACAGATTTCCACCGGTCTTAATGTCCATTGCTCATGTTTCTTGGACCCAGCAAGTCTCTTCTTATTGGTGACCTTTTTAGGAGTGGTTTCTTGGCGGCATTTTGACCATGAAGGCCTGATTCGTGCAGTCTCTTCTGAACAGTTGATGTTGAGATGTCTGTTACTTGAACTCTGTAGAATTTATTTGGGCTGCAATTTCTGAGGTCCAGTTAACTCTAATGAATTTATCCTCTGCAGCAGAGGTAACTCTGGGTCTTCCTTTCCTGTGGCGGTCCTCATGAGAGCCAGTTTCATCATAGCGCTGGGTTTTTGCGACTAAAAGCTTTATTCAAATGAAAAGTTCTTAATGTTCCGCATTGACTGACTTGTCTTAAAGTAATGGACTGTCATTTCTCTGCTTGTTTGACCTGTTCTTGCCATAATATGGACTTGGTATTTTACCAAATAGGGCTTCTTCTGTATACCACTCCTACCTTGTCACAACACAACTGATTGGCTCAAACGCATTAAGAAGGAAAGAAATTCCACAAATATAACTTTTAACAAGGCACACCTGTTAATTGAAATGCATTCCAGGCGACTACCTCATGAAGCTGGTTAAGAGAATGCCAAGTGTGCAAAGCTGTCATCAAGGCAAAGGGTGGCTACTTTGAAGAATCTCAAATATATAAAATATATTTTGATTTAACAAAAACATTTTTTGGTAACTACATGTTTCCATGTGTTATTTCAGTTTATGTCTTCACTATTATTCTACAATGTAGAAAATGGTACAAATGAAGAAAAACCCTTGAATGTGTAGGTGTCCCAACTTTTGACTGGTGCTGTCTATGTTTAAACATGACTGAAATAGATGCCTAGTAGATATGTTTTAACATGTAATGAATGATATAGAATAGACATGCCATCGATACCACTTCAACATATAAACTAAATGTATCGTTCTCTTTCTGTTCCATTCATGTTCTGGCTTTTATTAGTGACTGAGTTCTAAATGACATGCTCCGTCTGGCCAGTGAAACAATGGGTCAGTTTGGAACCCAGGTTATCATCTAGTGGTTCTTTATTCAAATGACCTGGTAGTTAATTTCCTACATCGTCTCAATAACATCCCAGGTTTAGTATGTAATATTAGGAATCCCACCACACTCGGTAAGCCTGTGTCTGGCTCTCCTGTCCTGTTCAGATGACGCGCTCCCTGTCCACCACACCCTCCAGCGGACCCTCCAGTGTTGCCGTTGCCCAGCCCCAGGACGCCGCGCTCTCCCAGGAGGACCTGATGTCCGTGGCCACCAACCTGGCCTCCCTCGCCTCCCGCACGTCCATGAGCATGGTCATCGTCGGAGGAGTGGTGAGTAGTTGTCTTTCTACACCCAGCCTCCAGGTCACCGATATGGCAACCTGTTTACAGTTATACAGGGCTACACTGTAGGGCTTTAAACAAGCTGGAAGAGGCAGATGATGGAATACTTTATTTCTCCCCACAAAAATACAACTTTGTTTTTCCAGAATGTAGGTGGTCTTCAACTTCCCTTCAATGTTTGGGAAACTATTTTATAACACCCCCATATTAGGCCTGTCAACCCATAGAGGTACACTGCTCAAACTACAACCCACCTCCTCTCCCGCGTGTGTCCTAGGTGTGGCGGACGGTGGGCTGGCGGCTCATAGCCCTGTCGGCCTCCATGTACGGCCTGCTCTACCTGTGGGAGAAGCTCACGTGGACCACCAAGGCCAAGGAGTGCGCCCTGAAGCGCCAGTTTGTGGACTACGCCACAGAGAAGCTGCAGCTGATTGTCAGCTTCACCAGTGCCAACTGCAGCCACCAGGTTCAGCAGTAAGTAGTCTGCACCTCTGGGAATAAGGATGTCAGGGAAACTTCCCCTTTAAGAGGGCATCAAGGTTTGTTTCTATTGTGGACTGCTTTTGAGGTATGAAAACAGCTGTCAGTCAATATTCCTGTGTCATCTGTCTTGGTAGAACTTGTTCATTCAGACAAATCTGCAGGCCTCAATCCCAGTACAATAACTCATAGTTGAGCCTCGTATGTAGATGTTTCTTAAGACACTTCCTTTATGAATCAATTCACTACTGAGTTATTGTATGGGGCTGAATCTGCTGATGGACAAATCTATGCCCCCCCACCCCATCTTTTCTGTTAAATGGGTAATAAAAGAAGTGATAATGCTTTGGTCTTTGTGTTGCTCAGGGAGATGGCCACGACCTTTGCTCGGCTGTGTCAGCAGGTTGACCTGACAAAGAGGGAGCTGGAGGGAGAGATCAGCCGACTGACCGCCAAGGTCCAGACTCTGGAGACCGTCCAGTCCCGCTCAAAGATCCTCCGGTCAGTCGAGCTCCTGGGTCCAGTGTTACCCCTACCATTGACCCCCCCCCCCCCCCCCGCATAGCTCTGTTAAAATAATTCACCCCCCAATGGTTTCCATTTAACATTTTTGATACCCGTGGTGGTTTAGTGTTTTGCCTCGAATGTCATTTCTTCACCATTGGTTACATTGAGGGTTAAAGGAACAGAGTTTGAACGGCATTCATTTACAGTAGATGTTTTGACCTCAGTTATAATTGGTTCTACAACAATATTGTACCAATAGGTGTGGTCTGTGTAACAGCTTTTTTCCCCCATGTTTTCAGGCACAAAGCCACGGAGTTGGAGAGGCAGTTGGAGACTTTTACAGACCAATATCTGAATCCCCATCATTGATGATCCTCTTCACTGGAGCCTGTCTTGGCATTGACTCGCCATGCCTGGACTCCCCCCTCAGAGAAAATATGTCCATGCTTGATAGTGTTCCTCCTGGAATTTCCCCGCCTCAAAACAGATGTTTCTCCAAAAGATTTGGGGAAGTGTCCAGTCTTCCACACACACATTATTGAAAGACTTTGCAGAGAACAAACTGCCTGTTTGTTGAACTAACACAACTGCCTGTTGTGTTGCAAATACAAACTCAAATGTGAATACAGTTCCAAAGTTGGAGACATAAAACCTGGGCTGTGATGAAGTTGGGTGCTGTATCCTGTACATTGAAACTACTGCTCTTTTTAACTGTAAATATGCGTTTTACTCATGAAGTAAATGTGTGTATGTTTAGACAAATGTAGGCATGTGATTTTCATTCAGTGCTGAGTTTGTTCTGGTTCACCCTTGGTACTGGTACCCCCATTGTATGTATTTTAAGACATTCGGAAAGTATACAGACAGCCTTATTCTAAAATGTTTTTGTTTTGCTCATCGATCTACACACAATACCCCATCAAGGCAAATGGTGGCTACTTTGAAGAATCTCATATTGATTTAACACTTTGATTACTACATGATTCCATCATTTTGATGTCTTCGCTATTATTCAATGTAGAAAAATAGTAAAAAATAAAGAAACCCTTGATTACGGTGTCCAAACTTTTATAAAGTGTGTATTTTTTTTTTTACAATGGGGTACCAGTGTCAAAAGGTCAACCAGAACACATTCAGATCTGAATGGAAATCACATGTCTAAACCCTCTCTCTCAAACTCATTTACTTCAGGAGTTAGTGAAAGGCAGATGCAGTTATAAAAGCTGTTTTGTGAGGGACCTTCTTGAATTCAGCGGCAATCCATTTGACTAAAAGAAAATGCCTTTTCTCTTCAGAAAAATGACTGAGTCATGTCTGACTGAGGAAATACAACACCGTGTAGATAGTCTTAACAAGAAGCATTTTGTAGTTCCTCTGCTGTTTGTTCCATCATGACAGGTCAAATTAGTCTCCACTTCATTTTTTTCAAGATTCTTTAATTTAAATACCTCTTACCAGAAGTTATTAAAATTATATGCCATGTAATTGTCTAGATGCTTTTTTTTCTTCAAGAATAGCATTCGTTGTAGAATCTCTAATTGACTCAAAATGAAGATGAAGGACTCTACTTAGAAGTGGAAAGTGGAAGTACAGGGCCTTGTACAAGTATTCATCCCCCTTGGTGTGTTTCCTATTTTGTTGCATTACAAACTAACTTAAATTGATTTTGGGGGGATTTCATGTAATGGACATGTCCAACTTGGTGATGCGAAAGAAAAGAACTTCTGAAAAAGTGGGTCTTACATATGTATTCACCCCCTTCGCTATGAAGCCCCTAAGATCTGCTGCAACCAATTACCTTCAGAAGTCACATGTTTAGTTAAAGTCCACCTGTGTGCAATCGAAGTGTCACGTAATAATAATAATATAATAATATATGCCATTTAGCAGACGCTTTTATCCAAAGCGACTTACAGTCATGTGTGCATACATTCTACGTATGGGTGGTCCCGGGGATCGAACCCACTACCCTGGCGTTACAAGCGCCATGCTCTACCAACTGAGCTACAGAAGGAGCACGTGATGTGTGTATATCTGTTCTGAAATGCCCCAGAGTCTGCAACACCACCAAGCAACAGGTCAGGGACAAAGTTGTGAAGCTACAGATCAGGTTTGGGTTATAAAAAAATCTAACTTTGAACATCCCACGGAGCACCATTACATCCATTATTAAAAAATGGAAAGAATATGGCACCACAGCATACCTGCCAAGAGAGGGCCGCCCACCAACACACAGACCAGGCAAGGAGGGTATTAATCAGAGGCAACAGAGACCAAAAATAACCCTGAAGGAGCTGCAAAGCACCACAGCAGAGATTGAGTCTGTCCATAAGACCACTAAGCCGTACACTTCAGAGCTGGGCTTTATGGAAGAGTGACCAGAAAAAAACATTACTTAAAGAAAAAAATAAGCAAACACGTTTGGTGTCCCAGCTAGATGTGTCAAGCTTAGAGACACCCCAGGAGACTTGCAGCTGTAATTGCTGCAAAAGGTGGCTCTACAAAGTATTGACTTCGGGGGGGGGGGGTGAATAGTTATGCACGCTCAAGTTTAGTCTTATTTCTGGTTTGTTTCACAAAAATATTTTGTATCTTCAAAATTGTAGGCATGCTGTGTAAATCAAATGATTCTAACCCCCCAAAAATCGTATTTTAATTCCAGGTTGTAAGGCAACAAAATAGAAATGTCAAGGGGGTGAATACTTTCACAAGCCACAAACAAATGTTCAAAGAAAAGCTTTTACTGAACGGTAGATGGTCAGCATTCAAGCAACTATTGTTGGAAAAGTCATTTGTTAACCAATTCGTAGCAGTTTTTTTCTCATCATAAATAGGCTTCAACACATAAATCCTTGGTTAAAAGCTTTTTATTGGTTACAATATCAACTCCTGGCAACCCATCAGTATCACCAAGCCACTGTACAAAAAAAACACAAAAAAAAAGAATCTGGTGTGAAAAGACTATAAAAAAATTATTCCATAACAAGTGATTATAATTTCACACAATAGCACTGTCAGAGTCATCATGGCACCAAGTCCCTGGGTTTCACTGGCTTAAAACAGAAACAAATAAATAAAGACATATCTATTAAGACTGTCCCAATAGATCAAACAGCCAAAAGGCTTCCTTTGTGTTTGTGGTGATCACTAAATATAATGCTTATTATTATCAACGTCTGTTTGCTTTTCTCTATATACGCTCCTCCGTTTTCAGAACTCTGTCCAAACTCTGAAGCTGTAAAAGGCGCACCTCTAAAAATACTGCTTTGATAATATTATACCTCAATCCCCAAGGCAAGACCATCCACAAGTCAACAGAACACATGCTGCTTCCTTACTTTTGCTTTGACCTGGAAATCCAGGCCAGTACACTATCAGGCTGTTTAATGACTTTGAATATATATGTCAAGGAGACGTAAAAATATATTTTTTAAATCACACACTGTTCATTGCAGCCTGAGGCTCAGCATCTCATCAGGTAGGATACTCGTCATGGCTGCTCTTACCAAATAGTCGTTTCATATGATGAATACAACTATAGAAGACTGTGAAGAAATACAATGACATGGTCAAATACAGGGAGGTTGAGCACCTTGGACTACTGAAGCCTAGAAACCATTGGTCCCAGCTAACCAACGTGATCAGTGGGACTGCACAGGCACATTTCAATGTGGTCACTATTTCAGGTTAAAATCGTTAATATCGGTGCATCTTATAGGGTGCTGTGGTCAAGCCTCAATTGTCAGTGTTATAGGACATCCTTTTTTGGTCATGAATAGCTATGGTGCTCTGTTGTCCCAGGTGATGTCTGAGCTGAGGAATCAACACAATCAACAATGCTTTCAGGAGTTGGGGATTGTTTCCCTGGCAGCCATGTTGGTGTAAAAAATAAAAAAAGAGACCAAACTTCATCCTGCCATTTTATGTCATTCCTGTCTTAAAAAGGGACACATTTCTCATTGGATCCTCATCATTCACAATGAGATTAATTTAATTTGGGGAAAATAAAGTGTTTTAATAAGATTGAAGGAATGTCCATATGTTCTGGGCACTTCTCTTTTATTGGGCACTTTATGAAGTCAGGCATCAGAGGACCTTGTTACAGGCCAGGCGTAATAAAATATCATTGATTTGATTCAGATTTAGAGGGGGGAAAAAAGCTGACACTTTCTGTAAGCAAGCGAAGAGAAACAATTAATTGTCAATGATGACTTGTTTTCAGTTCACAGCTGCGGGTCAGCGAATGACATTGGCACAAATGTGAAAGCTAACACAACTGACATGTATGTTACCCACACGGATCAGTGAGAATTTCAACACTGATATGGAATACTTTCCCCATCCAAGTCACCTCCAGGATGTGTTTTCGGGGCGTAATAAACCACCAGCCATTTCTTTGACAGTTATCTAATTAATGCAAAGCCAGGTGAAGCAGCTACAAACATACACCTAAATAAAACGTATATAAATCACTGTGATCACAGGGTGCTCCTTGTAATCAATAAATACAACTTTGTACGGTAGAAATCAGAATTGTATAAAATAATATACAGCACTGTTGAGAACTGCATGCGGTTTGCACTTCTTCGGTTGTTGTCATCTGTTAAGCTTGGCTTTTAGTGTTTACTATAGTACTGATGTGGCTCTGCGCTTCACAATTGCTTGATTTCAGCAAATCATTTGACTGTTATAGCAGGTTAAAGCCTGCCTCATTCTTTACCCAGTGCCAATTTTTCTAACCGAGACAATTATCTTCTAACGTTCTCTTGGGGCCCACTGAAATAGTGGCGCCTCATTAGGCAACTGGGTGATTGAGGTCAACTGAAATGTTGGAAAAAGTGAAGGTTTGAACTACAGGCCCAACATCTGAGTTTCTGGCCAGTTCCGGTCAATGTTGGCAATGAGATTGGCAGAATGATCTCAAGCCACAGATCCTTCTAATACGAACCACATGGATCCAATGCATGTACTATAATATATATATAAGTTGTTTAGGAAGTTAGGGTGTATAACTAAAAAAAATAGTCTCCCTTATTCAAGTGTTGCCTCCAAACCAAAGTTTTCTTGCGAGGAAAACGGAAGATGACTGATGCACAAACTAACAAAGTCTTGTGAGAGACACAGGCAACTGCCAAAATAAAGAATAGGCCAAAATAAAGTGTGTTAAGGTGTTGTGCCACCATGAGCTGTCAAGAGGAACGTCAATACACCTTGACATAGATTCTACAAGTGTCTGGAACTCTATTGGAGGGATGCAACATCATTCTTCCAAAATAAATTCCATCATTTGGTGTTTTTGTTGATGATGGTGGAAAACGCTGTCTCAGGTGCCTCTCCAGAATCTCCCACAAATATTCAATTGGGTTGAGATCTGGCGACTGAGACGGCCATGGAATATGACTTACATTGTTTTCATTCTCATCAAACCATTTAGTGACCACTCGTGCCCTGTGGATGGGGGCATTGCCATCCTATGGGGGGGGCATAGCCACGGTAGCCAAAATAATGGCCTGCCCAGAATTTTAATACATGACCCTAAGCATGCTGGGATGTTAATTTCTTAACTCAGGAACCACACCTGCCTGTGTGGAAGCACCTGCTTTCAATACACTTTGTATCCCTCGTTTACATTATTTGAGCAGTTACCTGTACCTTCTCCCTGCTGTTGGGCAGGATGTTGCATGTGTTCTTTGTTTACATTTGAGGAGCATAATATAGCCCTCTACCAAGTGAACTTTCTTCTCCAGCAATACTTAAAACTGTTGATAATGTTTGTTTTTGTGAGGGGGGGGAATAGATAAAGGACCAACATTGTTTTATAATAACATTACAGGCTTTATGGTGGCACTGCTGATTTCTAGTGACGAGATTTTTTAAACCAACAGTGCTAACGTTACTGACTCAACTAAACCACCCTGTTGATGTTTTACAAGAGCTTCTAAAATCAAATTTAAGATGACATAGCAAGAAGCTATTAAAGGCATCTTCCCTCGAGTCCACTCGGGAAGGATTTACTCACAGCTCATTGAGCAGTCATTGTTTTTCACATCTTAATGCTTTGACTGACCAGCCTCTATTAGAGACTGTATAGACTGCAAGCATTTCCAATTCTCTGTACTTCTTTAGTCCTATGATATAGGCCTGAACTAGCTCACAGTAGCCCCAGGATCACACTCCCTGGAACCTTCCCCTGTCAGTTTGGAGCCCTACGTTTGATACCATTGGGCCCTAGATTTCCCCTATCCTCAGTGGTCAGATGGAGGCCGCCATTTTAAATAAGAAATTGTTCTTAACTGACTTGCCTAGTTCAATAAAGGTTAAATGTAAAGGCTTTGGCCTTTGGGGTATATTCAGTAAAGCCTCTATTAGTAATTGATCGCAACATATGTATTACATATCACACTATTGTTGATTTGCAAGGCGTGATGTAATACTATTTGCCATACAATCGCGGTTTTGAACGTAGCCCAAGACCCTGTTTGTAAATGGCTTTAGGCTGTAGTTTCACACTGCTTTGAGTTTGTTAAACTGCAGAGAGACTGCCTACAACAACTACAGTGGCTGTGTATCACAGCCTAGATGAACTAGTTTCTAGAAAAAGGGATTTGGCTAAAACTGCGGCATGACTAAAAAAAAAAACTAACCTTATTAGTCAGTCTCTACAAAACGACCACAAAAGTTGTGTTCCAAAAACAACATGTTTGTTGAGAGGAATGCCACCAGTTTATAACTCATATCGTTACCTATCATCAACATGAATATACAGTATTTTAGTTACAGTACATGTGTGCATGCCTTTGCCGGTAGACCATCACACGTGCACATGCACACATGCGCGCGCGCACACACACACACACACACACACACAAATGTCCATTATGTTGTACATGAGGCAAGTGAGAAAATCAGAATTGTGTTATCGTCTAGTACTGTGAATATTATATACATTAAACAATGTAAGGCAAATAAAACAAAAAGGGTGGGGATAAAAACTACAAAAATATATACATACACATTATATATGCATATATATACACACACACACACATAATGCTATGCATATATACTGTATTTATATATACATTTACATATTACACACGGGACTGTCCTCTAATTTGGCGGTAACCACGGTAACATGCGCTCTAGTGCTTCACCTGTCCAAAAACAAGAGGGGATGCGAGGTTGTTTTTTTCTTTTTCATTTTTCATTTTTTTCTTTGATTGGTCATTCTACCTGTGGGTACTGAGAGCTCTGTGTTATTAATAAGTGAGTAAAAAAAAATGTAGAAAGAGTTGTTACTCTGGCTGTGGATTGGACGGGCGGAAGGTGGGAGGGAGGTGGTGGACGGGACGTTGGTGGTGGGAGACAGTGTTCACCCTCAAGTCCAAGCCCAGCAGTATGGGTGGGCGGAATGGTGGAGGGGGGGTGGACGTGAGCTGGAGGGTTTAATTCCAGATTCTGAGGAAACTGTCCCATGAGCCCGTGGCTACAGCCATGCCGTCGTCTGTCACGCCTAAACAGCTCACCCTGTTGTCGTGACCGGCCAGGACACCTAGAAATAGAAGAGAGAGAAGAGAGAGGGGGAGATGGAGAGAGCGAGGTGGAGATGGAGAGAGCAAGAGGAACAATAGAAGGGGGAGTCATTGTGAGTCAACGTACAGCCAGTGTTTAACCAACTATGTACCGACTACGTTTCCGTCGAGGAGTGCAACTGACAAATGAATCCCAGCACAAAACCTTAAGGGGGGACCAAGAAAGGTTGTGTTTAAAAAATGTTTTTTTTAAAGGGATTTGAATTAGTGGCCTGGTGCGGCCCCCTCCACTACCGTACCTGCACGCTCGGCCTTGAGGGTGTCCCACACGTTGCAGTTGAAGTCGTCGTAGCCGGCCAGCAGCAGACGGCCACTCTTGGAGAAGGCCACTGAGGTGATGCCGCAGATTATGTTGTCGTGCGAGTACATCATCAGCTCTTGGTCGGCTCGCAGGTCAAACAGGCGGCAGGTGGCATCGTCCGAGCCCGTGGTAAAGGCGTTGCCGTTGGGGAAGAACTGCACCACAAAGACAGAGAGAATGGGTTAGGTATAGTGAATTAAGTTATAACAAGAGAGAATGGGTTAGGTATAGTGAATTAAGTTATAACAGTGTACTTTATCTTACACATTTTCAACACTCACTGCTTCATCTCATGTGACATGATGTTTTATGTTAGTGTAAGGTGATCGTGATGTTAAAGTAATAATTCTGTAAAAGCTGTTCAACACTGGAACCAACGTCCAGAATGGTTCAAATGTGTCGCAGATACCTGGAATTATACAGATAACCCTAGTGAGGATGTCTGTCCTATAGAGAGGACACATCTAACTGCCTTATCAAATCCTGGAGTTATACTGTCCTATAGATAACCCTTATCAAATCCTGTTATACAGATAACCCTAGAGGAGGATGTCTGTCCTGGAATTAGAGGATGTCTGTCCTATAGAGAGGACACATCTAACTGCCTTATCAAATCCTGGATACAGATAACACATCTAACTGCCTTATCAAATCCTGGAATTATACAGATAACCCTAGTGAGGATGTCTGTCCTATAGAGAGGACACATCTAACTGCCTTATCAAATCCTGGGGTTTTTTCCCCTTGTTTTTTTTTGTGGTGGAAAACGGAGTGCATGAAACATAACACATCAATCAGAACGAAGTGAATTGTTAAAACATTTCTAGGCTGTTTGTGAAGCTTTCATTCAATTGCCCATCCCTGTTGCACACAACAAGCTTCCCTGTCACAAGGGGATTTATGACAAATTTAAAATAAAAGCCTCAACAGTGATACAGTCTAATCTGTTACTGAAATGGCACTTTAAATGGCACTTACTATAGACTTTTTAAAATTTGACCCCTTGAGATGGGAAAACATGTTTTTTTATTAAGTTGAACATGTACTCTTTATGACAGAATGTAAAACGTTAAACTACCCATAATGTAGTCTATTTGTAGACAGACCCATTTAGTTTCCTTATATCTTCAGGTTGTCTTCTTTTTACTTGAATAAGAATCAGATTACATTGTCAGACAAATCTGTATAGTTTTCTGGCGATATTAGCAAAAAAAGTGAATGTGATATACCAAATATAATGTTTGTGGTATCTGGTCTGGAAAGCTTTATGATAACATGTTTGTGTGCTGTATGTTAATTACCATCCTACAATGTAAAAGTTATTCATATCAAAACACTATAAAACTCCTGGGTCTACTACTCACGCAGACAGCGTTAATGTCTGACACGTGGCCAGTGAAGGACTGCCTGCACATGCCGTCCCGGACATCCCACAGCTTGGAGGAGGCGTCACAGGCCCCCGACACAAAGGTCTTGAAGTCGGGACTAAGGGACAGGCTCATCACGTCCCCCGTGTGGCCCGTAAAGCTGGTGGCCATCTGACCCGTCTCGATGTCCCATAAAGCACTGATACAAAGAGGGGGAGAAAGAGAAGAGGTACAGGGAAGATGTTGAGACTCGAAATGATTGGATGATGAATGGGGAGGTGCACTGGTTTCTCCTGTGTGTGTGTGTGTGTGTGTGTGTGTGTGTGTGTGTGTGTGTGTGTGTGTGTGTGTGTGTGTGTGTGTGTGTGTGTGTGTGTGTGTGTGTGTGTGTTACAGTCTGACACACACAGGTGTTAAGGTAAAAATCTAGATGTTAAGGTAAAAAGTGTTGAAGGGTATATCTGAGTGTTGATTCTAGTGGGGTTAACACCAGTGTTATATCTGAGTGTTGATTCTAGTGGGGTTAACACCAGTGTTATATCTGAGTGTTGCTTCTAGTGGGGTTAACACCAGTGTTATATCTGAGTGTTGATTCTAGTGGGGTTAACACCAGTGTTATATCTGAGTGTTGCTTCTAGTGGGGTTAACACCAGTGTTATATCTGAGTGTTGATTCTAGTGGGGTTAACACCAGTGTTATATCTGAGTGTTGATTCTAGTGGGGTTAACGCCAGTGTTATATCTATATCTGAGTGTTGCTTCTAGTGGGGTTAACACCAGTGTTATATCTGAGTGTTGATTCTAGTGGGGTTAACGCCAGTGTTATATCTATATCTGAGTGTTGCTTCTAGTGGGGTTAACACCAGTGTTATATCTGAGTGTTGATTCTAGTGGGGTTAACACCAGTGTTATATCTGAGTGTTGCTTCTAGTGGGGTTAACACCAGTGTTATATCTGAGTGTTGATTCTAGTGGGGTTAACGCCAGTGTTATATCTATATCTGAGTGTTGCTTCTAGTGGGGTTAACGCCAGTGTTATATCTGAGTGTTGATTCTAGTGGGGTTAACACCAGTGTTATATCTGAGTGTTGATTCTAGTGGGGTTAACACCAGTGTTATATCTATATCTGAGTGTTGCTTCTAGTGGGGTTAACACCAGTGCTAATTCTAGTAGGGTTAAAACCAGTGTTATAGTTGAGTGTTAATACTAGTTGGGTTAACACCAGTGTTATATCTGAATGTTGATTCTAGTGGGGTTAACGCCAGTGTTATATCTATATCTGAGTGTTGCTTCTAGTGGGGTTAACACCAGTGCTAATTCTAGTAGGGTTAAAACCAGTGTTATAGTTGAGTGTTAATACTAGTTGGGTTAACACCAATGTTATATCTGAGGTTTGCTTTTAGTGGAGTTAACGCCAGCGGGATTGAAATTGACACCACGTGGAAAATAAATTAAATGTAACTTGAATCAAAACTACACGGTGTTGTGGTTTCTCAACTGAGTTGAATTAATTTCAGTTTATTATTTATTTAATTTAACCTTTATATAACTAGGCAAGTCAGTTAAGAACAAATTCTTATTTACAATGACGGCCTACCCCGGCCAAACCCTAACGACGCGAGACCAATTGTGTGCCGCCCTATGGGACTCACAATCACGTCCGGTTGTTATACAGCCTGGAATCGAACCAGGGTCTGTAGTGACGCCTCTAGCACTTGAGATGCAGTGCCTTAGACCGCTGCGCCACTCGGGAGCCCACTTTGTTCTCTGCGGGAAAAGACCTGGAAGAGGCCTCATAATCATTCTTCCCAGAATGCTTTGTTGCAGGTATATAATATCTATGTTTCTGCACGCACATTGATTGATTAATTGATCTCATACTATACAAAGATAAATAACTAAAATAATTCTAAACTAATCCACCCGTTACTGAAATGGTTGTTCCAGTTTAGATGGTTTAGGTCAGGGATTGGCATTTGTTGGTCTGCGAAATGTGTAGAATTGCAGGAAATGAACTCTAAAACCTTCTAGAATAGTACTTGAGTACCCCTGATCTAGAGAGTCAAGTTGTGTTCTTTCTCCCACACTACATCAATAAACTCACCAGGTTGTGTCCCCGGAACTAGTGACAATCTGGTTGTCATCCAGGAAACGACAGCAAGACAAATAGCCTGAAAAATAGAGGTTGAAAATAACAATTTTGGGCTAAATACGCAGTATTAACATCAATAACATATTATGTCATTACCGCTACATTTCATAGCGGTTCTCAGAGCATCCTTTTTCAAATTAAATATTCTTAGTATAAGATAAACTGGGCTTGAACCAATCAAAGACGTTGATGAGTTGAAATTGTTCCATTTCCTCTCTAAAATGGCAGTATTCCGCCTCTTTAAAAAAAAGCCTTCTCCGGTGTGTACCTGTGTGTCCGGGTAGCTCACGGGTGACGCGCACGTTTCCCTCGCGGGTCTTCAGGCTGTAGATAGAACAGATGTTGTCCAGGCCTCCGCACGCCACGTAGTTCCCAGAGGGCGCGTAGGCACAGGTCATCACCCAGGAGGAGCGCAGCGGGATGGCATGCATCTACGGAACACACACACACACTATTGTTTAACGCTTGTTAGCACCAGGGCTGACAGAAAATACAACAGAAAGTACAACAGACAACAGAAAGTACAACAGAAAGTACAACAGAAAGTACAACAGAAAATTCTGTCCATTCAGAAAGGACCAAATCCTAACTTGAGCTCTGCACACATAACCTGTATTGTGGCATCCAAAGTCCAAGTTCTAGTTATGCGTTCAGATCTTATGTTAGGATCCATCCTGAAGTGAATTGACATTCAAATTCGGGAATAGAAATATCCTAGAAAATATAGAAAATAAGGAGGCAATTCTTTCAAACAAATTCACTTTTTTATTTAAACTGTATTTAAGTCAGGGTGAATTTACTTCCTGATATGACCTAATTGGAAATTGAGTTGAACCCAACCATGCTTAACTTAATCACTCAGGAGTAGAATGTAAAGACACTATGCAGAAAAGAACCAAGGACAACGAGGATAGCAATGTTTCCTACAGCGTGAGGTATTTTACTGGTGTCCGTTTGTCTTTGATGTTATTTGAGAGAGGGAATTTACGCAGGTGCAGTTTAACGTCTCACAATTTGAGAGGTCACACAGGTGCAGTATAACCATTCACTATTTGAGAGAGGACACGCAGGTGCAGTATAACGTCTCACTATTTGAGAGAGGTTACTCAGGTGCAGTATAACACCTCACTATTTGAGAGAGGTCACACAGGTGCAGTATAATGTAAGTCTTACCTTGTTAGTTGTGTAACTGTCCCAAATGATTAATTTGCCATCTTGGGAGGCGCTTACAAGTAACCTAGACGACAGAGAGTATGGTTTCATTATATTGAAGGGTTTGACCTGTCATCACATCACACTGGCATACAACAAAAAAAAGCAATGGAGCTAGTTAGAGGACACCTAATGCATGCATAACTAATGTAGCCAGAAAACATTCTGCTTCCAAAGCAGTTTAAATACGGTGTGACCTTGGAGACCTCTACTTCCCTCTTCTCCCCCCCACTCTGGTGGGACACCCCACATGCCAGGATCGCTGTACGAGCCTTCCAGGATAGCGACCACTTTGGATGAGCCATTTCATGTAATATTAATTGCCCCAGTTATCTAAAAAGGTGCTACAGTCGAGAGGGGAGACAGGAAGAGAAAGAGAGTGAGAGTGACGGGGAAGATGGAGAGACGGGGGAAGGAAACCAATAGAGCAACAGAGGGAGGAAGAATAGAGAGGTAATGATAGAGAAATTTAGGGACAGAAAGAGAGGGAGATCGCCTACTACCCCCCCCATTTCCCTGCCACCCACTGTCTGTGTTTCCATCTCTTCAGTGATAGGAAGTGGGTTGTCCTGTCGTCGTCCCCCCCCAAATCTGTAGCGAGCCAAGCGCTCAATAAAGGGAGAGCTGTGCTGCTAAAATGTCAACTACTGTATATAAAATAAACACAGGCTGTTTGTCCTCCAGGTGGTTCACTCAGAGTGCAGACGCACAAATCGGATGTATTTGGGAGCTGTACTCCAATGGCTCACATTTCAAATCAGAGTATCAATTTGAAATCAGTCGATGCGACTGTACTAGTCCGCATGGCAACAGTAGAGTGATTGGTTAAAAATGTGCCTCTGCTCCATGTGGCGTAGTATTGAACTAGTAGCACATAGCTAGTTATGGATTCAATCCAGTTGTAACAGTGAAAGGAACTTTTGACTTTCTGTCCGAAACCCACAGGACACAAGCAGCCAGTGCTTAAGAATATGGAGTTTTAGTAGTGGTGATAGTAGTGGTGGTAGTAGTAGTAGTGGTGTAGTATAGCAGCCGTAGTGGTAGTAGTATATTAGTAGTATAGTAGCAGTAGTGGTACAAACTAGTAGTAGTACTAATAATAATACATTTAATTTCTAGTGCTTTTCATTAGAGTTACCTCATAGGACTTAGGCAAAAATAAAAAGGACAAAAACATTTAGAAACAAGGGAGGTAAAATATCAGTATCAATATAAGTATAGTAGTAGAAGTATTGTAGTAGTATAAATAGTGTAGAAGTAGTATAAGTATTATATAAATAGAAGTATTGTAGTAGTAGAATGATTATGTAAATAGAAGTATAATAATAGTAGTAGTAGTATAGTAGAATATTATTAGTGTAGTAGTAGTAGACGTATAGTAGTAGTAGAAGTATAGTAGTAGTATAAGTATAGTAGTATTATATAAGTAGTAGTAAAAGCTTAGTAGTATTGTAGAAGTATTATGTCAATATAAGTATAGTAGCTGAATATAAGTAGTAGTATAGCAGTAGTAGAACTATAGTAGTAGTACAAGTATAGTAGTAGTATAGTAATAGTAAAGTATAAGTAGTGTAGTAGTAGTAGTAGTACTATGGTATCGGTAGTAGTAGAAGTATAGTAGTAGAAGTACTGTAGTAGTAGTAGTATAATTATTGTAGTAGTAGACGTATTGTTGTTGTAGTAGTAGAAGTATTGTAGTACTAGTAATAGTAGTAGTACTATAAATATGGTAGTAGTAGTAGTAGTAGAAGAGTAGTAGTACTATAAATATGGTAGTAGTAGAAGAGTAGTAGTAGAAATATTGTAGTAGTAGAAGTATTGTAGTAGTAGTATTAGTAGTAGTAGTAGTAGTAGCAGTAGTATAATTATTGTAGTAGTAGACATATTGTTGTTGTAGTAGTAGAAGTATTGTAGTGGTAGTAATAGTACTATAAATATGGTAGTATTAGTAGTAGTAGTAGAAGAGTAGTAGTAGAAATACTGTAGTAGTAGAAGTATTGTAGTAGTAGAAGTAGTAGTATAATTATTGTAGTAGTAGACGTATTGTTGTTGTAGTAGTAGAAGTATTGTAGTGGTAGTAATAGTAGTAGTACTATCAATATGGTAGTAGTAGTAGTAGTAGTAGAAGAGTAGTAGTAGAAATATTGTAGTAGTAGAAGTACTGTAGTAGTAGTAGTAGTAGTAGTAGTAGTATAATTATTGTAGTAGTAGACGTATTGTTGTTGTAGTAGTAGAAGTATTGTAGTGGTAGTAATAGTAGTAGTACTATAAATATGGTAGTAGTAGTAGAAGAGTAGTAGTAGAAATATTGCAGTAGTAGAAGTATTGTAGTAGTTATTGTAGTAGTTGAAGTATAGTAGTACTATAGTATCAGAAGTAGCATTGCCAGACCTGGAGTCGGTGCCCCAGTGCATTGCATAGATCTTGGCGAGGTGGCCCCTGAGAGTACGCCGCGTCCTCATCTGTATCCGGCCCACTGAGTCCAGACCAGCTGTGATCTGCCAAGACACCAGGCCCAAAGGAAACATCATCAGCATAATACACCACAGCCTTTCATAAACTTCAGGCTAGTCTGGAGTTCAATCCAAATATGTCAATGTTATTTCATAGCCTAATAGCTACGCCATTTGCTTCACAGCTATGTTTGTTTCATAACTATTTGAGTCTTAGCTTAGTGGTTAATATTCAATCAAAACGGATACAGGGTCTACATGGTAAAACTAGAAACACCCTGGGATTTCAGATGGTCAAAAGAGGCTCAAATTCAAAAGTAACAATGTACTTCCTTATCCTGAAAGCCTGCTTACTGGTTGCGATTGGAAGGATACCAACAGGTCATGTATATGTAGATGGTGGTAAATGTTTGGCTTTAACAAGCACACAAGATAGCTTGATCCAAGTTGTAACATGCACTTATTTCTATGTACAGTTGAAGTCGGATGTTTACATACATCTTAACCAAATACATTTAAACTCAGTTTTTCACAATTTCTGACATTTAATCCTAGTAACAATTCCCTGTCTTAGGTCAGTTAGGATCAACACTTAATTTTAAGAACGTGAAATATCAGAATAATAGTAGAGAGAAAGATTTATTTCAGCTTTTATTTCTTTCATCACATTCCCAGTGGGTCAGATGTTTACATACACTCAATTAGTATTTGGTAGCATTGCCTTTAAATTGTTTAACTTGGGTCAAATGTTTTGGGTAGCGATCCACAAGCTTCCCACAATAATTTGGGTGAATTTTGGCCCATTCCCCATGACAGAGCTGGTGTAACCGAGTCAGATTTGTAGGCCTCTTTGCCCGCACACACTTTTTCAGTTCTGCCGACAAATGTTCTATAGGAATGAGGTCAGGGCTTTGTGATGGCCACTCCAATACCATGACTTTGTTGTCCTTAAGCCATTTTGCCACAACTTTGGAAGTATGGTTGGGGTCATGTCCATTTGGAAGACCCATTTGCGACCAAGCTTTAAATTCCTGACTGATGTCTTGAGATGTTGCTTCAATATATCCACTTAATTTTCCTACCTCATGATGCCATCTATTTTGTGAAGTGCACCAGTCCCTTCTCCATCAAAGCACCCCCACAACATGATGCTGCCACCCCCGTGCTTCACGGTTGGGATGGTGTTCTTCGGCTTGCAAGCATCACCCTTTTTCCTCCAAACATAATGATGGTCATTATGGCCAAACAGTTCTAGTTTTGTTTCATCAGACCAGAGGACATTTCTCCAAAAAGTAAAAGCTTTGTCCCCATGTGCAGTTGCAAACCGTAGTCTGGCTTTTTAATGGCGGTTTTGGAGCAGTGGCTTCTTCCTTGCTGAGCGGCCTTTCGGGTTATGTCGATATAGGACTCGTTTTACTGTGGATATAGATACTTGTGTACCTATTTCCTCCAGCATCTTCACAAGGTCCTTTGTAGTTCTGGGATTGATTTGCACTTTTCGCACTAAAGTGCGTTCATCTCTAGGAGACAGAACGCATCTCCTTCCTGAGCGTTATGACGGCTGCGTGGTCCCATGGTGTTTATACTTCCGTACTATTGTTTGTACAGATGAACGTGGTACCTTCAGGTGTTTGGAATATGCTCCCAAGGATGAACCAGACTTGAGGAGTTCTACAATTGTTTTTCTGAGGTCTTGGCTGATTTCTTTTGATTTTCCCATGATGTCAAGCAAAGAGGCACTGAGTTTGAAAGTAGGCCTTGAAATACATCCACAGGTACACCTCCAATTGACTCAAATGATGTCAATTAGCTTCTAAAGCCATGACATAATTTTCTGGAATTTTCCAAGCTGTTTAAAGGCACAGTCAAGTGTGTGTGTGTATGTGAACTTCTGGCCCACTGGAATTGTGATACAGTGAATTATGTAGAATGTATGCACACATGACTGTAAGTCGCTTTGGATAAAAGCGTCTGCTAAATGGCATATATTATTATTATTATTATATTATTATAAGTGAAATAATCTGTCTGTAACAAATTGTTGGAAAAATTACTTGTGTCATGCACAAAGTAAATGCCCGAACCGACTTGCCAAAACTGTAGTTTGTTAGCAAGAAATTTGTGGAGTGGTTGAAAGAAACAAGTTTTAAATGACTCCAACCTTAGTGTATGTAAACTTCCGACTTAAACTGTAAGTAAATGTGTAATCCTTTACCTGTGAAAGAGTGGAGTCACTACAGGCTTTCCTAGCATCCTGTAAAAAAAAAAAAAAAAAAAAAGAGTTCAGAGTTTTGAGAGACTGAAAGGTTCTAACATATAAGGTGCTAAGGAAACAGTATATCAGACAGCAGTTCCAGTATCAGTATAATATGATTTGAATGGCTGATAGATAGATGCCAAGGAATGGCATCGAATGCTTATCTGAAACATTTTTCTGCAAATATCTTTACGGTTTAGATAAGACACACACAGACACACACCCCATACCCGGATTTGATTGCGTAGTTGCTCTGCTTCCTGCCGTAACTGTTCCAGCTCACTCATTGTCCCTCTGTGATGTGTTCAGGAATCCCGGAGTTTGTAAACAAAAACAAACACAAACAGACGAGTTGATACCTGCAAAACACAGACAGACAAACTTTCAGAGGAGCACTTCCCTAGGCTGGAATAAACATGGACATCCTGTGGATGGGGCTGCTTTGGCCTGAGTGGAGGGGCAATAGCCTGTACCCAGACACAGGCGGCCTGTACCCAGACACAGGCGGCCTGTACCCAGACACAGGCGGCCTGTACCCAGACACAGGCGGCCTGTACCCAGACACAGGCAGCCTGTACCCAGACACAGGCAGCCTGTACCCAGACGGCCTGTACCCAGACACAGGCACTACTAGGGGAGGCCCGGGTCTTCAATCCCCTCCAGTCTGGTTCAAAAGGTCATAGACTCTAACCTTTTCCACTCAATCAGGCCTGGTGTTTTGCACTGTGCTGCTTTAGCTCCATGCCCGGCCATTGATTGTTTGAATATGATTTGATGTGCAAATGAAGGGTGTTACTGTACTATAACACTAGGCTGTGCGTGCGTGCGTGCGTGTGTGTGACCACTTCCTTTACCTAGGGGAGCCTGAATGTGGGTCACAGAGCACTCTTCAGAAATGTTTGGAGCGCCAGGCCCCTTTCATTTTTGCAGCATTCTATCCAGAATCAAATCAATCAAATGTATTTATAAAGCCCTTTTTTTACATCAGCCGATGTCACAAAGTGCTATACAGAAACGCAGCCTAAAACCCCTAAACAGCAAGCAATGCAGATGTGGTGCGAAGCAACCCTGAATTAGTGTTTAAGTTCCATTTAGATGATTTAGCAATTAGTCTGCTAGGGAATTGATTTGTTCCACATTGGAAAATAACATTTGTGAGATAATGTGTAAAGCTGTCATCAAGGCAAAGGGTGGCTACTTTGAAAAATATCAAATAAAATAGATTTTGATTTGTTTAACACTTTTTTGGTAACTACATGATTTCATGTGTTATTTCCTAGTGTTGATGTCTTCACTATTATTCTACAATGTAGAATATATATATATACACACACATATACACAAACACTGCTCAAAAAAATAAAGGGAACACTTAAACAACACAATGTAACTCCAAGTCAATCACACTTCTGTGAAATCAAACTGTCCACTTAGGAAGCAACACTGATTGACAATACATTTCACATGCTATTGTGCAAATGGAATAGACAACAGGTGGAAATTATAGGCAATTAGCAAGACATCCCCAATAAAGGAGTGGTTCTGCAGGTGGTGACCACAGACCACTTCTCAGTTCCTATGCTTCCTGGCTGATGTTTTGGTCACTTTTGAATGCTGGCGGTGCTTTCACTCTAGTGGAAGCATGAGACGGAGTCTACAACCCACACAAGTGGCTCAGGTAGTGCAGCTCATCCAGGAGGGCACATAATGCGAGCTGTGGCAAGAAGGTTTGCTGTGTCTGTCAGCGTAGTGTCCAGAGCATGGAGGAGCTACCAGGAGACCGGCCAGTATATCAGGAGACGTAGAGGAGGCCGTAGGAGGGCAACAACCCAGCAGCAGGACCGATACCTCCGCCTTTGTGCAAGGAGGAGCAGGAGGAGCACTGCCAGAGCCCTGCAAAATGACCTCCAGCAGGCCACAAATGTGCATGTGTCTGCTCAAACAGTCAGAAACAGACTCCATGAGGGTGGTATGAGGGCCCGACGTCCACAGGTGGGGGTTGTGCTTACAGCCCAACACCGTGCAGGACATTTGGCATTTGCCAGAAAACACCAAGATTGGCAAATTCGCAACTGGCGCCCTGTGCTCTTCACAGATGAAAGCAGGTTCACACTGAGCACATGTGACAGACGTGACAGAGTCTGGAGACGCCGTGGACGCCGTGGAAACTTTCTGCTGCCTGCAACATCCTCCAGCATGACCGGTTTGGCGGTGGGTCAGTCATGGTGTGGGGTAGCATTTCTTTGGGGGGGCCGCACAGCCCTCCATGTGCTCGCCAGAGGTAGCCTGACTGCCATTATGTACCGAGATGAGATCCTCAGACCCCTTGTGAGACCATATGCTGGTGCGGTTGGCCCTGGGTTCCTCCTAATGCTAGACCTCATGTGGCTGGAGTGTGTCAGCAGTTCCTGCAAGAGGAAGGCATTGATGCTATGGACTGGCCCGTCCGTTCCCCAGACCTGAATCCAATTGAGCACATCTGGGACATCATGTCTCGCTCCATCCACCAATGCCACGTTGCACCACAGACTGTCCAGGAGTTGGCGGATGCTTTAGTCCAGGTCTGGGAGGAGATCCCTCAGGAGACCATCCGCCACCTCATCAGGAGCATGCCCAGGCGTTGTAGGGAGGTCATACAGGCACGTGGAGGACACACACACTACTGAGCCTCATTTTGACTTGTTTTAAGGACATTACATCAAAGTTGGATCAGCCTGTAGTGTGGTTTTCCACTTTAATTTTGAGTGTGACTCCAAATCCAGACCTCCATGGGTCGATAAATTTGATTTCCATTGATAATTTTTGTGTGATTTTGTTGTCGGCACATTCAACTATGTAAAGAAAAAAGTATTTATATATATGTATAGTATTTAATGAGAATATTTCATTCATTCAGATCTAGGATGTGTTATTTTAGTGTTTCCTTTATTTTTTGAGCAGTGTACACACACACACACACACACACGTCAAGGCTCTGCAGGGGTCTTGCTTCAGCACGTGTCCGGACTGGTGTTTGAGAGAGATATATATATATATATTTTAATACACACATACTGTATATTCACTTTAATGCCACTGTACATACAACCTACTTATTCCAAAACTATTCTACTCAAGGCTCTATTGAAGACTGTTTGCCATTCTATTTCCACTGCAGAATACATTTAAAAAATATGTCTGCATCATATAGGAAGCACACTGACAAAGGTAAGACAGCGGAGAAAGCAACACTTCTGTCTGGGAATGCTGTTTCCGTCATGACACACGCTGAAGCCCCCTGCAGAGCCTTTGACGTCAGCTTACCAGTGACTTACTGCTGCCTTACACTATAAAGTAGCTTACATGTCTCACTGGCCAACATATGAGCTCATTCCATTTGAACCGTTAAGCATAACATTATGCACATATGCTTAATTAAACATATTTGCGCCTGTGAAATGCAAAATAATTAATTCAATCCTCAAAAATGGAACACTACATTTCTAGACTTCAAAAGTATGCCCTAAAAAAAAGGTTCAATCTGGAATGTTTACTCTACTTTTGTAATCTACTCAAATGACACATTTCTCGAACAAGGCGTTAACCCTCAACAACTGCTTCTCGGGGGCCGATGGCGATTAAGGCAGTTCCCCCGTACCCCTCTGATCCAGGGTTATATGTGGAAGACATTTTGGTTGAATGCATTGTTGTGCAACTGATTAGGTATCCCCTTTGCCTTTCCCATTTATGAGGCTCTCTCTGATTCTAATAACCCATATTCAGTGGTGGTGGTGGACTGGGAGTAGGGCTGGGCGGTATACAGTCTTTTACTATATACCGGTATTGATGCACGGACCGGTTTGGGTTTTTACCTTCTATAAAAAGGTATTTGAATGTTTGGTTTGTTAAATGTGATACGCCGTGTGTAGTTGTCTCTCTCCTCTAGCTCTCTAGATGCCGCTTTCCACACAGACCTAGCCCTGCCTACAGACCTAGCCCTGCCCACAGACCTACATTTACATTTACATTTAAGTCATTTAGCAGACGCTCTTATCCAGAGCGACTTACAAGTTATAGTACTGAGAACTCGTTGTACACAGTAATAATACTGACCTAGCCCTGCCCCCAGACCTAGCCCTGCCCCCAGACCTAGCCCTGCCCACAGACCTAGCCCTGCCCCAGACCTAGCCCTGCCCACAGACCTAGCCCTGCCCCGTCACACAACGAGCGCATTTGTTGTCGCTCGACTACAAGACACTTGGGTTCAGTCTGCAGCATCTGCAACAATGTTGATGACTAGGATGCGGTTTCCACTTTGCTTCTTAATATAAATCCACAAGCATTCTATAATTACACTTAGTTCGTGTTTCTTACATCTGTAAACAGCTAGTTTGTCTTTTCTTAGCAAGTTGTGGCTAAATCGTGTTAGGTGCTAATGCTAATCGCTAGGTAGCTAGCTAATAAATGTACTGCGTCAGAGCAAACAGCCTGATACCAGTGATGGGGTAGGCCTAAATCAGTAAGTTGTTTGTGCAACAGTGTATTCTAAATCAAAGAGGAATAGGTGAAGCATGAATATGTTAGCTACATGAAGTACCTAAGAGAAAATATTTAATGTAGCCAAAGATGATAGGGTCCCCCTAAGAAACACTGACCAACACCTTGGTTCCTACCCTGTCACAATAACTCCTCCCTGGCATTTTTCATTAGTTGTCATTTCAAATATTGTACTCAGTGCCCACTATTATCTTCGAACTATAGAATTAGAATAATTGTAATGAGTGCGCTGAGAGTCGGGAAGCAAGTTCAGGGAGTGAGTGTTTAATCAATAAACAAAACAAACCATAAAACAAAAAACACAAACAACGCACAGACAGGAAACAGAAACAATGATGCCTGGGGAAGGAACCAAAACGGGGTGACATATATAGGGAAGGTAAGTGATGGAGTCCAGGTGAGTCTGACGACACGCAGGTGCCCGTAACGATAGCTACGCGCACCTGTTTTCTACATAATAAGCAGCCTGGGGACCTAGAAGCCAGAGAGCAAGCACAAGTGACAAAAATCATTATTTTTTACATGATTCCAACAGTTCACCCAAGTGTTTTGATCAAAATCAGAAGTCAAATCACAAATGCAACATTTGGTTAAAAATAAGGCCTAGGTTTTTTGCCCATATCTTACAGCCCTACATGGCAGTAAGGAAATTACCTCAAATGAATGCAGGAAATAAAGAAATTGATGAAAATGTATACAATTATTTTTGGTTGAAGCTTATTTGAACAGTAGAAAACAATCCGAATGGAGCAAGACCCGTTGAAATCACTTAGAATGTACAGTCGTGGCCAAAATTATTGGCACCCTTGCACTTTTTTTCGAGTAACTCAATTTTTCCTAAAAATAAGTTGAAATTGAACAAAGTATTTGGTCTCCACAATTCTTTATTTCACTGTTAATATTACAGAACCGTTGTTTATGATCCAGAACTTAATAAACATTTAAATCATAAAATAAACAGACAATGGCACTGACAAAATTATTGACACCCTAAACTTAACATAGAGGCATAAGCCTTTGGTAAAAAAAACTGCAATCAAGTGCTTCCTATTAGAGCTCGACTGATTTTTCAACACCGAACCCGATTATTGGAGGACCAAAAAGCCGATACCGATTAATATATATTTATTTATTTATTTATAAAATCGGCCAAATCGGTGTCCAAAAATACCGATTTCCGATTGTTATGAAAACTTTAAAATCGACCCTAATTAAACAGCCATTCCGATTAATCGGTCGACCTCTACTTCCTATAACCATCGATGAGCTTCCTGCACCTCTGTACTGGCAGTTTGGACCACTCCTCTTGGTCAAACTGCTCCAGTTCTCCCAGATTAGAAGGGTGCCTTCTCCTAACTGCTATTTTCAGATCTCTCCACTAGTTTTCAATAGGATTTACATCTGGACTCATTGCTGGCCACTTCAGAACAGTCCAGAGTTTTGTCTTGAACCCTTCCTGGGCTCTTTTTGAAGTGTGTTTGTGGTCATTGTCCTGCTGGAAGACCCATGACCGTCGATGGAGACCCAGCTTTCTGACACTGGGTCTGACACTGCGCTCCAAAATACCTTGGTATTCTTCTGATTTCCTGATGCCATGCACAAGTTCAAGGCCCCCAGTGCCAGAAGCAGCAAAGCAACCCCAAAACATCACTGAACCTTCTCCATGTTAGACTGTAGGGAAGGTGTTCTTTTCTTTGAAAACTTCATTTTGTTTCCTGTAAACACAGAGATGGTGTGCTTTACCAAAACGCTCTAATTTGGTCTCATTCTGCCCACAGGACATTCTCCCAGAAGGATTTTTGGCATGTTCAGTTGTGTTTTGACAAATTGCAGTCGGGCTTTCTTATGTCTTTCTCTCAGTAGTGGGGTCCTCCTGGCTCTCCTACCATATAACCCCCTTTCATTGAGTTGGCGGCGGATGGTGGGAGTAGACAATGTCGTAACTTGTGTCTGAAGGTCAGCTTGAATCTGTGTGGCAGTTGACCGAGGTGCTTTCTCCACCATTCAAACAATCCTTTGCTGCAATCTTCCATCAAGTTCTCTTGCAGCCACATCCAGTGAGGTTGGATACAGTGGCACGGGCCTTAAACGTCTTGATAACATCACGTACGGTGGAAACAGGAACATCAAGGTCTCTGGAGATGGACTTGTAGCCTTGAGATTGTCCATGTTTGGCTACAATCTTGTGTCTGACCTCCTCAGATCATTTTCTGTTTTTCTTTATTTTGTCCATGCTCATTGCAGTACACAGTGACACAAAACAGGAAAATTTGTCTATTTCTCTACTCAAACTGGTTGAATATGTGATTTTTAAATTGCAGGCACCTTCAACTCCCCATAGGTGGGTTCAATTCCAAAGTGAATGAGAATCACCTGCTTGAAATCTCATTATTTCTAAAACTACTTCCAGAAGGTGCCAATAATATTGTCCGGGCCATTTTAGGATTTCTTTTTGTAAATTATTCAGATTGTTTTGTTTTGTTCAACTGCACACTAAAGACATACATATGTGGATACCAAAATATGTTTTAATTTCAACAATTTTCTAGACAAAATGATGCATTATTTGAAAAAAGTACAAGGGTGTAAATATTTTTGTCCACGACTGCATGCGTTGCACCCTAGGGTCATGCACTACTCATGAAGCAAATCATTTACTTTCATCATTCAAAAACATAAAAATACCGTCAAATACTGTAAACATTTCAAATAATGAGGCCTCACAAGTGGCGCAGGGCTCTAAGGCACTGCATCGCAGTGCTAGGGGCGTCACTACAGATCTGGGTTTGATCCCGGTGCGGCTGGCTTCCGGGTTAAGCGAGCAGTGTGTCAAGAATCAGGCAGCTTGGCGGGGTTGTGTTTCGGAGAACGCATGGCTCTTGACCTTGTGGTCCTTCTGTAGCTCAGTTGGTAGAGCATGGCGCTTGTAACGCCAGGGTAGTGGGTTCGATCCCCAGGACCACCCATACGTAGAATGTATGCACACATGACTGTAAGTCGCTTTGGATAAAAGCGTCTACTAAATGGCATATATTATTATTATTATTACCTCTCCCGAGTCTGTACGGGAGTTGCAGCGATGGGACAAGACTAACTACCAATTGGATATCATGAAAAAAAATGGGTAAAAGTACCATTTTTAAATGTTTACCTAGCAAGATGGATGTCCACATATTCAAGGTCGGAACCATCCAGGGTGGTGATGCTAGTCGGGCATGCGGGTGCAGGCAGCGATCGGTTGAAAAGCATGCATTTGGTTTTACTCGCGTTTAAGAGCAGTTGGAGGCCACGGAAGGAGTGCTGTATGGCATTGAAGCTTGTTTGGAGGTTAGATAGCACAGTGTCCAATGACGGGCCGAAAGTATATAGAATGGTGTCGTCTGCGTAGAGGTGGATCAGGGAATCACCCGCAGCAAGAGCAACATCATTGATATATACAGAGAAAAGAGTCGGCCCGAGAATTGAACCCTGTGGCACCCCCATAGAGACTGCCAGAGGACCGGACAGCATGCCCTCCGATTTGACACACTGAACTCTGTCTGCAAAGTAATTGGTGAACCAGGCAAGGCAGTCATCCGAAAAACCGAGGCTACTGAGTCTGCCGATAAGAATATGGTGATTGACAGAGTCGAAAGCCTTGGCGAGGTCGATGAAGACGGCTGCACAGTACTGTCTTTTATCGATGGCGGTTATGATATCGTTTAGTACCTTGAGTGTGGCTGAGGTGCACCCGTGACCGGCTCGGAAACCAGATTGCACAGCGGAGAAGGTACGGTGGGATTCGAGATGGTCAGTGACCTGTTTGTTGACTTGGCTTTCGAAGACCTTAGATAGGCAGGGCAGGATGGATATAGGTCTATAACAGTTTGGGTCCAGGGTGTCTCCCCCTTTGAAGAGGGGGATGACTGCGGCAGCTTTCCAATCCTTGGGGATCTCAGACGATATGAAAGAGAGGTTGAACAGGCTGGTAAATAGGGGTTGCGACAATGGCGGCAGATAGTTTCAGAAATAGAGGGTCCAGATTGTCCAGCCCAGCTGATTTGTACGGGTCCAGGTTTTGCAGCTCTTTCAGAACATCTGTTATCTGGATTTGGGTAAAGGAGAACCTGGAGAGGCTTGGGCGAGGAGCTGCAGGGGGGAGCTGTTGGCCGAGGTTGGAGTAGCCAGGCGGAAGGCATGGCCAGCCGTTGAGAAGTGCTTATTGAAGTTTTCGATAATCATGGATTTATCGGTGGAGACCGTGTTGCCTAGCCTCAGTGCAGTGGGCAGCTGGGAGGAGGTGCTCTTGTTCTCCATGGACTTCAGTGTCCCAGAACTTTTTGGAGTTGGAGCTACAGGATGCAAACTTCTGCCTGAAGAAGCTGGCCTTAGCTTTCCTGACTGACTGCGTGTATTGGTTCCTGACTTCCCTGAACAGTTGCATATCACGGGGGCTATTCGATGCTATTGCAGTCCGCCACAGGATGTTTTTGTGCTGGTCGAGGGCAGTCAGGTCTGGAGTGAACCAAGGGCTGTATCTGTTCTTGGTTCTGCATTTGTTGAACGGATCATGCTTATCTAAAATGGTGAGGAAGTTACTTTTAAAGAATGACCAGGCATCCTCAACTGACGGGATGAGGTCAATGTCCTTCCAGGATACCCGGGCCAGGTCGATTAGAAAGGCCTGCTCACAGAAGTGTTTTAGGGAGCATTTGACAGTGATGAGGGGCGGTCGTTTGACTGCGGCTCCGTGGCGGATACAGGCAATGAGGCAGTGATCGCTGAGATCCTGGTTGAAGAGAGCAGAGGTGTATTTGGAGGGCCAGTTGGTCAGGATGACGTCTATGAGGGTGCCCTTGCTTACAGAGTTAGGGTTGTACCTGGTGGGTTCCTTGATGATTTGAGTGAGATTGAGGGCATCTAGCTTAGATTGTAGGACTGCCGGGTGTTAAGCATATCCCAGTTTAGGTCACCTAACAGAACAAACTCTGAAGCTAGATGGAGGGCGATCAATTCACAAATAGTGTCCAGGGCACAGCTGGGAGCTGAGGGTGGTCGGTAGCAGGCGGCAACAGTGAGAGACTTATTTCTGGAGAGAGTAATTTTCAAAATGAGTAGTTCAAACTGTTTGGGTATGGACCTGGAAAGTATGACATTACTTTGCAGGCTATAATTATATATAATACAACTACTGTTCAAAAGTTTGGGGTCACTTACAAATGTCCTTGTTTTTGAAAGCAAAGCACATTGTTTGTCCATTAAATAACATCAAATTGATCAGAAATACAGTGTACAGTCGTGGCCAAAACTTTTGAGAATGACACAAATATAAATTTTCAAAGTCTACTGCCTCAGTTTGTATGATGGCAATTTGCATTTACTCCAGAATGTTATGAAGAGTGATCAGATGAATTGCAATTAAATTGCAAAGTCCCTCTTTGCCATGCAAATTTACTCAGTCCCCAAAAAACATTTCCACTGCATTTCAGCCCTGCCACAAAAGAACCAAGCTGACATCATGTCAGTGATTCTCTCGTTAACACAGGTGTGAGTGTTGACACGGACAAGGCTGGAGATCACTCTGTCATGCTGATTGAGTTCAAATAACAGACTGGAAGCTTCAAGAGGAGGGTGGTACTTGGAATCAATGTTCTTCCTCTGTTAACCAGGGTTACCTGCAAGGAAACACGTGCCGTCATCATTGCTTTGCACAAAAAGGAATTCACAGACAAGGAGATTGCTGCCAGTAAGATTGCACCTAAATCAACCATTTATCAGATCATCAAGAACTTCAAGGAGAGCGGTTCAATTGTTGTGAAGAAGGCTTCAGGGCACCCAAGAAAGTCCGGCAAGCGCCAGGACCTAAAGTTGATTCAGCTGCGGGATCGGGGTACCACCAGTACAGAGCTTGTTCAGGAATGGCAGCAGCCAGGTGTGAGTGCATCTGCAAGCACAGTGAGGCAAAGACTTTTGGAGGATGGCCTGGTGTAAAGAAGGGCAGCAAAGTCCCTTCTCTCCAGGAAAAACATCAGGGACAGACTGATATTCTGCAAAAGGTACAAGGATTGGACTGCTGAGGACTGGGGTCAAGTCAAAACAAAGCTTGTCCGGAGAAGACAAGGTGAGCGCTACCATCAGTCCTGTGTCATGCCAGTAAAGCATCCTGAGATCATTCATGTGTGGGGTTGCTTCTCAGCCAAGGGAGTGGGCTCACTCACAATTTTGCCTACGAACACAGCCATGAATAAAGAATGGTACCAACACATCCTCCAAGGTGCAACTTCTCCCAACCATCCAGGAACAGTTTCTTGACGAACAATGCCTTATCCAGCATGATGGAGCACCTTGCCATAAGGCAAAAATGATAACTAAGTGGCTTGGGGAACAAAACATTGATATTTTGGGTCCATGTCCAGGAAACTGCCCAGACCTTAATCCCATTGAGAACTTGTGGTCAATCCTCAAGCGGCGGGTGGACAAACAAAACCCCACAAATTCTGACAAACTCCAAGAATTGTTTATGCAAGAATGGGCTGCCATCAGTCAGTATGTGGCCCAGAAGTTCATTGACAGTATTCCAGGACAGATTGCAATAGGTCTTGAAAAAGAAGGGTCAACACTGCAAATAGTGACTCTTTGCATCAACTTCATGTAATTGTCAATAAAAGCCTTTTTACAATAATTTCATTTCAGTATTCAATAGTAACATCTGACAAAAATATCTAAAGACAGTGAAGCAGCAAACTTTGTGAAAATTAGTATTTGTGTCATTCTCAAAACTTTTGGCCACGACTGTAGACATTGTTAATGTTGTAAATGACTATTGTAGCTGGAAACATTGATTTTTTTCTAGAATATCTACATAGCGTACAGAGGCCCATTATGAGCAACCATCACTCCTGTGCTCCACTGGCACGTCATGTTAGCTAATCCAAGTTTAGCATTTTAAAAAGGCTAATTGATCATTAGAAAACACTTTTGCAATTATGTTAGCACAACTGAAAACTGTTGTCCTGATTAAAGAAGCAATAAAACTGGCCTTCTTTAGACTAGTTCAGTATCTGGAGTATCAGCATTTGTGGGGTCAATTACAGGCTCAAAATGGCCAGAAACAAAGCACTTTCTTCTGAAATTCGTCAGTCTATTCTTGTTCTGAGAAATTACGGCTATTCCATGCTGTGTACTACTCCCTTCACAGAACAGCACAAACTGGCTCTAACCAGAATAGAAAGAGGAGTGAGAGGCTCCGGTGCACAACTGAGCAACAGGAAAAGTACATTAGTGTCTAGTTTGAGAAACAGACGCCTCACAAGTCCTCAACTGGTAGCTTCATTAAATAGTACCCGCAAAATACCAGTCTCAACGCCAACACTGAAGAGGCGACTCCGGGATGCTAGCCTTCTAGGCAGAGTTGCAAAAAAAGCCATATCTTAGACTGGCCAATAAAAATAAAAGATTAAGATGGGCAAAAGAACACAGACACTGGACAGAGGAACTCTGCCTACAAGGCCAGCATCCCGGAGTCGCTCTTCACTGTTGACGTTGAGACTGGTATTTTGCGGTTACTATTTAATGGGTGTGGGTGAAATAGCAGAATCCACCATTTTGAAGGTGTGTCTACATACTTTTGTATACAGTACCAGTCAAAGGTTTAGACACACCTACTCATTCCAGGGTTTTTATTTATTGATTTTGACTATTTTCAACATTGCAGAATAATAGTGAAGATGTCAAAACTATGAAATAACACATATGGAATCATGTAGTAACCAAAAAAAAGGTGAGATTCTTCAAAGTAGCCACTCTCCTCCTCTCCTGACTGCATGTGCTACATTGAAATAGAATGAATAGAACTGGCATCCTCATTCAAGTCAATGATGGCATAATGGGTGGACTGGCGGCCATTGCGAGTGTACCCATAGGAGCAAAGTAGGAAGTAAAAGCAGGAAGAGTACCCATCAATATGTGCTGTGATTTTTTTATTATATGAAACTCAACTGACATTACAGAGCCACATCAGTTAAACGGTAGACTCAGCGATATGACGTAAATTCAGAAAGCAAAAAGCATAGTGGGTCACATAAAAATGAAGACCTTTGTAGTGCAAGGCTCGGCTAAACTTCTCAGCTGTTTTGGTCTGAACCTACCATGCTCTAACAGCACGAAGCGAACCCAATGTACGTGGCAGATACTGCGTGTGACTGTGTGGGAGCAAAGTCTTGCATCTCACTCATCTCAGTATCTGCGGCACTGCTAGTGGCAAAGGTCATTTTGCTGTGTCTACCTTAAACATTACTTGAAATGACCATTTCTACATTAGCACGGCATGTAGACCGTTTACTTACGACACCTTGCTTGTTTCAGCAAAGGAGCAACCAAGTTTAAATCACATTAAGAATCCACGCTACCACAGAAACAACCACACCATTGCCAGGCTGTCCCGTCTTCAGTCAGCTGTTCGTTCCACCCCTCAAAAAATCAAATGATATATACATTTTTTTAAACATTTTATTATTATGGTTATGACCAATATTTTATTTCATAAAATATTCTTCATTCATAACCGTCAGTTACACAGTTATTTCGGTAATGGTGCCAGCCCTAAATGTATCCAGCTTTAAATTGAAGATTGAAATTCATTTTCAAAGTAACATTGTCTCTGGTGAATTGGTATTGCTGGCTGAATAGGACTTATGAATGGGTTTGATCTGATATGAGTTTTGTTTTAAACCACTGTAACAGGTGGGTCAAAAGCCATGGTTGTAAGAATGTTATTGTGAATGTTTGGAGTGTTAGATATTGGTCACGTCACACTGTGACAGAGTGTGATGTGAGTATGAAATGTCAGTCTTGTGGGGAATTAAACAACATTTTGTGTGTGTGTGTTGTGTGTGAGCAGGTGCGGTGGTTTTGGGATGACATGCATACATTTTTTAAACTAGGCAAGTCAGTTAATTACAATGACGACCTACACTGACCAAACCCAGATGACACTGGGCCAATTGTTCACCACCCTATGGGACTCCCAATCACAGCCGGATGTGATACAGCTGAGATTCAAACCAGGGACTGTAGTGACACATCGAGCACTGAGATGCAGTGCCTTAGACCACTGCGCCACTCAGGAGCAATCTCCAATAGGGTGATGCATAGTTGCCAAGAGGTGGACATGACTTAAACCTGTGTGAAGACAAAAGGAGACGTGGAAGCCCTACCAGGTGACAACTTGATCACCTCCCAGAATGACTATTCCAAACATCTGGAGAATTATAACACACGAATTGACTGCCCAGATAGGCTAATTATTTCCCGGACAAGCTGAGTATTTACACGGCAGTATTTACAAGTGCAGACATTAGAAAATGCATGCAGTATAGGATAGATGCATATCAATCATGATCTTCATATCTTCTCTAATAAATCATTTGCCACTTATCGCATAGCCACTGTAACAAGATACACCTTACTAAAACATACCCAGCATGTTTTTGTTCTATTGCCTACCCGATCACAAACAGCTACAGTATTACAGGTCAAAGTTTACATACTATGATAACAGATAGTGGTAATGCTGTTTACAACACTGCATTACCTCAACTGGTCTGGTCTGAGGCCTTATTAAAACATGTCATGATATTGTTTTAAACTGTATCATACTGCAGATGCACTGTATAAATAATAACTACAGCAAAAACAAACAGTGCGCTAGTTACAGAACTAGACAACAGGCGTATTGTAAGAAACTATAGGAAAATGGCTTATCATTTTAATGCGGATTGTGGATACAATCAGAGAGATATGATATATGAAAGTCCCAACTTTGTTACAATATTGTTACGTTGTAACAGCACCTCAACACTGAACTGGAAGGTTCTTCTCTGTTCTGACAGATTCTTGAACACGTGTTGCTTATATCTCCAAACCCATATCAATGATCGTGGCAGGTATTTAAGACAAAATATGCAGCAAATTAAGCAATATATGCGCCCCGTTACATTAGCAGGCTTGCTACAAGTTGCCGCTCAAATGAACAGAATGTCATCTATAATTGATAAATGTAAATAAAAAAATAAAAAGAATAAAAATGAATACCACCGGTATCTTGTTCTACATATCTGAATAAGGCTTCGTTATTATAATCGTGAATATAGTCTTATTAATCTATAGCCTACAGTAGGTCGTTTATTTCCGTCAGACGTGCAAGGCCGCGTTTCGATAACACCGAATCATCACCAATAAAAGCTTCGGTGAGAAAAACAGCAAGCCTTGAAAGATATATAAGTTGCTATTATGATGAACACTATTCAATATATGGGTTTTTTAATGTAATTCATATCTTAATGTTTTGCAACCTCAATGCAAAACAAAGGCCGATATCAAACCGTATTGTATAGGGTGTACCCAAAGCAGGAAATAAAAGCAAGAAAATGCCAAGAGGTTCAGCTCGTTTAAGCACACATTATTACCTGAAACTGGATTTTTTTGGGGACTGTCCACGTCGTTCCAATCGGTGTCACGATAGTCCGTTTTCACATGGCAAACATGGTCTCGGTTGTGAAAGAAATGTCAAGATAGCGGTATTAATTTTAAGACGATTTAACTGATTTAAAGGGCCAGGGACTCGCGCAACTCGGTCAGGATTTGACAGAATGTTCACCAACCAATCTAATCACCACACCCATGAGGAAACTGGGAACATGGCAACAGTGCGCCGAGGGGTGCACTCACAGAGATGTAGTGTGTTTTAATATGACCTATTTCTAAATCATGTTCAAACGTATTCATAAGACACGTTTTTACATTTATTTCCGTGAGTTTGCTCTACTTACTTAAGTGTCCGTTTTTCTTGTACAATAATGAGCAAATCAATCGTGTCGCAATAGCTTTGTTTTACCCACAGGAAAATGGTATTGTCTTTCCGCTCCCTCAATAAAACGAAAGAACGGAGTACATAAAACAAATAGGTACAGTGATGTGTGTGAAAAGCTATTGCAGAGGTCTGGATACATTTGATATTATTTTCAAAAGTTGACGGAGCTTTAACCGCCGACTGCATTTATTATTCCTGCATCATGTTGTATCGGTTACAGCTGTGGCTCTTGAGCCACACAGTGGATTGGGAAGGGAAGTGTGCAGTAAGAGGGGCGACAGAGTGCTTTACGATGACGAAATTCCAAAGTAATTCCGTGTTTACTTAAAACGTCAATCAGCAGTTGAAACAATATCAAAGCTGGTCCCCGCCTGTTAAGGGAAAGGCTGGGGTATGTGGTTGGAGAAATGTAACCACTCTCAAATTAATAACAGAGCTATGGATGTGAGGACGGAGCATCCATGATATCAAAATTATAATTTTAACCATGTTTTGAAGTGTTTGTTTACATTTGTAGTGTTTGTTTACATATGTAGTGTTTGTTTACATTTACTTTGTTTACAAACGTTGGAGTAAAATAAGTTAATATTATTGGTTCTGATGGGGTATGACCGTTGAATTAAGCTTATAAAATCAAATGTTATTGTTCACACATATTTAGCAGATGTTATTGCGGGTGTAGAAAAATGCTTGTGTTCCTAGCTCCAACAGTACAGTAGTATCTAACAATTCACAACAATACACACAAATCTAAAAGTAAAAGAATGAAATTAAAAAATATATAAATATTAGATCGGAGTGGCATTGCCTAAAATACAGTAGAATAAAAAACAGTATATACATATGAGATGAGTAAACCAGTATGCAAACATTATTAAAGTGACTAGTGTTCCATTATTAAAGTGCCCAGTGATTCCAAGTCTATGTACAGTTGAAGTTGGAAGTTTACATACACTTAGGTTAGAGTTATTAAAACTCGTTTTCCAACACCTCCACAAATGTCTTGTTAACCAACTATAGTTTTGGCAAGTCGGTTAGTACATCTACTTTGTGCATGACACAAGACATTTTTCCAACAATTGTTTACAGACAATTGTAGTTCACTGTATCACAATTCCAGTGGATCAGAAGTTCACATACACTAAGTTGACTGTACCTTTAAACAGCTTGGGATATTCCTGAAAATTTTGTCATGCTTTAGAAGCTTCTGTTAGGCAAATTTACATCATTTGAGTCAATTGGAGGTGTACCTGTGGATGTATTTCAAGGCCAACCTTCAAACTCAGTGCCTCTTTACTTGACATCATGGAAAAATCCAAATAAATCAGCCAAGACCTCAGAAAAAAATTGTAGACCTCCACAAGTCTGGTTCATCCTTGGGAGCAATTTCCAAACGCCAGAAGGTACCATGTTCATCTGTACAAACAATTGTACGCAAGTATAAACGCCATGGGACCATGCAGCCGTCATGCCGCTCAGGAGGGAGACACGTTCTGTCTCCTAGAGATGAACGTCATTTGGTGCGAAAAGTGCAAATCAATCCCAGAACAACAGCAAAGGACCGTGTGAAGATGCTAGAGGAAACAGGTACAAAAGTATCTATATCCACATTAAAAACGTGTCCTATAATCGACATAACCTGAAAAGACGCTCAGCAAGGAAGAAGCCACTGTTCCCAAACCGCCATTAAAAAAAACAGACTACGGTTTGCAACTGCACACCATCGCAACAGTGAAAAACAGGGGTGGCATCATGAGGTAGGAAAACAATGACCCCAAGCATACTTCCAAAGTTGTAACAAAATGGCTTAAGAACAACAAAGTCATGGTATTGGAGTGGCCTTTACAAAGCCCTGACCTCAATCCTATAAAACATTTGTGGGCAGAACTGAAAAAGCGTGTGCGAGCAAGGAGGCCTACAAACCTGACTCAGTTACACCAGCTCTGTCAGGAGGAATGGGCCAAAATTCATTGACATTTCACATTTAAACTTCTGACTTCAACTGTATATAGGGCTGCAGCCTCTGAGGTGCAGGGTTGCACAACCGTGCGGAAGCCGGCTAGTGATAGCTATTTAACATTCTAATGGCCTTGAGATAGAAGCTGTTTTTCAGTCTCTCGGTCACAGCTTTAATGCACCTGTACTGACCTCACCTTCTGGATGATAGCTGGCCGTGGCTCAGGTGGTTGATGTCCGTGTTGATCTTTTTGACCTTCCTGTGACATCGGGTGCTGTAGGTGTCCTGGAGAGCAGGTAGTTTGCCCCTGGTGATGCATTCGGCAGTCTGCACCATCATCTGGAGAGCCCTGCGGTTGTGGGCGGTGCAGTTGCCGTACCAGGGAGTGATACAGCCCGATAGGATGCTCTCAATTGTGCATCTGTAAAGGTTTGTGAGGTTTTTAGGGGCCAAGCCAAATTTTTTCAGCCTCCTGAGGTTGAAGAGGGGCTGTTGCCTTCTTCACCACACTGTCTATGAGGAAGGACCTTTTCGGATCGACAGTGATGTGTACGCTGAATAACTTGAAGCTTTCCACCTTCTCCTCTGCGATCACGTCAATGTGGATAGGGGTGTGCTCCCTCTGCTGTTTCCTGAAGTCTACGATCAGCTCCTTTGTTTTTCTGACATTGAGTGAGACGTTATTTTCCTGACACCACTCTCCCAGGGCCCTCATCACCTTCATGTAGGCTGTCTCGTCATTGTTGGTAATCAGTGTGATTAAAAATGGATGTAGCAACTGCAGATTGCTCATTTAATATTTATTATTATCCATTTTTTGAAGAATTTAGGAATACAGTGTGATTAGGCCTACACAATTTTGCAATTGATATGCAAAACATACACTATTAGAACTGGTGGAACCGTGGAGATCTTCAAGGAACCGTGGAGATCTTCAAGGAACCCCTGGAGTTCCTCAAGTAAACATTGCTAGTCAATGGTTCATATTTTCACCTTTGGTTAGTTGTCGGGGTTCTTGGAGGAACCTTTAATGTTTAAATGTAGAAAAGGGTTCCTGGAGGAATCCCGGACTGGAGGTGTCGCTTAGTAGAGGCGTGGCTTTCATAATGATATTTTAGGCCACACTTGGGCCTAAACGTCATCCCTGTTAATCTGTTATGTTGTATTGTAATCAAATGGTAAATATAATTCACCCAAATTTAAAAATTGTAAATGGGTTTCCTTATCCTGTAAACAGTTTATGGACAAATTATGACAGCAAATCCATGCTTCGGTTTAGTTTCTCTGGCAGTAAGCAAACGTAGCAGGCGTAGAAAGGAGTTCCAACAGCTGTTTTTAAGGGGAAATTGACGTTAGGTTGAAAATACTGTATCCCTGAAAACAGGATGTTGACGTTTCATCTGACTCCGCATAGGTTTCCACATTCTAATGTTTCAGCATTTGTGGCGCAACTCCCATTCAAATCATGGGAACGATATTAGCATTTTTCAAAAGTATCCAAAATGGATTGTGAAGCTCAACAAAGTCACTTCTTTATGTTTGGAACATAAACATTGTGATGACAATCAAACATAACACATGAACAGGAATGACATTTATGCCCACGGGTGGCTTAAAAAGATCTAACTCAATGCCACGCCCCTACTAAGCCACACCTCCAGTCCAGGATTCCTCCATGAACCCTTTGAAATGTTAAAGGTTCCTCCAAGAACCTCTCAACTAACCGAAGGTGTAAATATGAACCATTGACTAGCAATGTTTACTTGAGGAACTCCAGGGTTCCTAGAGTCACCACTAATTCTAAGAGAGTATGATATAAATGTATATTGTAGCGACCTTAACCAAACACCTGTTTGTTTGTTTTTTTGCATTTGTGGCACAAATCCCATTCAAATCATGGGACTGATATTTACATTTTTTGCGTTATTATGTCCAAATCATCCGAAAGTAACTCAAATTGATTGTGACTTGCGAAAAATTCTTATATCGGGTCCCATGACTTGAATGGGGATTTGTGCCACAAATGCATTTGGAAACAGTGCCAGGGAAACTAAAACCAAAGCATAGATTGCTGTCATACCTTGTCCGTAGACTGCTTACAGGGTAAGGAAACCAAAATGTAATTTTGGAATTTGGGTGAACTATCCCTTTAACACATCACCTAGCGACCTCATCTAGGGGTTCGTAACTCTTGGTGTAATAGTTAAAGTGTTGGTTTGACAGTCGCTGAACTTGGGTTTGAGTCCCGGTCCAGGCTACATCTCAAATGAGCTACAATATGATTCATCGTGTATACGTATTATGAATGGCAGCACCAGGGAAAGGTGTGTCTGGTCTCAGTCAGTGTATAGGGGGTAAATAGTAGAACAGGATTTCTCTCCATTAGAACGGCGCTGAATTTTTTATGGGGCCAATGAAAGAGAGCAAGTGGGACAGGCTTTTCCTAATCTCTGCGAGCGCTATAATCAATTAAGGGGAGATTTTTAAAAAATGCACAGCCCTTGTCTTCCTCTTGGAATGGCCAGATTAAGTCTAATTGAATTCACACAGCAGTAGATTACCCCAGAAAATCCCTTTTTCCTAAATGCATTATGGAGATTAGGATTACAATGACAGCTAATAAAGATCCCTGTGTTGTTGATTCAAGGATGTGGGCCTATGATGCAAGGTGATGTTCCAGTATGTTATACTGGAATATTGCTTTGACGTTTCACCTTTTAGACTGGTTTTGGACCCGTGCTAAACCAACAAATGTTTCTGGTTTGATATGCTGTGAAGGTCATTTAAATAAAGCATTAAGACTTTAAATGCAAACAAACAATTTTGTCAATTTATATCTGAAATCGTTGAACGGTTCTGAGGTCTGAACATTACCGCAACAAGACTGAACAAAGTCTATTCCCGTCAAATGTTAGTATTCTCACAGTTTCATAACAATGTCAATTACTCCTATATTAGCTGGTATCTCTGTAGTTTCTTGGAAAAAGAGAGGAGGTTGGTCACGTCCCCAGTAACACAACACAGGGCAAATGATGTCATGTCACTGTTTCGTTTGGACTCTTTTATCTGGGTGTATGGCTAAATGCAACCTTGTCCAATATTCTGGCCTGCCCTAATTTTGCCATATCTAAGCGTTGTAGAGACAATCCTCCAAAGACCTATCTCATAAACTGCTAAATATTACACTGACGACAACACAATAATGGTAATAACTCTGTAGTCAATAATACATTAATCTAATATCAAATTCATTTGAATATATGAAAACTCAAACCAGATGTATCCCTGTAATAATGGCAGGCCACTGCATTATACATTTAATTTGATACCAACATTCAAGTCAGTAAATTACAGGTGTAGGATCATAATTCGATCACTCTTTTGTTGCTGAGAATATTCCTGCGCAGCAGGAAATGCAGATGAGCTTTGCGATTTACTTAAAATTTCACTGAAAACCCACACTAACACTTTTTGTGTACCCTACTTTTGTCCAGCTACAGTGCATTTGGAAAGCGCTTGACTTTTTCCATATTTTGTTACGTTACTGCCTTATACTAAATTTGATTTTTTTAAAGTATGTCCTCATCAATCTACACCCAGTACCCATAATGACAAAGCGAATACAGGTTTAGACTTTTTGGGAAAATGTATTAAAAATAAAAAACAGAAACACCTCATTTACATAAGTATTCAGACCCTTTCCTATGAGACTCGAAATTGAGCTCAGATGCATCCTATTTCCATTGATCATCCTTGAGGTGTTTCTACAACTTGATTGGAGTCCAACTGTGGTAAATTCAATTGATTGGACATGATTTGGAAAGGCACACACCTGTCTATCTATATAAGCTCCCACAGTTGACAGTGCGTGTCAGAGCACAAACCAAGCCATGAGGTCTAAGGAAATGTCCGTAAAGCTCCAAGACAGGATTGTGTCGAGGCACATATCTAGGTAAGGGTACCAAAAAAAGTTTGCAACATTGAAGGTTCCCAAGAACACAGTGTCCTCCATTATTCTTAAATTGAAGAAGTTTGGAACCACCTAGAGTTGGCCGTCCGGCCAAACTGAGCAATCGGGTGAGAAGGGCCGGGCCTTGGTCAGGGAGCTGACCAAGAACCTGACGGTCATTCTGACAGAGCTCCATAGTTCCTTTGTTGAGATGGGAGAACCTTCCAGGACAACCATCTCTGCATTACTCCACCAATCGGGCCTTTATGATAGTGGCCAGATGGAATTCACTCCTCAGTAAAAGGCACATGACAGCCCGCTTGGAGTTTGCCAAAGGACTCTCAGACCATGAGAAACAAGATTCTCTGGTCTGATGAAACCAAGATTGAACTTTTTGGCCTGAATGCCAAGCGTCACGTCTGGAAGAAACCTGACACCATCCCCGCGGTGAAGCATGGTGGTGGCAGCATCATGCTGTGGGGATGTTTTTCAGCGGCAGGGACTGAGAGACTTGTCAGGATCAAGGGAAAGATTAACAGAGCAAAGTACTGAGAGATCCTTGATGAAACCCTGCTCCAGAGTGCTCAGACCTGAACCCGATCGAACATCTGGGTTTATTGTAAATGTATTTCACAGCTGTTTATATGGTGCAATGATTCTCTACATTATACATTGCTTGTTTTGTCACATAAATTGAATATAGGCTATCTATGCATTTTTTTGCAAGGGGGGAGGGGTGAAATGCATATTTTGACCCACTTTTCTTTCATGTTATCTTTGTTGCATTACTTGCTGGTTGTTACACGAGTTTGTTGTTCTGTCCTGAGCTTCTCTGTACAAATTAATTTATCAATCATTAAACGACAGGTGACAATAATCCTGAATTGGTAGAGCATGGCGCTTGTAACGCCAGGGTAGTGGGTTCGATCCCCGGGACCACCCATACGTAGAATGTATGCACGCATGACTGTAAGTCGCTTTGGATAAAAGCGTCTGCTAAATGGCATATATTATTATTATTATTATTATTATTATTATCTCTGGAGAGACCTGACAGTAGCTGTGCAGCGACGCTCCCCATCCAACCTGACAGAGCTTGAGAGGATCTGCAGAGAAGAATGGGAAAAATTCTCCAAATTCAGGTGTGCCAGACTTGTAGCTTCATACCCAAGAAGACTCGAGGCTGTAATCGTTGACAAAGGTGCTTCAACAAAGTACTGAGTAAAGGGTCTGACTACTTATGGAAATGTGATATTTCAGTGTTTTTATTTGTGATAAATTTGCAAAAAATTCTAAAAACCTGCCTTTGCTTTGTCATTATGGGGTTATTGTGTGTAGATTGATGAGGGGGGAGAACATTTTTTAAATCAATTTTAGAATAAGGCTGTAACATAACAAAATGTTGAAAAAGTGGAAGGGGTCTGAATACTTTCCGAATGCACTGTAAACGCCTAACCACCTATCAAGCAACATTATGGACTAAAACATTAAAATCCTGTTGCTGCAGGATTATTTTGCTACGATAATAATGATAAAAATCTGACGTCTTTATCAAGTCAATAAACTGAAATGCCTCCCAGTGAATTTATTTCTCTCATGCTTGGTAGTTGCTTCATCCAACAGATGTGAAAGGGTGAAATAGCAATGGCATTTAACATCTTAGATCACATCAAACCCCCCAACCATCTCATGGGTATCATCCACCACCTATTAAAAGGAGTTTATTAGCCAACTGAAATCAGAGTCAAGATGTCCAGCAAGCAGCACATCATTCTCCAATCAGGTCCCTTGGTTGATTGCTTGGCAACCAAAAGGAGAGGGAGGGAGCGAATTGACACTGTAAAAATAGAACATCAATAACTTGGTGTCCTGACAAAAAGAAACAGCAGAAGCTCTAAATAGTCTCAGAGCTCTGAACCAGGCACCCTGCCTGTACAGTATACCTCTATTGTTTTCCAGCCATGATTGACAGATACAGTAACACTTCATCAACACTTGGCTTGCTGAAATACTGTATCTGATAAAGGTGATGCATTGATATCCGTAATTTTAAAAAAAGTTCCTCTTGCTTGATAGAGTCATTGACATATGGTAAAAACTGTAGTGTAGGTAAAAGTAGACAAGGCCTACTTTAATAAAATAAATACAATAATAACACACACGCTATTGCAAATTAAGGCCAGGCTTCACATGCTGAAATTACATTTTTTGCATCTACCTATACATTTTGAGGTTTGTTTGTGTTTTGTCCCATTAATATTAGTATTTTCAAAAGGTTAACAGAAACATTTCAAAAACTTGATGGAAATGTATATTTTCTTTAGTTCATCATACAACTGTCATCAACATTTTAATTTTAATTTTATCCACTTTAAAGTGGACTTAGATCAATAATTTCGATTTGCATTTGAAGTACATGACTAATATTTTACAGATTGAAAGAATAATTTATCCACAATCTTTCTTTCAATCTGCTCTGGACAAGTTAGAGTGTCTTAACAAAACAAAACAAAATATTTAGGCGGACTTCATCCAATTTGTTTTTGCATTGTATGCAAATTTGTGAATATTTAATGAGATATCGCCTCAGTTGCATATTTTAATAAAATATTTCAGTTTTTTTTAATACAGACAGATTTCTTATTTGTGTTTACGTTCAACTGGAATACCGTGCATTCGGAAAGTATTCAGACCCCTCATCAACATTTTGTTCCAGCGTTATTATAAAATAGATTTAATTGCTTTTCCCCCTCATCAATCTAAACACAATACCCCATAATAACAAAGCAAAAACAGGTTTTTATTTTTAAAAATTACAAATGTATTACAAATAAAAAACACTGAAATGTCACATTTACATTAGTATTCAGACCCTTTACTCAGTACACTACCGGTCAAAAGTTTTTGAACACCTACTCATTCAAGGGTTTTTCTCTATTTTGACTATTTTCTACATTGTAGAATAATAGTGAAGACATCAAAACTATGAAATAATACATATGGAATCATGTAGTAACCAAAAAAAGTGTTAAACAAATCTAAATATATTTTATATTTGAGATTCTTCAAATAGCCACTTTTAGCTTTTATGACAGCTTTGCATTCTCTCAACCAGCTTTGAGGTAATCACCCGGAATTGGTTTCAAGTAAAATGTGTGCCTTGTTAAAAGTTAATTTGTGGAATTTCTTTCCTTCTTAATGTGTTTGAGCCAATCAGTTATGTTATGACAAGGTAGGGGTGGTATACTGAAGATAGCCCTATTTGGTAAGAGACCACATCCATATTATGGAAAGAACAGCTCAAATAAGCAAAGGGAAACAACAGTTCATCATTACTTTAAGACATGAAGGTCAGTCAATACGGAAAATTTCAAGAACTTTGAACGTTTCTTCAAGTGCAGTCGCAAAAAACCTCCAAGCACTATAATGAAACTGGCTCTCATGAGGACCGCCACAGGAAGAGAAGACCCAGAGTTACCTCTGCTGCAGAGGATAAGTTCATTAGAGTTACCAGCCTCAGATTGCAGCCCAAACAAATGCTTCATAAAGTTCAAGTAACAGACACATCTCAAAATCAGCTGTTCAGAGGAGACTGTGAATCAGGCCTTCATGGTTGAATTGCTTCAAGAAACACGAGCAATGTACATTAGCCCAGTGGAAATTTGTCCTTTGGTCTAGAGTCCAAATTTGATATTTTTGGTTCCAACCTCCGTGTCTTTGTGAGTTGAGCTGTGGGTGAACTGATGATCTTCACATGTTTATTTTCCACTGTCACCCATGGAGGAGGAGGTGTTATGGTGTGGGGGTGCTTTGCTAGTGACACTGTCTGTGATTTATTTTGAATTCAAGGCACATCGCTGCAACTTCCGTAAGGACTCGGGAGAGGCAAAGGTTGAGAGCCATGCATCCTCCGAAACACAACCAAGCCGCACTGCTTCTTAACACAATGCACATCCAACCCGGAAGCCAGCCGCACCAATGTGTCTGAGGAAACACCGTACACCTGGCAACCTGGTCAGCGTGCACTGCGCCCGGCCCGCTACAGGAGTCGCTAGTGCGCGATGAGACAAGGATATCCCTGCCAGCCAAACCCTCCCTAACCTGGACGACGCTGGGCCAATTGTGCGTCGCCCCATGGACCTCCCGATCGCGGCTGGCTGCGATAGAGCCTGGGCTCGAACCCAGAATCTCTTGCCTTATACCACTGCGCCACCCGGGAGGCCCTGAGGCACACTTAACCAGCATTACTACCTCAGAATTTTGCATTGATACGCCATCCCATCTGGTTTGGGCTTAGTGGGACTGTTATTTGTTTTTCAACAGGACAATGACCCAACACACCTCCAAGCTGTGTAAGGGCTATTTTACCAAGAAGGAGAGTGATGGAGTGCTGCTTCAGATACGTTTTTTGGTTACTACATGATTCCATATGTGTTATTTAATAGTTTTGATGTCTTCACTATTATTCTACAATGTAGAAAATAGTCAAAATAAAGAAAAACCTTTGAATGAGTGTTCTAAAACTTTTGACCGGTAGTGTACTTTGTTGAATCCCCTTTGGCAGTGATTACAGCCTCGAGTCTTCTTGGGTATGACGCTTGACCCACCTGTATTTGGGGAATTTCTCCCATTCTTCTCTGCAGATCTTCTCAAGCTCTGTTAGGGTGGATTCGGGAGTGTTGCTGCACAGCTATTTTCAGATCTCTACAGAGATGTTCGATCGGGTTCAAGTCGGGCTCTGGATGGACCACTCAAGGACATTCAGAGACTTGTCCCGAAGCCACTCCTGCCTTGTCTTGGATCTGTGCTTAGGGTCGTTGTCCTGTTGGAAGGTGAACCTTCGCCCCAGGTTTTCATCAAGGATCTCTCTGTACTTTGCACCGTTCATCTAACCCTTCGATCCTGACTGGTCTCTGCCACCGAAAAACATCCCCACATCATGACGCTGCCACCATCACGCTTCACCCTAGGGATGGTGGCAGGTTTCCTACAGACGTGAGGCTTGGCATTCAGGCCAAAGAGTTCAATCTTGGTTTCAACAGACCAGAGAATATTGTTTATCATGGTCTGAGAGTCCTTTAGATGCCTTTTTCCATGTGCCTTTTACAGAGGAGTGGCTTTCGTCTGACCACTCTACCATAAAGGCCTAATTGGTGGAGTGCTGCAGAGATGGTTGTCCTTCTGTAAGGTTCTCCCATCTCCACAGAGGAACTCTGGAGCTCTGTCAGAGTGATCATCGGGTTCTAGGACAATTCCTTCGACCTCATGGCTTGGTTTTTGCTCTGACATGCACTGTCAACTGTGGGACCTTATATAGACAGGTGTGTGCCTTTCCAAATCATGTCCAATCAATTGAATTTACCACAGGACTCCAATCAAATTGTAGAAACATCTCAAAGATGATCAATGGAAAC